>NC_090984.1:90780113-91097613 GCF_041146395.1 Eulemur rufifrons
TAATTTTCTCAATGAACATTTGCTCCAAACTGAGCAGGGATGGAAGGAAGGTCTGACTATGTTGCTCCCTTGGTAGTCTGTGCTCCATGGTGCCTTCTGGGCCATGAGCATCTTTCCCCGATTGAAAATCTAATATGAGAGATATAGGATTTTTTGGCAAGTGTTTCTGAAACTCAAGCCAGCTTCTACATCTCGTGTTCAACCAAGAAGCATCCATTTCAAACACTGAAGTCAAAATGAGCCATAATGGATATTTTTGTCAGTACTTTCAGTGTAATGGAAGGGATTTTGAAGGTACTTTAGACTATATGCAATTTTTATTTCATACTCTGAAACTCCACAAGAGATACTACTCTGTCATATATACAGTATGTACTGCTTGTTTGGTTTCCTGTGGCCTCCATAAGAAATTACCCCAAACTTGGTGGTTTAGAACAACAGAAATTTATTCTCTCACGCTTATGGAGTTTGAAATCAAGGTGTTGGCAGGGCTATGCTCCCACTGAATGCTCTGGACAGGAATCTTTCTTTGCCTTTTCTGATGCCTCCAGGCATTTCTTGGCTTGTGGCTGCTTAACTTTATCCTCAGTCTCTAGCTCCATGGTCTTCTTGTCTTCTCCCTGTGGTCTCTCCTGTGTGTCTCCTAGAAGGACGCTTGTCATTGGATGTAGGGCCCACCTGGACAATCTAGGATGATGTTATCTCAAGATGCTTGACTTAATGACATATGTAAAGATACTTTTTTTCCAAGTAAAGTCATAGTCACAGGTTCTGAGGGTTAGGACACGGACATATCTTTTTGGGGACTACTATTCAACCGACTATGCTACTTTTCTGTAAAATTGGAAGCAAATTCTGTATAACGTAGCTTGTAATGGCTTGAGTTAACTATGAATTTTTCTTTACCAGAATATTTGTGGAGGATTTAATCAAAAATGGCTAAGGCAGCATTTAACAATGTCCTTGTTCTTGTCCATACTCGGGTCTTTTTGTTTCTTCTAAGCTGCATCTACATCATTCTCTGATGTGGCTTGTCCATAATGCTCCATGCTGAACCGTGCATCACACTCATTTAGTTGAATTTTGGTACAGTGGCAGATATACACTTAGGGTGAGTCCTCAGTTCCTGTTTGCATTCACTTAAAGGGCAGTCTTAAAGAACAGAAAATTTCTGCCCCAAATTTGACAACTAGGTTTCCATTATGATAGTTATTTCTATTCCTACGTGCTATCATTCATATCCATATAATTACATGTACTCCGACTCTACATTATTTTTTCAAATATGACATCATATTATTTTAATCCTTTCTGAAAAATGTCTACTGTCTTTAAATGTGTTCCAAAACTTGAAGCTAGCTTTTATGAAGTAAGATAATAAACATCCATGTAGAGTATTGAATGGCTTTCCACCCTTTTCCAGAAGTTGTTTTCCCTGTACTGTATTTATTTGCTGTATTTTGTTTTCAGCCATCACCGTGAGCTGCTGTTTGTCCTCTGGCAACAGAGGACATGCTGTTTTACTGGGATTTTGCTATTGAATGGCTTCTTGCCTATTGACTTGCCTACTGCCTGTGCAGTAGCACTTCGAGTTTACTCTTGAATTTTTATGACTCAAATTTGTAGGGTGTTCTCACAGATCTTTTATATCCTGATGGGCAAATATTTCACAGGAATTGGTAACTAGATACACCTTAAATGGGTGGAGAGGTTGAATTTTGAAGGACTGGCCATAGGCTGGAACGTAACTAGGTTTGAAGATTGGCTATTAGAATCAGAACTTTCTAAAATAATTCAAGACCCTTACCTTTAGTGGAAATTCAGCCCTGCTATAGGTAAATTGAAGTATTCTAGGCCTAGAGGTAATAGTTTGGCCAATTTAGAGGGACATTCACATTGTTAAAGTTCCGGATTGTATCACACCAGAGTTGGAAAAGCAGGTGCTCTCCCAAGCCCATCTTCATTCAGCCAGACGATTGTTGTTTCCCATTGCAAATGTACAAGAGAAGATGCCAGTGGATTTGCATCATTGAAATGAAAGAGCCAAGGCAGATGAAAAAGAGGCTCAGAGGAGCTGTGCCCTAGTGTCTAAGAAAAAGCTGAACGCACAGCAGCTTAAAAAATTGAAGGCATTAAAATCAATATTTAAGAGGTTCATTTAACCATAACAAAAACACCTTAGCAACAGACCTTTTTTATAGTGCTTTGCAAAGGAAGTGGGGCTCTCTGAGATGGGTTTGGCCGCTCAGTGCAGTGAACCTGTGAAAAAGAACTTGATGTTCCATTGAACTGGAAGCAAATGACGTTGCCAAGGAAACCAGCCCCTCTGCACTTCTCAGGTGAAAGGATGTTTGATCTTTAACAGAAACAGGGTTTGCATAAGGGATGTTATCTGCATTGCCCAAAAAGTACAGTTAGGGGGAAACAAATGTATTATTGCTGTAATTTAACAAAATGATTATAAAGGCAGAAAATTGTTGGGAAGGCATTTGGTACATACCTCCCTAAAGGATGCTGGCACAAATTCAATTGCAAATTTATTAATGTCAGATGTATTTTCAGTATGATTATGGGAGTGATACATCTTTAAGCTTTAATGCCATTTTATAACTAATTTTGATCAACCAGTTAATATTTGATATTCCTTCTCTGGGTACATGTACGCTGCTGGGAGACTAAGGATTTATCAAACCTTACCTCTAATTTGGAAAGACTTTTCTAAGCACTGAGAAACAGAATTATGCATGATAAACGGGGAGTATGTGAGCTTCTATAAAATTGAAGGATAGGGGAGGATTACTAAATTCATTTTCATTTTGCTTACCACTGACAGCATCTCACACAAGTGTGGCATTGTGTGTACTTATGACCAATGAGTCACTTGTTGAATACAATTTCAAGAGTGAGTTTGTGTTATCCTGTGTTTAGGAAACTCTTTGAATTATTGAGTTAAGACAAGGTTTATGGCCTTTATGTTTGCTGTCTAACAAAGAGTATTGAATAATGAACTACATTTTTAATCAAAGATTTCCTGTTATACTAATCCTTTATTTCCCCAGGCACCTAACCTGATTTATTGTGCTGAGTGCTCTATGAGGAGTCCGTGTAACCTTGGTTTTCTCCTGAGAGAAGTTATACGTTACCTCAGGAAGTAGCAAGGAAAATAATAGTTTTGACTCCTGGAAGTACTTGAGTTTGGGGCTATTTATTCATTTATTCATCTCTCTATCAAACACATTATTCCCCAGTGTACAAAGCACTAAAGGAGCCACAAAGATGAATATGACCCCGTCATTGTAACCTCTTGATAGGAACAGACAGAAACAGGATGATCTAAAGCTACACTAGAACTCTAAGAATGGTGCCTGGGATGTGGTCGGCATTCAGGAAATACCTGTGAAATGAATGTATAAAGATACAAAGTGCGACAGAAACAGGAGGTAGGGAGTGGTGAGTGATGAATTCTGTTAGGGAATCTGGAGTCTTGGTTCTCCCTCATTTCATTCTGATTTTGGCTCAATGTGACATTCTTTAAAAATCTTCCCTCCTCTCTATCTCCACTCTGTGGACAGATCAAATCTATCTTTATTTCCTTGCCTAGCGATGTTTTTCTTAACATTTGTCACTATGTGACAATATACCATGTATTTGTTTACTGATTTGTCTGTTTCTGCCACTAGAATGTGACCTCACGAGTGCAGGGATCTTGTCTGGCTCATGGCTGTAGAGCTCTAGAGCCCGGCACCTAGTGGTGTGTGCTCACCCAGTATTTGTTGGAAGGATAAATGAATGATGGGTTCTGGAAATACAGTTTGCCACCATGGAAACATGAGGACTTACTTTACATCTCAATCTATAAAGACTGTAGTCTGTAGAATTGAGATTGGTGGTGGCCAAAAAATTAAAAGAAATTCTTTCTCTTCTTATACCTCTTAAGATTGTCCTTAAGAAAAAAAATTAATGTCATGCAAGATATTAGGAGTAGAATGCATGCAATGCTGATGGATACTGTTAGGTGATACACAATTATTGCCATTTTCATATTTTGAAATTCAGTAATTTCCCGTTGGTAGAAACTAAAGAAAATATATCCCGCTGTTAACGATTATGGACATTGGACTTCCTTTACACTGGGTTTAGCTTCAGCCAAAAATGATAAAGAAAAGAAAATGTGATCATTCTTTGGGTGTCTTTTGTTTTTGGCCAAAGGAAGCTTGGAGATCATAAAGCTGAAAGGAGGAACTTAAGTGTGCATGTCAAAAACACACGAGGCAAAATGGATCTTCATGAGAAAAAGGCTAATTTAAAAGCGTAGGCCAAAACTTGGATTTGCCCAAGATGGCCTTGTTTGCAGACTTGCTTATTGCAGTGAAAAGGCAAAGAATCCACACAAAATTCTATAGAAGCTCCAGATTTACTTTAAAATCTAACATTTTGAAGCAGCTCTTGGAGAAATCAGGTTACATTTCTTTAGCATTCAAATGGATGAAATTACTGACTGGGATCTCTTGGGATAGCCTCTTCTGTTTTTCCTATTTTGTGAGCCCTTTTTGGAAGATTTAAAGGCTGTTGACATCTTTGAAATGGTGTGGAGAGTTATAATTTGTTCAGTTTGGGAGAGCATTAATTACTCTGTATTTTGTTATATCACTTCAGAGTTGGAGAGGCCTCATGACCTCTGAAGCTCAGGCCCCAGCAGTTTTTTGCAGGCAAAACTCCAGTTGGAAGGAAAAGCCTGGTCTCTGAACCCAAATGATGCACAGATGAAACATATCTATTTTTGCTGTTTTGGTGAAGCAAAAGCGCCACATGTTGTTGCTGAATCATGCTGTCTATATGAAGGGATCTCATTCAGTCCCAGGGATACTATTTTAGCATACTCTTAGGACTTCCTATTTTTATCTCCAGTGTTGACCTGAAATTCAGACTCATTTATTCAATCAACACCTTCACTTGAGTGTCCAGTAGGCATTTCTGATTGGACATATCCAAGACAGACTCTAGATTCCTCTCTACCACCTGTTCCTTCTCCAGTATTCCCCAGCTGTGTAAAGTTGCACCATCTGTTTGCTGAGGCCCCAAACCATGGGGTTCTCCTTGATGCTCTCATTTTCTTCACTTCCTGTGTCCAGTCTATCAGTCACACCTGTTGGCTTGGCTTCATCTTCAAAAATACATCCATCTCCATTGCTTTTGCCCAGGTGTCAGCCACCACTCTCCCTCTTTTGACCTACTCAAGGAGCCTCCTGACTAGTCTCCCTTCTTCCATCCTGGCCTCTTCTAGTCTGTTCTCTACACAGCAGCAAACTGAGCCTTTTAAGCTGTACATCAGGCCTTGTTCCACGCTGGCTCAAAACCCTCCATTGTTTGCCCATCATACCTAGAATCAGACCCAAACTCTTACCATGGCCTATGGTTTGTACACGGTCCAGCCCAAACTCATTTCCTCCAGTTCTTTCCCTTGTTTACGATGCTCCTGATCACTTAGTCTAGAAGAATAGGCCCTGTCGCTCTCCAGGTCTTAAACTACTAAATTTTTCTTTATAGACTTGTGGTTTTGGGGGACAGTAAAGGATACCCCTCTTTTTCTGTCATGCTCTGAATTTCATAAATAGAACACCAAGGGCAGCCGGATGTGAACAAAATATAAGCCCTTTTTGGTGATAAACATAACAGATGAACAGGGCTTTAAATTTCTGGCCAAGAAGGATACAGCAGTGAAGAGAACAAAGACCTATTCTCATGGAACTTATATTTGAAGAAGATGGAATTTTTTAAGAAAGCACATGTATACACATGCATATAAATAATGTAATATATGTATTACATAGCCATGAAATCGAAAAATATGAAATTCTCTACTGCTAGAAATTCTTCGAATTTCTAGACATCAAATTTTTGAAACATCTAATTGAACTATAGGAACAAATTTAAAACTAATTTTTTTTAAAGGAGAAATAAAAAAACCTCCCTGAAATCATTTGGCATGAAGGAGTTAATTGTTTTTTGGTTTCCTTTTTGTATGTGTGTATGCGTATATATATTTATTAAGTATATATATTTTTACTGTTCTACACTAACCATGATAGACAATTGTTTTTGATCAGATTGCTACTCTAAAGAAAGTAGGGATATCTGTATGAATTCTATTGCTAGAAAAATTGCTCCTACATGCTGGAGTTCAATGTGACTATGCCTTTTCAATTGATCTTTCTATGGGCAGAAATCTCCAGACCTCTGGAAACATTGTAGAACTCATTTGAAGGTTGTTTCTACTTAGAAGACCTTTAAATTAAAGCATAGATTATTAATCCTTTCTCTGCTGACATAAGTGCAGCAATGATACAGTCTTTGCCAAAGATGATCTCATGGATTTGAGGACAAAGGAAATAGCACAACATGAATTCACCCTGAATCTTGGAGCATTCTTACGTTCCTTGACATAAACTTGTCAGTCTGTCAAGGTGAAAAACATACTTTGATTCTTCACTGCTGTATATCTTTACAAGTTACTTTTTTCAGGACTAGTTGGTCTCAAAATGAAAAGTTGTTTAAATATTAAAGATGACTTGCATTGTATTTTGAAACCATTTCATAGTTTCAACTTCTTATTCAAGTCAAACAACTTCAACCTTCTTGTTGAAATTTACCTTTGAGCAGATTTTTTTGGGAGGGGCAAAATTTGGATTTATTTCAACCTTTGTTCAGGAAATATCCATTAATTTTTTTAAACATGCTGAAAGTTTGGAATATCCATTAATTTTTGCATGAAAAATGAGTGAGAAACATAACTTTTTATAAGGCTGCTTTTCTGCCTATGTGAAGGAAATAAATTCCAGTCCACAAATGTATTATATGCAAAATCTCATGTGTTTCTTTATGCTTTTATTCATTTTCCTCCTTGCAGAGCTTATATTGAATTCTCAGAGGTTTTAGAAAAATATTTAATTCTTTTTATTTTTGTTTTTAATGTTTTAAATATTTTTAATTTTTTTTTGAGACAGAGTCTCACTCTATTGCCCAGTCTAGAGTGCTGTGGCGTCAGCCTAGCTCACAGCAACATCAAACTCCTGGGCTCAAGCGATCCTCCTGCCTCAGCCTCCCAAGTAGCTGGGACTACAGGAATGCACCACCATGCCCGGCTAATTTTTTCTGTATATATTTTTAGTTGTCCATATATTTTCTTTCTATTTTTAGTAGACACGGGGTCTCGCTTTTGCTCAGGCTGGTCTCTAACTCCTGAGCTCAAATGGTCCACCCGCCTTGGTCTCCCAGAGTGCTAGGATTACAGGGGTGAGCCACCATGCCTGGCCTTAATTCTTTTCATTGATACATAATAATCATACATACTTATGAGATACATGTCGTGTTTTGATACATGTATACAATGTGTAATGACCAAATCAGACTAATTGGGATATCCATCACCTCAAACATTTATTATTTTTGTGTTGAGAACACTCCAAATCTTCTTTTAGCTATTTTGAAATATGCAATGAATTATTGATAACTATAGTCCCCCACTGTGCTATCAAACACTAGAACTTATTCCTTCTCTCTAACTGCATTTTTATACCTATTAATTGGCCTCTTCATTCCCCTCCCTCACTTTCCATGCCTTTCCAGCCTCTGGTAACCACCACGAGATCTACTTTTTGAATTCCTACATACAAATGAGAACATGCTACATTTGTCTTTCTGTGCCTGGCTAATTTCACTTAATATAATTTTCTCTAGTTTCATCCATCTTGCTGCAAATGACAGGATTTCATTTTTATGCCCATATCATATTCCATTGTGTACGTATATACCACATTTTCCTTAGCCATTTATGCATTGATGGACACTGAGGCTGATTTCCTATCTTGGCTATTGTATATAATGCTGCAGTAAACATGGGAGTGCAGGTATCTTTTTGATATACTGATTTCATTTTCTTTGGATATATACCCAGAAGTGGGATTGCTGGATAATATGGTAGTTCTATTTTTAATTTTTAGAAACCTGCTGTCTTGAGTAGTGCTGAGATAAACATGGGGGTACAGGTATATCTCTTCCATGTGCTGATTTCCTTTCTTTTGGATATATACCCAGCAGTGGGATTGCTGGATCATGTGGTAGGCCTATTTTTAGTTTTTTGAGGGTCCACCGTACTGAGATTCTCAGAGGGGGTTTGTGACCCCAACAAATTAAGGTCACTGTCTTTGTGAGTTGCATCCTTGTGTGGGAGTCTATTGCTTTGTTTACACAGCATCTATTTCTCTCATGGTAATTGTACCCCATCTCTTTGGCCATACTTAGTACATAGCATGGGATGCTGGTGACTAATCAAATCAATGGTCCTATCCATTCTCTGGGCTGTGAAGATTGGTTCAGAGGCAAGCAAATATCCCTAGTGGTTCAATAAAAGCCAGTTATATTATTGCTCTTGGGCATATTGAGGAAAGAAGCTGTCTTCTATTGGAACTTGGAGCTAAAATGATGGCAGCCTGGAACTGCTGTTGCTACCTTAAGAGGAAACTTTCCCTACTTGAAAGTAAAGCCAGTGCAATTGAAAGCAGATCCAAGAGGTTAAAGAAGGCAGATTCCCGTTAATGTTTGAGCTTCTGGATCTGATCATACCTGATTTTAAGTTAGATGAAATAACTTTCTTTCCTTAAAGCTACTTGAGTTGTCTTTTTTTGTCACTTGTAAATGAGACTCAGGACTACTGTTGTAGCAGGGCCTTTCTACTTATAAATAAACACCACTATGAACTACAGGTTGAGTATCTCTTTTTTTTTTTTTTTTTTTTTTGAGACAGAGTCTCACTCTGTTGCCTGGACTACAGTACCGTGGAGTCAGCCTAGCTCACAGCAACCTCAAACTCCTGGGCTCAAGCGATCCTCCTGCCTCAGCCTCCCGAGTAGCTGGGACTACAGGCATGCGCCACCATGCCCAGCTAATTTTTTATATATATGTTTTTAGCTGTCCATATAATTTCTTTCTATTTTTAGTAGAGATGGGGTCTCGCTCTTGCTCAGGCTGGTCTCGAACTCCTGAGCTCAAACGATCCGCCCGCCTCCGCCTCCCAAAGTGCTGGGATTACAGGCGTGAGCCACCATGCCCGGCCTAGGTTGAGTATCTCTTATCCAAAATGCTTGGGACTAGAAATGTTTTGCAATTTGGATTTTTTTTTGTATTGGAAAATTCGCATATAGGTACAATAAGGTATCTTGGTAATGGAACCCAAGTCTAAACACAAAATTCATTTATGTTTTGTATATACCTTATACACATAGCCTGAAGGTGATATTATATCAATATAATATTTTTTAATAATTTTGTGCATGAAACAAAGTTTGTATACACTGAACCATCAGAAAGCAAAGGTGTTACTATCTCAGCCACCCATGTAGCACCATGTCAGTGCTCAAAAAGTTTTAGATTTTGGAGCATTTTAGATTTTGGAGCATTTTAGATTTTGGATTTTCAGATTAAGGAAGCTCAACTTGTACAAGCAATAATAAAGTATGCAAATTTTAGTAACCAAAACTAAGGCATTTTCAAATGGATATATATAGCTGGTCACTGTTAACATTATTGACAAAAGTCAACTTTATTGTTTTGCTTTAAACACACTTTTGTTGCCTTACCTTCCAGTGGAATTCTGGGTAGAAGGACCTAGAGATCCGAGTAGTCGATCATATGGCGAAAATACGGCAGCCTGGAACCAGAGAACCCACCCAGAGCAATGGTGGGAGTAGGAGCCCTATACGCAGCCTGGCTGACCTAAAGGCAACAGGTGGTGATGACGGAAAGCACCTAAAAAAAAAGAAGGTGAAGAGGGGGAATGCAGAAGATGAGGATAAAGAAAAAACAAAACCAAATGTCCAGTGATAAGGGGACTGAGTCAATAAATGATGGTATATTTTTATGTTGAAAACATGTAACTAGCCTTTAAAAAGTATATTTTAAATGTTTATTTGTAACTAGCCTTTAAAAAGTATATTTTAAATGTTTATTTGTATTCATGGGACGATTCATAATATATTGCCTGGTGAGAAAAGCATGATGTTTTATAAGAGTATGATTCCATTTTTTAAAATAATATACATGAATATGTATAAATATTAATATAACATTCTCAAAGATAGCTCTGAAAATGCAAAAAATGGTTATCTCTAGGGAAGTGGGATTATGGATGATTTACCTTCTTTTTCTCTGGCTTGTTTGTGTTCTAATTTTTCTACAATGAATATGAATCACTCGTATAAAAAACAGAAGCAGAAGGCACCTCCTGAGAGAAAATTATTAGTGTTGGAAGCATGTAGGCAAGGCATTTTAGATGTCAAAAATGTAGAGAGAATCAAGAGTTAGAAAAACATTTTTCTAACTTTTAGAAATAATATAAAACTAAACCCAACAGATGGGGAGGATTCATAGAAGAAAAGGCAGATCCTAGATGCAGTCTTAAATGTTCAGCATGACAATGTGTGACCACTCTTTTAAACTTCCCTGTGGCAATAGTTTCCGATTCAATTCATTAGGTAGGTATTTCTCCAATGGGGATATATCTTTGCCAAAATACATGTGTTCCATGAATAGACCAACCAACCTATCAGTCTGATAGAAATATGTTGATAAACACAAGAACAGGTAAACAGTAGATGTTTAGAGAAGCACCACTCTCTTCCCTGCCCTATCCCATTTTCCTAAAACGGATCATCATCTCTCCTCTGCACTAATGCAGCAGCCTCCTGGCTGGGTTTTCTGCTTCTAGTGTTTTACCCCTAAGGACATTGTGTTAATTTCTTATTGCTGATGTAACAAATTATCACAAACTTAGCGGTGTAAAAGTACACAAATTTAGACAGACACTAAAAAAAAGTCCACGTGTTTATTATCATTCAGTTTGTGGTTCAGAAGTCTGAAAGACATCTCCCTGGGATAAAATCAAGGTGTCAGCAGAACTGCACTCCTTTCTGGAGGCTCTACGGGAGAATCCCTTTTCTTGCCATTTTTGGCTTCTGGAGGCCACCCACCTTCCTTTGCTTGTGGCCTTTCTTCCATCATTAAAGCCAGAGATAGTGGGTTGAGTTCTTCTCATACTGCCATTTCTTTGGTCCTTTTTTTCTGATTCCTTCTTCCACTTTTAAGGACCCTTGTGACTACATTGGACCCATCGGGATAATCTTGGATAATCTCCCTATTTTAAGGTCATCTGATTGCAATCTGAATTCCACCTGCAACCCTGATTCCCCTTTGACATGTGACCTATCATAGTCACAGTTTCCAGGGATGAGGACATAGACATATTAGCATGAGGGGAGAGGCGTTATTCTGCCTCCCACAGACATTGTTCACATAGCTGCTAGAAAAAGCTGTCTGAGATGCACATCTGGCCGGCCCTCTGTCCTGGTTAAAATCTCCCCGAGCTTCTTAATCATTCAGAACCCTTGAATTGACCTACAAATTTTGTTACCCTCTGGCTTTATTTTTATCTCAATTTTTGTCTCTCCCCTGCCTCTCATTTGATGCTCAGAAAATACCGAACTGCTAGTAATTTCTGCTTGTCCCTCCAACATACACATTACTGTTCCACACCTTCTTGCCTTTGCCGACTCTGGTCCTTTTGCTTCTTATTCATCTGGTTACCATGCACCTGATTTTCCTCCCACCTCGCTAGTTGCTTTCTCCTGCTTTCCTACTTTCCTTGGCTGCGTCCCTTCCTCTCCTGAATTCTAAATGTTTAAGCCTTTCAGAACTTGGTAATAACCTTCCTCTCTGTCCTCTCTCTTCTGAGATGATCTCATCCATTTCCATGACTACAATCACCCGATGATCTCAAATTTATACCTCCAAGTCCAGACTTGTATATAGAGCTGCCTACCAGAGACCTTGACTTGGGTGTCCCATGAGCATTGTAGACATTCGAGACAAGGCTATTTCAAGACAGACTTCCTATTGATTCTCCTCACCCCCAAATCATTGCATTCATTCATTTGTGGAATGAATGTTCATTATTCTGTCCAGCAATACAAATAGGTAACATTTATTTATTATATGTGCCAGACTGTCTTCTGAGCTTTAATCTTTAATAAAAAGCCGCATAAAGTAGATACTATTCTTGTTTCCATTTTACAGTTGAAAAAATTGAGGCCCAGAAAGGTTAAGCAGTCTGCCTAATTGACAGAGCAGGAAGTGGTAGACCCAGGATTTGAACCTTTACAGTCTGACTCCAGATGCTTGCAACTACTAGGTTAAACAGCTAAACAGCCTCAGGCTTGAGTTTCCAGGAAACTCTCTTCAAACCTCCCGCTGACCCAGGAGCCCCTCCCCCATGTCCCTCCAGCCAGGGTGCTGACTTCCAGCTCTTATGAGTTAACACTGACATTTAAATCTGTTTGTCTCTTGTCTCTCTCTGGAGAATGTACACTGACTTATTCATCTTTGTTCCCTCAGCATCCTGCACAGAGCCTGCACGATAAGCATTGAAACATTTTTTGTTTGAACCAAATAAATGCTCCTGTTTTGCTTAATTATTATCACAAAACTCATGTTCTTGAAGTAGTGGATTCTCTTAGAACCTTCTCTTCCTGCCCAGGGTGTGACTTTGCCCTTTGAACCAGATCCAACACTATTCGTCTTTATTGCAAAGGACACTGGCCACTTCCTCATTCTGACAGCACCTGAAATTCTCCTCCGAGGAGTCTTCTGTAACTAATCATAAGCGAGGGGACCATTTTTCCAGTTTCATTCTCTGTAACAGGAGGCTTCCGTGTTGCTGTTATATTCCTAACCTTTGCTCTGGAGGCAGTGTCAATATTTAATTTCGTGTCTGCCCTGTGTATCCATTCTCGGTTCTTTCCTGAGCTGTCTGTATTCCATATTGAGTAGTGTCACCTCAGGTTTTGAGCGGCTGCACCGAGCCCTGGTGGCTTTGTGGGTTAGAATCGGGCTCAGGAGCCACAGAAGGACCCGTTTGCTTGGCCTCCTCTGTTTTAGCGTCCTCTGACTCACACCAGCTACTCTGCAAGTTGTCATTATCACATGGGGGACCTCACAAGAGTGCGTGGACAGGTAGTAGTCTGTCACCTGCAGGGGCAACAACCTCAAAGCACATGTCCTATTGGAAGTGGGATGAAAGAGTTAGTAATAGTGCAGTGGTTAAGAGAAAGGACTTTGGAGCAGACAGACCTGTTTCAAGTCTTAGCTTCAATAAAATACTAGTGGTTTTACCCTAAGCAAGTACTTCTGTGAGTTTTTCCCTTGGCTTTAAAGAGGGCCCAGGGTTCTTGTGTCTACAGTGAGAGTATCTGGCACATATTTAATAGTCAATGCCACGGTTTCAAAAGAAGGAGCACACTTAGGGCCCAATCTAGTGCTATGTGTAAAAAAGTAAAGAAATGCTTTATACATTTGTATTAGTGGTGATGAAACTAACATTAGAAAGAGGTGAACTGATTATTTATATCCCATTCTTTCTGCTCATTATGGTAGGCTGGAAGAGAATGGTCCTTGTGATTTTTAAATTATGTAGGTAATTATTAGGCTAACAAAAGAATATCCCAATTAGGCTACAAATTATGGGACTGTGGCATCAAACTCATTCACAGGAAGAATATCAAAACCTAACATGTCTCTATTCACCTTTTTTTTTTTTTTAAATGCCATGTGGCTTGAACTGCATTGATCTTGGTGTTAAGTTATATTGATTTCCAGTGCTCTGGTTTATTAGACCCAGCCAAGCGACCAGTCCAGGAACCCTGAACCTCTCTTGTCCACATCTCTTACTTCCTGACCTCACCACTAGATGACATTCCCTTCCTGTGTTTTGTCCAGTGAGTGAGGGTACACATTTTGAGCTATTTGTTGTGCAGTTGTCTCCTATTATGCACCCCAGTGAGATCTGGAGAAAAGCTTTATTTATAGCTTTGAAACATCCTAACGAAATCACTGGGACACAGTACAGTTAAATGCTTGTGTCAGACAAATGGAAATGAATTTTCAGCTTAAGCGTGGGACTGTCACAACTTAATTATCTAGTATTTGGTATGTTCTTTAAAGTTCTTGAAAATCTTGCTGTCACTTTGTGAAGATTCAAAGTCAACACATTATAAGTAGGAATTTGACCTTCCTTCAAAACCATGTTGACAAAAATGATTATAAGGCTATGTTCTTCTTTAAGACCATAATTAATATATTTTGGGACTGCTGTCAGTCTTCTGTTTGCAGAAATGAATAGTTTCCTTTAAAAGTTAAATCTTGTATGGGGGAAGGGCACACTTCTAGCCCTGGCTTGGGTGAGGCTAAGGCATTATACGTAACCAAAATGTTTGTACTCTCACAATATTCTGAAATTAAAGAAAAAATCTTAAGCAAAGTTAATTCTTACAAAGTGCTACATATGAAAAATCACTGTCCATGCTGAATCAGGATGAAAGGAAAGGGATATGAAGGGGTTGAAATTGTTTTGACATAAAAGTTGAAGTGATGAATCTTGCATTTTAGGCAGTCCCTTCACATGTTTGTTTTTGATGACCTTAGTTATGCCTAACACTGTGTGAGGGGCCATGGAGAGATGCAAAAGGTGTGGGTCATTTGAATGAAGCTTATTTTTTGAGATGGTTAAACCAAATCACCAACAGGCCCCCAGTGAGATGTAGGTCTTTGAGAATGTTTGAGGGTATTTGAGACCCTCAAGCCAAGATAATTCCTGGATGTCACCATAGACAATATTTAACTATGATATGTGAGACTTACAGTTGTCTTTTGGATGAAATTGTAAAGCAAGTCTTAGAAACTTTATTGCAGTTTAACCTAATAAGAGTAGAGGTGTGAGTAGCAGCAGAAGCAATTTAGCATGTAAATAACTAGTGTGTTATGCATCCAGAACTAGGATGTATTTCCTTTTCAGTATTGAGGTACTTGATTTAGTACCTGAATTAAATCTTTGCTTGGGTATCTAACCCTCAAAATTCTGTATGAAAACCTTTTATGACAGCGTAGTTGGTGCTATTGTCCATGTTTTGCACCAACATGTGCTTCTCATTTCTTACACCACCATGTTTCCTTTCCCTGTATGAAATCTTCTTTCTTATGAGAGACATAGCAGAAATATTCTTCAGTTTCTTATAGTGTGAAAGGGTGGTAATACCTACCCAATAGAAATATTGCATGGATTAAATAAATTCACTGCATCAGATAGAATTAAATTCAGCTACAAGTGACGAAAAAACCCCAACAGTGCCTTAAACAAGTTAGAAGCTTCTTTCTCTCTAAGCAAAGTCCATGTGTAGTTGAGTCTCAGGTCACTGTGTTGGCTCTTTGATCACAGGGACCCAGGCTGCTTCTGTCTTGTTGCTTCACCATCCTTAACAGATCTCAGAGTTGCCCATAAAACTTGCACTTGCATCTCATTTGCCAGTCCTTAGTTACATGGTTTCATGGCTGTTAGAGGTGCTGAGAAATACCGTCTTTGTTCTAGCACAGCCATTGGCCTAGCTAAGAGTTGGTGCTTCTATTCCTGAGGAAGAAGGAGAGAATAGACACTGGGGGGCAACTAGCGGTCTCTGGCATAGTAGCCCAGGCTAGCGTCGGACATAAGATGTTCTTCAATTGCTTTTTCAATTCTCTTCCTTCCCCTTTTTCATCCTCTTAGCTATTTACACTTGGGATGGGGCTCCCTGTTTAGATTGGAATGCATTAAGCCTGAAAAGAGAGATTTTTTGGCAGTCAGGAAGGAATTCCTGTGGCCAGTTTTAGTTAATTTGTGATTGTGGAAAAAAATCTTGGCACAGATTAGTGTCAAATCATGTGTTGTGCAAAAAGTGTTCAATGTGGACAGAAACTGGTGTATTAGCATTTGCATTTAAGTAGCTAATTACATTCTCAGCATCTCAAAATGTGGAAAACAAACACTTTTAAAGATTACTTCAGAAACTGTTCAGCGCTGCTTAGACCCATTTTGTTAAAATTAATGTACAAACAAGAAGGGATTCTTCTCCTCTAGGGTTTTGAAGAGTGTATAATGACACTTCCTGTATATGTATATTATGTGCTCTTAGGAAAATGTCATGGTTAGGCTTTACTTTGACTATCTTTCATGTTTTTGCTTTATTTTCTTCTAATGTGTTATGATGTAATGATTATGTTCCTCTTACTTTTCCTCTGAAGCGAGTGAGTCAGAATCTCTTACCTTGAAGGTGAAATCCTGAAAGAATTATCTGAAAGCTGTGTGGCGCCTACACATGACTGGTGTTTTTATCCCCTCAAGGGAAAGGTGGAGATTTCACAAGAATGGAAAACTAAAGGGAAACTTGGAAATTCTAGGACCAGGGTCATGGTCCAGATTGTGTAAGATCACTGTGTCAACTCTATGAGGGCAGGGACTTTTCCCACTCAATCCTCCTGTGTGTGTGTGTGTGTGTGTGTGTGTGTGTGTATATATATATATATATATATATATAAATTTTTTTTTTTTGAGAAAGAGTCTCACTCTGTTGCCCAGGCTAGAGTGCTGTGGCATCAGCCTAGCTCACAGCAACCTCAAACTCCTGGGCTCAAGCAATCCTTCTGCCTCAGCCTCCCGAGTAGCTGGGACTACAGGCATGTGCCACTATGCCCGCCTAATTTTTTTTCTATGTATATTTTTAGTTGTCCAGATAATTTCTTTCTATTTTTTAGTAGAGACAGGGTCTCACTCTTGCTCAGGCTGGTCTCGAACTCCTGAGCTCAAATGATCCTTCCGCCTCGGCCTCCCAGCGTGCTAGGATTACAGGCGTGAGTCACCACTCCCAGCCCCTGCTGTATCTTTAGAATATACTTGGTACGTGGTAGGCTGTCAATAAAAATATATGGTCTAAATGAACAAATGAATAAATGTATCACCAGGAATGGTGAGTGATGTGACTTAGCATGCGTGTAAAAGAAATACGGATTTTAATTGACTGGGAATTCAATAGGAGTCAAGTCATGACTTCCAAAAAATTGAGACATTAGATGCTAGAAGGAATTTGCTTTCTTGGGGCTAAAAAATAAGATTGACTCTGTCCAAATTACTGACAGAGTCAAAGTGGAGTAGGTGCTCTGCCTGGTTGAACCTCATGGGCACACAGTATTTAGTTCTTAGTGCCACCCGTGTGAAGGACATAGACAAATAGGCTTTAGATTATAATTTAGTCATGAAATCTCAGATTGGAGTGGACTTCAGAGGTCATCTATTCCAGCTTCCCTCTGGCTTCTTGAATCTTCTCTGCAACACCCTTAATAGTGAGAATCCACTATCTATATTTTGAATGATGGGGGAACTCAATTCGGGTTGAGGCATACTATTTCATTTTCTAGAACGTTTTGTGTCTGTGCTTTGGGAAAAGAATCATATGACCAGGAGAATAAAGGAGTCCAAAAATCAAGTCTAATCAAGGTCAATTGGAAGAGCTGAACTCTTTGAAGAACTGAAATATGAAAGAGGTATTTTCTGTGTTGGCCTAATGGGAGAATTGGGCTGAGGCATGAGCCAGATATTAGCTCTGAATATGAAGTAGTATGAAGCAGAGATTCTTAACCTGGACTTTGAGGACTTCCAAAGGCTTTTTGGATGAATTTTATGGGAGCATCAATACAATCTGTGAATGTATTTACAAAATTTTGTTTGTGTATTCTTCCTCACTGGTAGAGGGTTCAGAGCTCTCATCGATTTTGAAGGCTGTTCTTAGCCCCAGAGACAGGAACCACTGTTGTGGGGTCTTCTACAACTCTGAGCCTGTATGCTTTTTAAAAAGTATGTCCGAAAATAAAATACCAGTTCTCTTTCAGTTCTCTTTCTTTTCTATGTAGCGAAAATAGACTAATTAGACATTCTGTAACAATTTTACAGCTGTAATTATGTGACTCCTCCTGTATGAAGCAGGAGAATTTAAAATCTGTTACAACTCAGCAACAACAGTCCTTCATCCCACATAACTTAACATTTGCAGTTTTCACAGAGTAACAGCCCAGCTATTGCTTCTGGCTTCGCAGTTTTACCTATGCAAAATCCACTATGCAAAAGCATAATGATTTTTTAGCACCGTGACCCTCTTGGTTTTAAATTCCAGGAGGCATGACTTCATCTAAGCCTGGAGCTCTATAGAGCTATTCAGTGCAGAAACGAGTGATTAATACTTGGGGAGTAATGCATTTTTGTTCCAGGTTATGATATTCACAGGAGACAAGGCATTTTGTCTTCATCAGAATCCCAGCTATGATCTCGCACTTTCTTTTTGTTATAGGGGCTGTAGGCACAAATAAGAGAAACAAAACACTTTTATGATTAACCAAAATATTTATGGCCAAGTCTAAGTTTAGTCAGGGGAGCAAATTACATCTGTTCCCTAAAGGGAATAATTACTTACAGTTTGATAGCAAATGAATAATAATTTGTAGCAAATTTATCAGGAGGATAATTTTGCCCATAAAGACAGAAGTAATAGTGCTACTGAACAGGTGGTTATGTATTTCCAGAAAAAAGAAGTATTAAATTATTGGTCTGACTGGTGAGTCAGACCAGTTTCTATACCTCCCCTTTGGCAAACATGCCTTTGGTGCGTCTCACACTCAAGCAAGAAACTAGCTTTCCCTGCTAGGTGGGAACTGTAGTTTTGCACAGTTGGAGTACATATTATTAACTCCAAGGAAGGCAAAAAGTCATTATGACCTAGAGTTAGAAAGGAACTAATGACTTAGTATTAGAAGAAGAGGAGGTGGTGGTGCTTTTTTAGGAAATATCAGGTAGCCTCGAAGCAATTATTGAATCAACTTTCCCAAAGAAATACCATGCCTGGTTTAACTTGCTTTGCAGTTGTGGGAGTTCCAGAAAGCTGGGTAAGTTGGTCATTCTGAACAATTCTCAGGCTCACTTTGGTGTTCTGAGGGAATGGGACAGTTTTCTTTGAAGATAGTATAAGAACCATAGAAGGCGTAAGTTTGATATTTAACCTATTAAAACTTTGTTTTCTTTTAAATTAATTTGAGAGTCTTTTATTGTTGCAAGTTCAAATCCCTTGTGGATCTATATTATATGAGTTCACCTGACCATTACAGGAGATGGAAGGGGGTTGAAAGTCAGAGTTGGCAGAGACTGGGAGTGGGAAGGGGAGAGGTAGGGATGTGGGCAAGAACTGTAATAGGACTGATTTGCTTTTTGCTCTTAAAAGATGGGAATGGACATTCAAGGGCACTTACAGAAAGTAGGTGCTAGAAATCTGTTTGCTGAGTAGCAATTTGCAGGAAAAAAGAATATAACCAAAGTTTTTCTCTCTTATGCATGTCAATTTTTAAACTATAATGTTTTGACCTTGGCATAGGGCTTTGAGCTGAATGAGCCCATGTATGTACAGCCTCCCTTCGGTGTATCTGAATACCTAGTCAGGATCGGGTGTGTAGGAGGATTAGTGATCTGTAGTCATCAGAAATCCCATGGCAACACAGTCTGGCATTTATGGACACCTGATTCTTTTACATCTAGGTGAGAAGCCCAATCTTCTGGGGATTGGCAGGAACAGGTGGTGGCAATTATATTTTGTTCTCATTTGCAAAGCTTTTTTCTTTGCTAGTCTGTGGATATTGGCTATTCCTCTGTTCAAAGGCACACTGGGTGCATCTGGTTATTTTTAAAATAACCTGGTTAAAAACTGAGCATTGCTTCCTTCTGGGGCTAGAGCATAACATGCAGCTTGTTATCAGGAACAATGAGGATAAGTACATAAATATGGATAAAAGCACACCCCAAAGTACCGTCTCTTACAGGAAGAAAGGTGATTTAGTAGACATAAGCCTGACACTTCCTGTGTACATAGTCATTAGTGACAACCTGTGAGTGTGAGGGAAAATTCACTTTGTACCCTGCAGTAAGAACACGGCTAAATGTCTGTGAAAAATCCTTGTACTAAACACATTTTTGCTGGTTCACCTCTTCAGCATTGGCTTAGTTCTACTTTTCTACCCATTCTAAGGCCAAAAGGAAGAGTGATCCAGGGACTACTAGTAAAGAAACGTAGGGCTGTTATTTATGTCATCAGTTCTAGCTGTGCTCAACGTATTTCTGCAACAACTGGCAGAGCAGGTTTTGCGAAGTTTGTTGGTCAAGACCTCTTACTAACCTCTCAGATTTGACAGACTAGAAAAACACAGTTGGAGTCCCTGAAGGTTTGAGTTGTGGGTTATGAAATAAAGAAAATTCTAAATGTTTAAAGTTTCATGCCAAGAGATGGACAGGAGCAGATAAAAAGTGTGCATGTTTTACGAGGGGGAGAATGCACACTAGGCAGGTGAGGAGGAGAGATTCAGAAAGGGCTGTGTAAAGCATGCTAACCTGGGAGTTCAGCTTAGCACCACCCACACCCCTCTTTCTGGACTTTAAATGTTTCAGGGGAGAATATTTGCTCCAGTAGTAGTTGAACAAAAACAAAATTGATATAACCAATAGTATTTTTTTTCTCTTATCTTTGGCCTCTGAATTTTTAGTAAAGGCATGTCTGAACTATCTTAGATGTATGTTATTACCTCATTGCTGGAAGATTCATGTCCCTGGAGAATGCGTCGTGAGAAGCTTGAATGTGCCTGTGGTGATCAAATTGGTTTTCTTAATTTTCTCCATACATGTTTCTAAAAAGCTAGTGTCTTAGCAAAGGAGTTCCAAAATCAGTTAAAAGAGTGATGGAAAACTTTTGGTACTGTGAATATGGTTTTAAATGTTGTTCAATTGCCTTTTTTTTCTTTTTTTAACTAAAAAAGAGGACTGTTGGAAATACATTGTCGCCTTTGTATAATAATAACACAGTTCACCGGAATGATTTATATATAAGGCAGTTACGTGGTTTGATTAACTTAGAGAAGTACTTCAGAGCTATGGAAAGACAAGGCACTTTTCCCTATGGCTTTAATTGAGCAAGGAAGGGGCCAGCTTGTGTAATCCAACTTGAGAATAATTCTTCCTGTCCATGTGTGCTCACATTTTATCTAGGGCTTCTAAACCTGTTGATGCTGAGGACAGAATGCTTATATTCATAAAGACAGGCTTTTTTGTTCTTTCCATGTGATTCATACTAGAGCAGACGGCTTGGCCAGCTCATCTCCCTTACTTTATCCATGAGATTTATGCTGCTGCCTCCCATTTCTTTTTCTCTAGCCCAGACCACCTGTTCAGCACAGCCATGTCTGCTCAGATTCGCCGTGGTCATCTTCAGTTCTGCATGTATATCATGTTATCTCTCTCCCTCACTGGGTTCCTTGCATGTGTTTCTGGTCTCTGTCAGCGGTAGCGTCTATCACCTGACACCTAGGTGCCAATTCACTTTCTGTATCTGACCAGCCACCAAATTCTAGAAGTTTCAACCTTACTATCTAATGGAACTAGCTTCTCCACCCCATCTCCATTGCCATTGCCATCCTTCAGGCTCTCGTCTGAATCACTATGATGATCTTCTTACTGGTTCTGGTAGGTCAAATAGTGGGATCCCCCCCCACCCCACTCCACCTCAAAGATGTTTGCATCCTAATCCTCAGGACCTGTGAATAGGTTAGGTTATGTGAAAATGGGTAATGAAGGTTGCAAATGGAATGACAGTTGCTAATCAACAGACCTTTAAATAGGGAGAGTATTCTGGGTTGTTGGGGTGGGGTCAATAGAACCACAAGAGTCTGTACAAGTGGAAGAGGGAAGCAGATGTGGAGGTCAGAGTAACGTGATGTGAGAAAGCCACCAGCTGTTGCTGGCTTTGAACATGGAGGAAGGGGCCAGGAACCAAGGAATCTGAGCCACTTTTAGAAGCAGGAAAAGATAATGAAATGGATTCTCCCCTGGTGCCTCCAGAAAGGAATGCAACCCTGCGGACACCTTGATCTTAGCCCAGTGAGACCTGTTTTGGATTTCTGACCTGCGGAACTGTAGGATAATAAATTTGTGTTCTTTTAAGCACTCGGCTTAGTTGGCCACAGCACCAATAGAAAATGAATACGCTGGTCTTCTTACCTCTGGAGTGCCACCATTCCAATTCATATTGCAGACCTCAGTTACTCCCTTGCCTTCCAAACCTTTCGATGGCTCCCCTACCTCCTCACTGTCTTTGTGCAGCACCTCAGCACTTTGTACACAGGAAGCAATGAGTAAATGCCAAATGAACAAGTGAAAATAGTTTCTTTTCCAGTACCTCAGTCCAATTCATGATTCTTTCTTTGAGGAGATAGATCCAAAGTCACTCGGTTACCTTATATTTTACATATCCCTTTCTGGGAACAGGATGGAGCCAAAGTGTATTCTGTCTCTTATTTCTTTTCTTTTTTTCCAAACTTCTCTTGTTTTTTAAATTATGTAATAGCATTTTATTATAGTCAATTTGCTAAATGAAAAAAAATCCACAATGAAGCTGCTCAGATGATCATTGTTACTGTTTTGGTATATAGCTTTCTATTTTTTATATATCTATTATTTAAAAAGGATCATATTTTATATAATGCTTTGAAACCTACTTTTCATTTAGTATAGTAGTAAGAACATTTTCCTATAGCCCTTTTAATGGCTGCACAGAATTCCTTTGTGTGATCGTACTAAAATTTAACACTTGTCTCATGTTACTGAACTTCTAGGTTGTTTCCAATTCTTCTCAATTCTGAATAGCACTGCAATTGATATCTTTGCAATGTTTTTGTGCATGTCTATGAACATTTCCTCAGAATAAATTCTTTAAGTGTAATAGCTGGTCAAAGACTCTGGAATGTTTACTGTGTTTGATATACATTTTAAAACTGCCCTACAGGAAAATTTTAGCAGTTCCCACCAGCAGTGTTTTTTCATGAAGTTGATATTTATGCTTTTTCCATCTTTTGAATATATGGGAGGACTAGAGAGCATGATATAGAAGGTGACCAGAGGGTAATTTTACATTGTAAATGAACACTGATTTAACCAGTGGAACACAGACTGGGCCCTATGGCTAGCAAACAGCGCACTTGGCTCTTTGTCACTGAGATACCTTCTTGCCACCCTTCCAGAAGATTGGTACCATTGCTACTCAGAAAAGTCTGAGAGTTGGCCTCCCCCGGCCCACTACTCCAAATACTGGAAACCAAGCATGGACCCATGGCCTCCTCCAGTGTTTATAGGCTTCTGATTTCTGGTAGGTGTCTGTAAAGGAGACTCGGTATGGGGCACACAGATAGATTCTCTCCTCTCCTCTACCCTGTCCCCATCCTTGCTCCAGGCCTTCTCTACTCATGAGGTTGAGCTACTTATGCCTCATGTATGTGGGTGCCGTGTGTCACACAGCAGGGAGTGAGTCCCGTGAATACCTGCTGAGGAGACAAGCCTGATGTCAGTGCTCACTCAATATTAAGAGCAAAAACCTACTGCCTGGACTTCCAAGTCCAGGACAGTTGTGTAATAGTTAGCCTTGACTGTGGCTGTTTTTGTAAACATTGATGGGGTGTATACAGAAGCATGAATATGATGTCAAGTTTATTAGCTACATTCTCTTTTCTGGTGGAATATTTTCTTACCCAGTGAGTTTGGAAAAAGCCAAGCTAGTTGCCATGGCAACAGAAAAGCTTTCAGCTAACAACAAACAACTTGTTTGTTATAATATTCCTTTGTTGGTTTATGGAATGGTCTGTGGAGCCCCTTGAAAGAAGATGTGCCGTGTAGTGTTTGACAGTTAAATCACTGCCTGTCAGAGATGAGAGCTGGGAGGGGGGGAAGGGACAGCCACAAAGCTTCTTCCCCATTGTCTAGTTTCATAAAGATGCTGGCTTTGGAAAGAAGGTATCTGAATCTAGAATAAGAGGTCTCACTTACTATCTCTAAAATTACAAAGGAAAATCAGTGTAAGTTGGAACCACCAAACCTGACTCTTTCATCTTGTTTTCCCAGCCTCTACTCTACCTTCACCCCCAGATGTAGGACTGTAGGGTACAGTCACGTCATTTTCTCTTGACAATCCAAGGGCACAAGAGCTATTCTTGTTAACCCATGGACTCTAAAACAAAAGAGGTGCTCAGAGAAACAAAACAAAGTTGTCATGTTGGGGGTGTAGATCCTGCCATTACCTCCTCTTGCCTTTGTCTCTGAGTGTGGTCCCTTCTCAGCCAAACAAATGGTTGTGCATAGAGGCCAGCACCGTTCCTCAGACGCTAGGGCCTCCTGCCTCTTAGTATGGTGGCTCAGTGTAGATACTGAGAATTAAGGTATCAGACACATTGGAGCATTGCCTAAATGACCAAGCGTTGGCACATTTGAAAAATAACTTACTTTCCATTTAAGGAAAAAATAAATGTCTATGGTAGAAAATTTAGAAAAATACAAAATAAGGAGAAATTTTAAAAATCACCTGTATTCTACTCCCTCACCCCCACATTAATATTTTAGTACAAATTTTATATGTGTGTATATGTTTATATATGTATATACCTATACATATATGTACATATGTGAACATATATATGTGTATTACTATTTTGTAGAAATGAGATTTTGCTGTATATACTTTATCTGCATACAATTTTTATTCAATGAAGTATCACGAGATATTTCTATGCTTATAATTTTAATGATTGTATAAACTTTTTTATCATTTAGATATACTGTGGTTTAAGTCAGCCCTTCCTTCATTTGACATTTAGGTTATTTCTAATTTTCTATTTCTTCAAACAATTTTGTGCTTACATTCTTATCCACCTATATATAAATGGCTTAAAAAATACCCTACAAATCAGCAAGCGCACATTAAAGGTTAATCATCTAAATTTTTTCTTTTCTTTGAACTGGTGATTCAGCCTGAGAAAAACTCTATATGATGGAAAATGTGGAATGCTTTCAGAATGTATAAATCCTAAAAGCGACATGTTAACTCCAGAATTGAGGCATTACTATGCAAACTTCATGAAGAAATGTTATGTTTTGGAACTATACTGGTGGGTAAAAGGTGCTGTACATGTATTAAATTGCATTGCACCTAGTGCTAAGGAGATCACCAGATTATTTTACTAAACTGAGATTCTCTTGTGGTAGTTCTAAAGCACTGGATGCAGCATGGTGGGCAGAGACTGGCCCAGGACTGAGGCAAGCTCCATTCTCCTGGTTCTGCCACTCATTAGCTTGTGGAAGCTGGGGGACATCCGCAGTTTCCTTACCTGTCAAGTGATAGAACTGTTCCAGCTGACCCCTGAGGTTTCTTTAAGATCTAAAATCTATTAATAATTATGTGAGGATGACTCTGCTCTGTTTAATTCATTTGTAGTAACCTGTGATGAAAACAGTGTAGACTTGTGATATACTTCCCAGAGTTTAAATCTTTGTAGCCTGGGTAAATTATGGTAATTTTATTGTAATAAACTCGGTACGGTTTAGTGAAAGAGAATTTTTGCTTGCCCATTCCTGCTTCCTTTTTTTATTTTTAAAATTTATTTTTGATTGCATACATTTAAGGATACATTTAAGGTATACAATACCATATTTTGATATACATAGGCATAGTAAATGATTACTACAGGTAAGCAATTTAACAGATCCATTGCCTTCCATAGTTACCTCTCTTTGCCCATTCTTTCTTCCTCCCTCATTTTATTAAATACTTGGAAGGGGGGTGGCAGGTGCTGCTCCCCATTGCAGGCAGTTTGGGTGGGGCTGTCATTCAGGTGGCCTTGCCCCTCCTGCCAAGGGTGGACCCTTCAGGAGAGGGACTCGAGACCCTGTGATGATTGAAGCTGACTCATGTCAATGGTGGTTCCTATTCATTTCTCCTATCCAGAAGCCCAAACTGCCCTCATTCTAGCCCTTTTTGTATCTTATTTTTTCCCTTTTCTTTCTAATTGATGGGCTTTTCATACCTTTTCATCATATTCTGATTTCATTTTTTAGCCAGGGTCAGATTCTGCTAAACCAGGGCTAAGCCTGTGTCCTAATCTCTACCAGTGAGAGTAATAAAACCCATCTAGCAAGGCCGCTGGGGGGTGAGAGTGACCAAGCACAAGGCTGGCACATGGTGGTTTCCCTTCAACCTCAGTTTTCTTTGGGAAAGTGTTTGGCCTATGAATTTAGGACCTTCATCTGCATGGGTCAAATGTGGGCTCTAAGTCAACAGACTTAGAAGGATGTTTCTGATAATAATTGTGGTTAGTTCTTGATCTTGCTTTGCACTGTGGTAAGCGCAAATGCTTCCTAAATATAAGGTCTTTTGAATGATTTTTTAAAAGCCATTGAACAAGGATATAGGGAAAATTTTTGTTATATGGGTTTTAGTGGAAACTTTTTCATATTTATCAATGTTTTAATACATTGAGCAAAAGGTACAAATATTCTGGCCTTTTGGCCAGGCCTTGTAAATATTTTAGCTGAGAGAACCTTTTATCTAACTATACTGCTTTAGTGGAATTTGAGTTGTATAGGAATGCTTTAATTATTGGAATCTTCTTTAGAAAAAGCCTCTGAGAGTTGAGATAAGTTTACATATTATTATATGAATCACAATTTGCTTTAAGAGCTTATCTAAATCCCATCTGTTTGATTGGAGAAAGGAACTTGGAATGAATCCATCTGATTTTCAGTTTTCTTCCTTGTAGAGAATCGTGATTGAAAGTCAGAGTGGGGTTATGTGCTGCCTTTTTTTTTTTTTCTGATGGTCTCTAGAGGAAGTTTTAGGGTTTCCATAACAATGCATGAGGAGTTGTCATTTTCTGCCATGAATTCCCAGCGAAGAAAAGCGTATTGGGAACTATGGTTTAGTAGAAATGAAAAAGTTGATACTAGATCATTCTAAATCTGTTCTGGTTGTTGGGGGATGGGTAACCTTCTATCATCTGAAGGTGCCCGACTGCCAGTGCCACAAGGCGGGTAATGAGTGGTAATGTCAGAGAAATACACCCCTTATTTTGACAAGGCATGAAACAGAGCAGGGGTCCTGCCACGTGGTTCCTGAGATTCAGTGGAGAGTTTGCATTTTAGAACCTAATGAGGTTGATGAATCTTCTCCATCACTTTTTCTCTTTTCTTTTTCCACATTCCCCTGGCTTTTCTCTCTGTTCCCTGCCCACCCCTCCTCTGCTCTTCCCGAATCTGCTCTTACATCTGTGCTCCTTTGCATGTTTGTCTCAGCTGTCCGAGGGTCACACACCCAGGTACTGGCCTTGGCATCTTTTCATCACCTCCAGGCTACTGGGCCTGGCATCTTCCCTTGCTTGTAACAATTCAGTCTGTTTTCAGGTTTTCTAAAAATAGCAGCATTTATACCTCATGTCACAAGGTGTACCTGCGCATCCTTGTTTTGTGAAATCTGAACAAATTGTTCTCATTGGTGAATTCAGAAGGACTAAAAAAGCTTCCTCATCAGCTGTTCAGTATAAGCATGGACTTGTCTTACAGACAACAAAGCCAGGAAGAAAGACTGTGCCAGGAACAGTGCTATCTATAACCCATCTCAGTGGATGCTGGGCTGGACCAGGGATTTCCCAGTGAGTGGCGATGTCTCTGCAATTCAGTTTGCAAGAGCTTCAAAGTTTACATTTGCTTTAAAGTGATTTTGATTTGAAGCAGTAATCCATCATGATTTTTACAGTTGGATAACACTCGTAAGTGCTAGAGCAAGCCCAGTGTTAATGACAACTGTAGAAATTTTTTTTTCTTATTTAACAAAGAGTCGAGTGATTTAGTAAGTTCCAGAAAAGCCAAGGTGATCCTTTGCCTTAAGAGAAGACAAACTTCCTTACCTTGCCAGTTGTGAAGGGAAGTCTAAAAAAAGTAAGGTACATAAGAGCTATAAGACTTATTTAGCTTTTATTTATCAGTTGCCAACCTCCTCTGCTCTTTTGGTTAAAACAGTGAAGCATTTGCTGACAAAGCCTTTGACGACCTCAGGACCAGTCAGGGTAATTGTCTTGACACACAGCTACTTTAGATGAGCAGGAAGCTCCCTCTCCTTTCCATGGAGTATTGGGGCAGCTTCCAATAAAAGCAGATTGTTGTTTCAGTGGCAGAAATGGAAGTCCACATTAGGTGCCCAGTGATGTGGCTTTTGGGTTTGTTGGGTCAGAGAACTGGAGGAAAGAGGAAGAATAGGAACTTCTCCCTGCTGGGGCAGTGGGAAACCCCGGAGGGTCACATGGTCATGGCCAGGTTTAGAATCCATCCATTCACCTAGGCATCCGTCCAACATACATTGACGGAACACCCCCTTGCACAGGTAGTAGTGGGTGAGCATGACACGAGTGTCCTGCCTTCAAGGAGCTTATAATCCAGTGAGGAATAGCCATTTTAACTTTGATCTGGTACCCTCTACCATTGCCTCTCTCCCCACTTCCAACACACACACACACGCACACGTGCATGCACACACAGTATTTCAGAGAGGAAACTTAGAGGGAAGGGACCACACATCTAGGCTATAAATTTAATTTAATTTCTCAATTAATTAAAGATAAAGAAATTTTTAAGAGATGA
The DNA here is from genome assembly GCF_041146395.1 of Eulemur rufifrons. Classification (NCBI taxonomy): domain Eukaryota; kingdom Metazoa; phylum Chordata; class Mammalia; order Primates; family Lemuridae; genus Eulemur; species Eulemur rufifrons. The sequence continues at coordinate 90,808,561 of NC_090984.1, forward strand.
GGTGCTCAAATCAGTCAGGGGTTGGTACAGGATCTCTTCTCACGCTTTGTCCCCCTTATCCACTTCCCTGGTGTCTATTGAATGGTACTGTACGCAGAACACAATGCCAGGCACTGTATGAGGTGGACGGTGGGGCAGGGTACAAGGAATATTAGACAGTGGCCTTCAAGGTCTTCACAAAGTAGAAAACCTTTAGCTATAACACAGCTGCCCTGCCTGCCAAGTATTAAATGTGAGCCGGGTAAGTGGCGTGGAAATGTAGACTTGGTTGGGGAGGAGTCACCTATTTGACTGGGAAGGCTTTCTTGGGGAGGGATTGGATTCCAGGCCCAGAGGCCTGGGGCTGGATGAGCACCACTCTGTCCAGGTCCATGAGGTGAGGATGCTGACTCTGTGGGACTAGAAAGTTTCTCATGGGGGCACACGTGGGATAAGTCTGGGGAGATTGCTTGGAGTTGGACCCCATGTAGCCTTAAAAGCCAAGCACAGGAATTTGGGCTTTCTCTGTTAGCTAATGTGGAACCATTAACACCAGTTAATGTGGAGCGACATGGTGAAAATTGTACTTAGTAAAGATGAATTTTGTGTGGTGCTAGGAGGGATGAATTCAGGGGGCAGAGGGAGCGTGGAAACAGAATCTATTAATAAAAGGATTTTGTGGTAATTCCTAAGGGATATAAAAAGGACATGAACTGAGGGATCATGGTGCTTGGAAGCATTGCCACAGAAGTCTGGAGGACCCTTAATCATTTTCTCCTCCCATCTCCTCTAGATGCATAATCCCCTCTAAGCACTAACTAGCAGTCTGTGTTAGTGCTGGGAAACACGCGTTACTTGGTGAGCCAGCTAATGATCCTCTGATGTACACTTGTAGCTCAGGGACGGCACCCATATTACTCTGGAGCTACCTTAACACAAACCACAGACTGCTTTGCTTAAGCAACAGAAATCTATTTTCTCAGAGTTCTGGCAGGTAGAAGTGTGAGATCAAGGTGTTTGGTAGGGTTGGTTTCATTTTCTTTTCTCTTCTTTTTTTTTTTTTTTTTGAGACAAAGTCTCGCTTTGTTGCCCGGGCTAGAGTGAGTGCCATGGCGTCAGCCTAGCTCACAGCAACCTCAAACTCCTGGGCTTGAGCGATCCTACTGCCTCAGCCTCCCGAGTAGCTGGGACTACAGGCATGTGCCACCATTCCCGGCTAATTTTTTCTATATATATTTTAGTTGGCCAGATAATTTGTTTCTATTTTTAGTAGAGACGGGGTCTCACTCTTGCTCAGGCTGGTCTCGAACTCCTGACCTCGATCGATCCACCCGTCTCGGCCTCCCAGAGTGCTAGGATTACAGGCATGAGCCACTGCACCCGGCCTGGTTTCATTTTCTTCTTGGGTTCTAGGTGGTCATTTCCCTGAATCTTCACGTGGTCTTTCCTTTGGGTGTGTACATGCCTGGGGCCAAATTTCTTCTCCTTGCGAGGACACCAGTCATGTTGGATTTGGGCCCACTCTAAAGATCTCATTCCAATGTCTCCTTAAAGAGCTTATTTCCAAATATGGTGACATTCTGAGGTACTGGGGGTTAGGACTTCAACATCTGAATATTAGTGGGGACACAGTTCAGCCCATAACAGCGTCTAAGGAGGGACAGAGGCCAAGCCCCTCCCCTAACCTGTCCTCCCAGGCCCTCACTCTCCACACCTCAGTCCTATCCCTGCGAGAAGATGGGTCACCTCCACAGAAAAAGTCCCTGAGCCAGCTTGCTGTCATTCTTTTCTAGGAGAATTTAGGCTGATGTCATCTGGGGGCTTTTCAACTCCCAATCTTAGAATTAGCAGCCTTTCTCCTTTTTTAAAAAAACTTCTCTGGCAATGCTAGTTTCTTACCATATTTATTGCAGTCATCTGTTTATGTGCATGATGATTTTTATAATGATGGGAGGAAATCTCTGAAGAGGAACAGAATATACAGAATACACAGATGCATTGAGTTGCAACGACATAGTTTTCATCATTTTCCTCTTTACAGGCTTAGCACATATTTTTGAATTCTTTAACCTCGACTTTTGAGGTGACATCCCCTTTATTTCTAGAGTTTTCTATTTCTAGCTACTGGCTCAGGCTGATGCTCGAGGTTGTCACATCTAAATTCTTGTTCCAGTCTCTAGACTTGAGGCTAAACTGCTCTCTTCATAGTCACTGAACCCCTACTGACAGTTTCTCTTGCATTCTAGCCTCATAAAAACCCACGACAAGGCAGGGGAGCAGAATGATTAAAATTGAGGACTTGAGCCAGACTTCCAGGGTCCAATCCTGGCTCTGACACTTACAACTCTGCAATGTTGAAGAAATGACTCATTCTCTAAACCTCAGTGTTTTCTCACCTGTTAAGTGATGATAATAATAATTCTGACTTCATAGGACCATTGTCAGATTCAAATGAGCATAAAGTGCCTGGCACATAGTAAATGCCATATAAGTGTAAAATATAATTATTATTATTCTGCCTGCCTTTGTTCTGAGTAGCTTCCCTGGAGATTCAGGTTTTACTTGGCTCCTTCTCTATCTGCACCGCCGCCGCCCCCCCCCCCCCCCCCCCCCCCCCCCCCCCCCCGCCGCATCAGGTTTCCCTTTTGTAACCCATGTAGAGGGTGGGCAGGCTTCCCTGGAATCATCCCCAGACCAGCTGTCTCTAGATCAGACGAGAACCAGAATGCTTGACAAGGTCTGTAAGATTTGCTTGCCTTGAGGGCAGATCTGCTTGGGCAGTCACAGACACTCTTCCCTTTCCTCTTCCAGACTCCACTGAAATGAGGGGCTTCCTGGGCCTCAGGGGAGACCATGACATTTGTCCTTTTCCCCTGTAGAAAGATCACCTTTTTGGAGACACAAGTTATGATCCAAGGGAAAGTTTGGACAGGTCTGTCATAATAGGGAGTAGTAACACCTCTTCTTGTTATATTAGTTGTGATTACAGACAAGCACAGGCCTATCTGTGTTGAAGGTGAGATCCTCTGCTTCTCTGTGGTTAAACAGGCTTCTGCAGATCACAGTCATCTTGTGCAAACATCAGCCTCTCTTCCTATGCCTGTGGCCTACCTTGGGCTGGCCATTGCCGGGGACCTTACCAGTCACAAACTATCCCCTGGTGGTGCCTAGTGAGATGCTTCATCATCAAAGGATCTCCAAGGGCTCCCAGATTCCCAGCTCTACATCAAGGCACTAACTCATATATAAATCAGTAGTAATTCAGGTCTACACCAGTGTCCTCACTCTTCAGGCTATTTTTAGCCTTGGGGAGGGGATGACAGTTTTTATTTTATTTTTTCTAAATCTTCATTCTTAATCCTCTCCTTGTCCCATGCAGTCTGGAGCTTTTCTTGCAATCCACGGTGACTTTGTGAGAAGTTCTTGGTACTTCTCTCTTTTCCCAGCATGATCCTGTCCTCCATGAGATAAAGCTTCCTGCTCAACACCCCTCATTATATATCCCCTTGCCCCAGCCTGCAGCTTCAAAGTCCACTCATTTTTTCCCTTATCTAATCAGAGGGAATCTCTCTTTTTTCTTCTTAGCTCTGTGGCTCACTTCAGGGTCCCCTCCCTAGACCCCATCCCTCCCCCAGATGGATGAACCCCATTGTCATTACCACTGCTGCAAATGTGCCCCTTTGCCCACAGCAAGTTCTCATGCTGCTGCCTCAATGAAGTGGGGAGCAGGACCTTGTTTTCCAGTTCGTGGACAATTGACATGATTTTTCTTAAAGACGGTATCTCAAGACAAGTCCATAAGCATTTGGGAAAATATCTGGAGCCCGATGAAATTCATCCAAGGGCAGAAGAGGTTTTTTGCCTTTGCCAGGCAAGTCTTCTTTGGAGAGATATATATATATATCTCATCACTCCAACTAATTTATTAACTAATATTAAAAATGTTAAAAAATTGGCAGAATATACTGTCTTCCTGCAATTTGACGGTGTTTATTACAGAAATTACAAGTTTCACAGACTGGTCTTCTTTTTATTTAGAACTATTAATAAGAAAAGGCATTGCTTGCAGATGTAGATTATGGAATGTTTTTAAATCAAGTTGTTGGAGTGGTTCTTGCAGAGCTACTTGGCCTCCTTTAAAAACATTTCTTGTTTTATAACTATTGATCCTATGGTCCATTCTTCCAGTCTTGTTTTGTGTGGCAATAAATTTCCCATATATGGAGCCTTCCTTTAAAATCTCTATTAAACTTCCTGAAGTTAGAAATCAAGTTCCAATCACGAGTGGGTGCTCAGTAAACAGTTAAATTATTGTAGAAGTAGTCTCAGGTTAGTTTTCCATGTTGGAGAACAAGCTGTATGCAATCTTTACTCATTTCAGTGGAAATATCAGTGGTATTATCAAAATGGGACTCCACTAGGTTTAAATAATGAAAATTTAAGCTGGGAGAGATGTTAGATAAGCTGAGAAATATATTTCTTCTGTTTTTCTACTCACAGTGGGATTCTGAAACAGAATCTCGGCAGGAGCTTAGACGGCTATGATCCTATCAATGATATGTACTGAATATTTTTGGTTTTGAATTGATATTTTAGTGAATGTTTTCCTAGACTAAAAATGAGTGTTGAAAGGAGAAAAATAGGAGGAGAGAATGTCGTAAAATGTTTTAATTCATTCTAAAAGGGTTTGGTTTGATTTTATTGTGTTCTAGGGTATTCTGGTCCTAAATTGTTTAGCCTTAGATACTTGCATCTGATAGTTTTTCCTCCTCAGATTTCAATCAAATATAAATTGGTTCAAAAACAGAACATTCTCAGGTAATGTTTTCTGTTGATGAGTCCTGCATATTACTCCTCAGACATCCTACAGAGCTGATGTAAATGGCAATTTTGCATTGAAAAGTTAGAGAACTAGGCAATGAAGGGCATTCTTTCAAATGCTTGGCGTCTGTTCTCTTTTCAAAGCCAAAAGCTGTTTAGGTCTCTGTCCTATTCTGTGGGACAGAGGAGGGCAACTATTAAAATCGGAGAGTCACAACCATATGTTTTGAGAAATGATTGAAGAAACTACAGTTGTTTAGGTTAGTTGGGAGGCATAGAGCTATTTGCAGGGTTGATACTGGCTTGCTTTGTGAGGAAGAATGTCTAACTAGAAGGTGTGGACAAAGAATGAATGGGTTGCTTGGCAGAGCAGTGAGCTTACCAGCATCTGAAGTATTCAAGCACATGCTAATGGTTGCCAATCAGGGTGGTGTACACTGACCTCCTTCATTTGGTGAAGTGTTGGAGTTCTTGGTGGCAGGACAGCACTATTGCAAAGATTCTGTGATTCTATGTAAGAGGATTTCAGGGAGAAGCAGCAGAGTATGGTAAAATCCATACTATACTGTCAGAAGGAGTGGCAGAAACCTGGGCTCTGGTCTCAGGTCTGTCACCATATTGCTGGGTGTTTGGGCTGATCTGTTGGCCTCTTTGACTTTACCCTTTGTGTGTGTGTGTGTGTGTGTGTGTGTGTAAATGAAGGGTTGAGTCAAGGTCTTCTATCACCCCTTCTAAATTAACTGTTTTAAGATAATAATTTTCTTAGCCTGCATATTTGATAGTTGGCTGCAGGCTCAGAGCCACTGATGCACCTAAACCATAGGGCAAGAGCAGCAGAGTCATGTGCTTATTAGAGCCACCAAAAAGGACACACCATGGGATTCATTTTCTTGAGGAATCTTCCAGAGATTTATCTCCTTCTGTACTCTCATTCATTGAGAGTTTACTGATGGGTTTATTGCATATAAAATAATTTAAAACAAAATATAACCTTAGAGGTCATAATTTTTAATTTAATTAAACTAACATATGGATCTCTTATGAGCAAGGCATCAGGAATATGACAATGAATATGAAGAAGCCATCTCTCCCTTCAGTAAACTGTGGTCTAGTGGGGATCTAGCTGGATTAAACTAACAATTATGCAATATACTGAGCTCAGGGTAAAGGCTCAAGGATGGGTACAAAGGGCATAGTCGTTAATTCTGCCTGGTGGTACTGGGATAGGCTTTGCAGAGGAGTTGGCTTTCCAGAGAGTCCTTACAAGATGAGTAGGACTTTGCCTGTTGGAGAAGTTCATTCCATGGATAGGGATTATTTTGAGGAAATGCACAGAGGTTTGGAAGTACTTGGTTTATTACAACGAGTAATCTGGTGAGGCTAAGCATAGAGCTGTGCTTGGTAATCAGACTGGAAAAGTGGTTTTGGGCTGGTTTGGTCACACCCAAAGTGTCATGAGTGTTACAGTATTTTGAGCTTTTAATCTTAGTGAGGAGCCCTGCAAGCTTTTATGCATGACCATACCTGCATACCTGTGGCTTATATAGTGAACTCTGCTAGGGCTTAGTACGATGTATTGGAGCTGTGAGGGAACTGGCTGTATCCTGCATAAGTGTGTCTGGATGAAATAATCAACGTTCAACCATGTCCATGAAATCATTTGTCTGAACCTCACTCTCCTGTAAGGTTCTCAAAGTAGCGTAGCCCAGTTAAGTCCTCTCTATCAGAGACCCAAATTATATTTAAGAAATTAAGGGGCCGAAAACTTGAAATAGGCTTAAAAAAAAACTGAAAATAAATAAGTAAATAAATAAAAGGGGAAGAAGATCAAAGACAACCTCAGTTAGGAGGATTTTGCAGCGGTCCAGCCTCAGACTGGTAAGGGTCTGACTAAAGCACTGCAGTCAGAATGAAATCATGAATATTTGGGAGGTTTCAGAAGACTTGTTTTTTTATTTCAGAATATTATGGGGGTACAAATGTTTTGGTCACATGAATTGCTTTTGTACAATTTGAGTCAAAGTTATAAGCGTGTCCATCACCCAGATAGTGTGCATTGTACCCATTAGGTGTAAATTTATCCATCCCCTCGTCCCTCCCGCCCCACCTGCTTGATTTCTATTGAATTTTACTACCATACATGCATGTGAGTGTTGATCAATTAGTTCCAATGTAGTAGTGAGTACATGTGGTGTTTGTTTATCCATTCTTGCAATGGTTTTATATCTGGGCTCTCTGTTCTGATCCATTGGTCTATGCCCCCATTCTTGTGCCAGTACCATGCTGTTTTGGTTACTATAGCCTTGTAGTATAGCTTGAAGTCTGGTAAAGTGATGCCTCCCGATTTGTTCTTTTTGCTTAAGGTTACTTTGCCTGTTAGGGGTCTTTTCTGGTTCTATACAAAGTGTAGAATTATTTTTTCTAGATCTGCAAAAAATGACTTTGGTATTTTAATGGGGATACCATTGAATCTGTAAATCACTTTGGGTAGTATAGACATTTTAACAATGTTGATAGATGCAGAAAAATCATTTGATAAAATTCAGCACCTTTTGTGATAAGAACTCTTAACAAAATAGACATAGATGGGGCATACCTCAAGTTACAAAAGCCATATATTGCAAATCCACAGCCAACATCATACTGGATAGGGAAAAATTGAGGGCATTCCTGCTTAGAACTGGAACCAGACAAGGTTGCCCATTGTCATCACTTCTGTTCAACATAGTGCTAGAAGTCCAAGCCAGAACTATCAGGCAGGAGAGGAAATCAAGGGTATCCAAATGGGGGAAGAAGAGGTCAAACTATCGCTCTTTACCAATGATATGATCTTATATCTAGAAAACCCCAAGGATTCTGCCAAGAGACTCCTGGAATTGATAAATAAATTCAGCAAAGTCTCAGGTTACAAAAGCAGTGCACACAAATCAGTAGCATTCCTGTACACCAACCACAGTCAAGCTGAGAATCAAATCAAAGACTCAATACCTTTCACAATAGCAACAAAGAAAATAAAATACTGAGGAATATATTTAATCAAGGATGTGAAAGACTTCTACCGGGAGAACTATGAAACACTGAGGAAGGAAATCTCAGAGGATGTAAACAAATGGAAAAACATATGATTCTTTGAAGACTTTTGAAGAGGATAATGAGTTAAGTTCTAGGCTTGATAATGTTGGGTATACCTGCAGGACATCCTTGTAGAGATATATATGTCCGATTAGATTTTTGCCTTGTAGACACATATTTGGGAGCCATCAATGGAAGCTGAAGCCATGAGAATACATAAAATATCTGAAGGGATACTTGTTAAGGTGGCAATAGTACCAAACACAGAATCTTGAGGAACGTAACAACTCTGAGAGGTGAGCAGAGAAGTGAAGCTTTGAGAGAGTGGGTGAAGTGATAGGAAGAGAACCTGAAACCAGAAGATTTTGATGATTTATGCACACATAAAGTAAAGTTGAAGAATAATGATTTGTGATGTGGGTTTTAACTCTCTCCAGAAGTTTGGGTGTTCTGATTTTAAAAGGCCATTCTGGGATTTGAGTGAGTGTCCTTGGGAGGAGATAGCTGATTCATCTACCTAGTAGATGGTTGGAAATAGGCCTTGAGAAGACCCAACTTTTCTTGCTCTTATTCATTGCTTACCAGGCAACCTTTTGATCTGTAATTTCATTTTGAATGGATCCACCCCCAGATACAAGGTTGCTCTGGTTTCTTGGCCAGGAATAATCATTATAGTATAAAAGTTGGTGTTCTGATTTGTCACATCTATTATTGGTGGAAAAGCACATAGGATGCCATCCAGTCAAGAGTAACCCTGCCCTTAGGATCTCACATCACCCTGATCATAGAGGTGGGTAGTACAGTATTGGACCAGAACCTCTCATCTCAGGGCCAAGCACTCTTTTCAAATCTACTTTGCTTCTATCATTTTAGCCTCTGGCTGGTTTAATTACAGTGAACTAATCCACAAGAGACTGAACACCTCTGGGTGAACTTTGAATTTCCTTCTCTTCTCTTCTCTTCTCTTCTCTTCTCTTCTCTTCTCTTCTCTTCTCTTCTCTTCTCTTCTCTTCTCTTCTCTTCTCTTCTCTTCTCTTCTCTTCTCTTCTCTTCTCTTCTCTTCTCTTCTCTTCTCTTCTCTTCCTTCCTTCCTTCCTTCCTTCCTTCCTTCTTCTTCTTCTTCTTCTTCTTCTTCTTCTTCTTCTTCTTTTTTTTTTTTTAGAGACACAATCTCAACATGTTGCCCAGGCTGGAGTGTGATCATAGTGCACTGCATCCTCAAACTCCTGGGTTCAAGCGATCCTTCTGCCTCAGCTTCCTGAGTAGCTGGGATTACAGGTGCATGCCACCATGCCTGGCTGAATTTAAAAGCAGCAAAGCCCTAGAATAGACTTTGGACTGTAGCGGTCCTATAGGATGCAGCAATAAGTGAGACTCAGCTTAAAGTCATCCTACATCTTTGATATTTTACAGCATTAGGATGATCTTGCTCAATCCATGAAAGAAATTGAACTCCTTGTGATTCTGATCTGGTGAGGGTAGCTCTGTACCCTTAGAGGATGTGCCCTGAGGAGGCATAGTTTTATGGTAAAAGTGATAAGCCCACAGTGTGCTGTGAAATCAGAGCTTTGTTTCACAACACTTTGCAATATGGTGCCTGCAAAGCACACGAATAAAAGCACCATCTTCTGTGCTTCAGAGTCCCACTTTTACAGTCCTTGTTTGCTTTGCGAATTAAGAGGCTTTCACAGTTCCCTGTTGACCTAAATGTGTAAAATGTTGCATGTTGTTTGGACTATTCTAATAGCTTTTGTTTTGGCCCTTTCTGAATTTATAAGGCCAAATGTAATTAGCCCCAGATATCCAAATCCCTATTGGGAATAATTTCAAAGAGCAATACATCTTAAAATCTTTTTAAAAGTCTCCAACCTTTTTATATCTTTCAAAAATTATTTAAATGTCTAAATTGGCCTTGATTCTGGAAGGGTAAATGGGGGAAGTTTGAGGGAATAATTGGGCTGAGTCAGGTACTTGTGTTCAAGGTTGGAAATAAAGGAACCCTTTCAGATGGACCTGTCATAGTTGTGTTTTAAGACCAACACTCATGCCTGCCACATGGAGCCAGACCTCTGGCTTTCACAGCTGCAACGGTTTGGCCCCATGCAATCTTCCCTTGATGTGCGATGATAATCACCAAGTGGAATGCCTAGTGCAGATGGCCTCCCATGCTTCAGTGCACAGCCCCTCTGGGTACAGATGATGTGCAGCACAGTGATGTAGGCACGTAAGTGGGTGGAAATTTTCTAATGTGTCACAATAATAACAATGCAGAATCCTATTGCTGCTCAGCTTCCCCTAGAACTTCAGCCCACGCAGCAGCCTACTTGGTTCACAGTCCTATGTGAATGCTAGACAATTAGCAGCTGATAATGAAAAATGCCATGGGAACCAGTGGGAAAATAATAGCTTACTCCAAGGATATAATGAAATGAAATTAGCACAGACAGTAAAACAGACAATTTATGGTGTCCTTTTTTTTTTTTGTAATTAAAAAGAACCAGTAAATACTTCTAGTAGAGAAATCTGAGAATCGATTAGAATCCCATCTGTTTTGGAAGGGGATTTTATTCAGACATTAACTCTAGAGAAGCTTCCTCTTAGGAAGAAGCTTCTACTGAGGAACTAGGATGGGTAAAAGATGCCTCTTTTATTTGAATGCTATGATAATTTTGCCCTGTCGTTGTTCCCTAAATGGTTGTCATGTGGTCTGAGCTTTAGAAAGGGATGTTAACACTGGAAAATTGATTTTACTGTTAAGGCTACACATTTTTGCTCTTAACTGAAATGTCAGTGGATTTTGAAAGTTCCTAACAAACAGATTCTTAGTAATAGGGTGAACTTGTTTCTCTGGGGACAGTAACTTTCTGAACACAAGAAAATGTGTTGGCTGTGAAATTTGGAATTTAAAGGAAGGGTCTTTAAATATTTTTCCTATTTCTAGATGTTCCATATGCTGCTTAGAAAAGTGCTTGAGCACAAAACTCTACATATTCCTTTTTGAGGTCAAAAGTTAAAATTTGAAGAATCTTACAGTCATCTTTTAAAAAACATTTAATTGTTTTAGGCTACAAGAGAATGGTTTGTTTTTTTTTAAAGGATATTGGATTAGTCAAAAACAATTCTGTTAAAGTTTCAGTCTCACTGTGGGGGCAGTCTTCTGTGAGTTGAAATGTAAAGTTACAAACAAATCAAAATTATGTTTCACTCCAAATGTTTTCCAAATGCATTTGTTTTGGAGAATTGAAGAAAGTTGGATAGCTTTCTTGTAAGATATTTTTATCTGTCTGAAGTAGACTTATTTCTCAATCTCACTCATTTTTGAAAATATCCCCTTTTTACTTGAAAGTTAAATTGCCCCATTGATTTAACAACAATCCCCCTAAATCATGTGAATGGATATTCTCTGATGTATTAACATGATGTGCTTTTATTGGGCACATGTTCCTAATTTTTTCAAATAATTAAGTTCAGTAATATTGAAGTGATACAGTGATATCCTTGCTTATTACTTTTCTTTGGCAAATGACATACATTGTACAAGGGTCATATATTGCTCAATTAAATTCAGCAACATACACATGCTACTGAAAATCCAACCATTGAGAAATGTTCACTGTAGCCTTATGAACCAACAAATCACCTTTTGCTTCTTTTCTATCTTGTTCTCCATCTGGGAATATGTAGGAAAATGGAGAGCTCTGAGGAAAGTGGAGAATAGCTGAAGTATGCAGGGAAACTCAGACAAGTGGGAAAAGCCTCAAAGATTCCCTCTGTGGACCTGTTGGTGCATTTCAGCCATTTTCATCATTAAATGCTACTTCTGAGCCCACATCTGAGTATTAAGGGAAAGGAGAGCAAGATTGCTGATAATTCTTGGCTTCTAGAAGTGTGTATGTGTGTGTGTTAATGTAAGTGAGAATTTACATTTTCAACACGTAAAGGAGATAGGTTACTTAATTCTAGAAGAAGATGGACACATTTCAACACACATATATTATTATATTAAAGATATCACCCCTTGTACACCCCCAAATGTTGTGTTCTCAAGTGTTTTGAGAAATGATTCGTTGCTAGTGACTCCATATGTTGCTATGTTTTATTTTGGAACATGTTAAAATCTCACTTATGTTTCATTAAGCCACTTTTTTCCTATTTTTTGAAAGGTCTATTTTTTCCTTCCAAAGAATTTGTTTTAACATGTAGTTCACATATCTTTGTTAGCTATTACTAGGAAGAAAATTTTAAGTGGAACTACCTATCTTACTTACTTTAAATATATATTTTTTTATATTTCACAGTTCCAGACATTTTTAGAAAAATGATTGAATATCTATGAAGGTTATTGAATTTATAATGCCTCACTAGCCCTAAATCTAGGACATTGGCAAAATAATTTGCTGCAAAGTATCAAAGATTTTGTTCTTTTCTTTTTTTAGATCTATAGGAAAAAAGAAAAAATAAAGCTCTCAGTGTAACTTTTCTCTATTAATTTTTAAGTGGATTATTTAATTTTGTAGTTTGTTGTATAAATAACTAATATTTATTTTGTACAGATTTTTTGAATTAGTGTACTAAAGTAGCTGTATAGGGAAATAGGCACATTGCTGTTCAGCTCTTCAAAGTTTCTCATTTCTTAGCTTCTTTTTGTTGATGGCAAAGAAAGTCTGAACATTAACTATACTTTCTATGATCATGCTGATCTAAAGGTCGAGAAATGGTCCAAAAATTCTTTTACACGTCAGCTCTCATATAATGCCTGCCAAGCAGTTCTGGGGGTCTCCAGGGTACCTCTTTGTAGACCAAGCCTTTGGTTCATACCATTTTCTCTTTCTCTCTCTCTTTGGCTTTCCATGGTGACCTCCTAAATTGTTGATGACATTCAGTCAGTCACCAACACTGATGCTGGAGCCAACTGCTGTCTCTATTGTCCTGCTGACTTCCAAGGTCTAGGGCTTTGACTCTTACTGTGCTGAGACAGCTTTTGAAAACATCTTGTTTTATAAAAGTTGCTGATACCTAATGCTATAGTTTTAATTGTCACCTTCTTGTCCTAGGACCAAAGGAGTCTGGGCTTGGATCAATCTGAGTGACAGACACCTGTGCTGTACCCAGGTCACCTCTACTCTGACCTTGTTCACTGTTTTTTTGGGGGGCTCTCTGGGTGCTTAGATAGATAGATGGATCCCTGGAGAAGGATGTAGATGTGCCCAGGTGACACTGGAATCCTAAGGTGGGCACAGCTTTGGTTCGAGTCGGGATCTTCTGCTGCATGACCATGCTTGAAAACATCCTAAAAGGTTTCAAAGTTATGCTGTTTTTTAAAGGGATGCGTGACATTGGGTTATGTCACTGAGATGAGGACTTTTAGATTAATGGGTACTCAAAGCTGGGAGGGGTATGTAAGTGAGTAGAGTTTTAGATTTACCTCAGGCTTTCTTTATGTTTTTAATGTAATTCCTCACACTTCTCAGAGTGATGGCAGGAAAGTTTACACCTAAGAAATTATAACTTTACTTTTTAATTATTTGTTTTGTCATTGCTCAGTTATCTGGTTCCCTTCTCACTATTTTGTTAAATTTTCAGCTTCCGCTCATCTTGTTTCTGGTTCTTTCTGTGAGTCAGATGGCTGCAGTTGGTTAGCCTTTCTTCTTCTTTTTCTTTCTTACTCTTCAAAACCATGCAGTGAAATTTACAAACATCTAGTGACTGTGTGGCATGCAGAGGCTTCTCTGTTTGCGTTGTCGTATGCTCTGCCTTCTCCTTGAGCCATTGCTTGATTATCAACAGATGAGACTATCCAGTGGCAGCCAGAGATAGTTAACTTTGAGAAAGTTTTCAACATGAACTGTGTGACCAAACTTCACAGCCATCTGATTTCCAATTTAGTAATTACTGGGATAATTAGATGAGTTGCTCTGCAGATGGCACTTAAGTTTCTTGACATATGTGCCCTTGTCATCTACAGCAGATGATGTATGTAATACTTGTTCTTCACTATAGCATTTGTATATATGGATGCAAAATGCCTTTAAATCTGCCCTGTCAAAGTCTCTAATTTTGTTTGGACTTGAATGCAACATCAAACTCACTATGGCTTATATTGATAGAGCTGTTGGCTTGCTGTGTTCAGTGTTATAAATTAATTATAGCGTGATGCTGACTACAATGATCATGACCTACAACATTTAAACTTTATTTTTAATACTCAGTGTTGAACAATAAAATTACAGAATGTTCAAACACCAAGAAAATTACTTTCAAACTAAATCTAAGAAAATTATTATGATTTTATTTGCATATTTCCTTCCAGTCTTTATTAAAATGAAATATTTAGAATTTAAAACTTTCTTGAGATAAATCTCATATATCATAAAATTCATACCTTTTTAATAATGTTTGCCAGATTCATCCATGTTGTAGCAAAAATAAGTATTTCATTTTTTTCAATATATAACAGGATTTTTTTTAGTGGGTATGATTGACATACAAAAACTGTACATATTTAGTGTAAACAACTTGGTGGTTTTGGAGATAAGTATATACCTGTGAAATGACCAAGCCACCATCACTGTCAATGCCATACACACTTATTCATCGCCCCCAAGAGTTTCATCTTATCCCCTGTGAGTTCTTTTGTGTGTGTGGTCAAGAACACTTAATATGAGATCTACCCTCTTAGCAAATTTTTATGTATACAGTACATTATTGTCAATCATAGGCCCTGTATTGTATAATAGATCTTATTTATTTTGTGTAACTGAAACTTCATACTTGTTGAACAGAACAGTAACTTCTCATCTCCTCCAGCCCCTGGCCACCAGTGTTCTCTCTGCTTCTATATATAGTCAAATATATTTGACTATTATTAATGTGTCATATATATGATTTTATACAGTACTGTTTTTATATTTCTGAGTCTGCCTTACTTCACTTAGCATAATGTCTTCCAGGTCCATCCATGATGTCACAAATGGCAGGATTTTCTACTTTTTTAAGGCTGAATAATATTTTAATGTATATATATATATATATACCACATTTTATTTATACATTCATCCATTGATGGACACAGGTTAATTCCATATCTTGACTATTGTGAATAATGCTGCAATGAACATAAAAGTGTAGATATCTCGAGATCCAGATTTCAGTTACTTTGGATATATGTCTACAAGTGGGGTTGCTGGATCAAATGGTAATTCTATTTTTAATTTTTTGAGGAATCTCAATATTGGTTTTCACAGTGGTTGGACAAGTTTACATTCCCACCAACAGTGTAAAAGGATTCCCTTTTCTCCATATCCCCCTGACACTTGTTCTTGTTTATTTATTTGATAATAGCCATCCTGACAGGTGTGAGTTGATACCTCATTGCAGTTTTGATTTGCATTTCCCTAGTAATTAGTGATGTTGAGTACCTTTTTGTATACCTATTGGTCATTTGTATGTCATCTTTGGAAAATGCGTATTTAGGTTCTTTGCCCATTTTTAAATTGGGTAATTTGTTTGTTTTTGCTATTGAGTTGTAGGAGTTCCTTATGTATTTTGAATATTAACCCCTTATAAAATATGGTGTGCAGATATTTTATCCCATACCATAGATAACTTTTTCATTTTGTTACTTGTTTCTTTGTTCGTTGTGTTCTTTTGTTGTGTGTTTCTTTTGTTGTGTTTTTAGTTTGTTGTAATCCTATTTGTTTACTTTTATTACTTATGCTTTTGGTGTCATATCCAAGAATTCATTTGCCCAGTGGAATGTCTATAAAGTCTTTTACTATGTTTTCTTTTAAAAGTTTCATTGTTTCAAGTTTTGTGTGTAGTCCTATAATTCATTGAGTTGATTTTTGTATATAGTGTGAGATGAGGGTCTAATTTCATTCTTTTGCATGTGGATATCCAGTTTTCCTAGCATCATTTATCTTTTACCCATTATATATTCTTGGCACCATGTCAAAGATCAGTTGACTGTATTTGTACCTTTTTATTTCTGGGCTCTCTATTCTGTTGCATTGATCTATATGCCTGTTTTTATGCAGTACCATACTGTTTTGGTTATGGCAGTTTTGTAATTGTTTTGACACCAGGGCATGGCTACCTCCAGCTTTATCTTGCTTAAAACTTCTTTAGCTATTGAAAGTCCTTCTGGTTTCAATGAGTTTCAGGATTTTTTTCCTATTCCTATAAAACATGCCATAGAGATTTTAAAATATTAATTATTTCAATTTTGATCATGGGATGTCTTTCCATTTATATCTTTTAAAATTTCTTTCACAAATATTTTGTAGTTTTCAGTGTATGTCTTTCACCTCCTTGATTAATTTTATTCCTAAGTATTTTATCCTTTTTAGTGCTATCATAAGTGGAATTGGTTTTTAATTATCCTTTTAAGTAGGTCATTGTTAAGGTACAGAAACACAATTCATTTTTGTATGTTGATTTTATATCCTGTAGCCAAGTTGTGAATGCAAAGGAAAAGTTCTTGAAAGAAAATAGAATTACTGCTTTGGTGAACACACAAATGATAAGAAAACAAAACAACCTTATGCTGATACGGAGAAAATTTGAGTGGTCTGGATAGAAGATCAAACCAGCCATAACAATGCCTTAAGCCAAAGCCAAATCTAGGGCAAGACGCTAACTCTCTTCAATTCTATGAAGGCTGAGGGGGGTCAGAAAGCTCCAGAAGAAAAGCTTTTGAAGCTAGGAGATGTTGTTCCCTGGGGCTTAAGGAAAGAAACCATCTCCATGACATAAAAGTGCAAGGTGAAATGGCAAGTGCTGATGGAGAAGCTGCAACAAGTTATACAGATGATCTAAGATAACTGATGAAGGTGACTGCACTAAACAACACATTTTCAGTGTAGACAAAACAGCCTTCTATTGGAAGATGATACTAACTAAGACTTTCGTAGCTAAAGAAGAGAAGTCAATGTGTGGCTTCAAAGCTTCAAAAGACAGGCTGGCTCTCTTGTTAGGGGCCAGTGCAGCTGGTGACTTTAAGTTGAAGCCAATGCTCACTTACCATTCTGAAAATCCTAGGGCATTTAAGAATTATGCTAAGTCTACTCTGTGTATTCTATAAATGGAACGACAAAGCCTGGATGACAGCACATCTGTTCACAGCATGGTTTACTGAATATTTTAAGCCCACTGTTGAGACCTACTGCTCAGAAAAAAAGATTCCTTTCTAAATATTACTGCTTATTGACAATGTACCTGGTCACCCAATAACTCTGATGGAAATACATAAGCAGATTAATGTTGTTTTCATGCCTGCTAACATACAATCCATGATATAGCCCATGGATCAAGGAGTAATTTCAATTTTCAAGTCTTATTATTTAAGAACTATATTTCATAAGGCTACTGTTGCCATAGGAAGTGATCCCTCTGACAGATCTGGGCAAAACAAATAAAAAACCTCTGGAAAGGGTTCACCATTCTAGATGCAATTAATATAGCTAGAAGTTTTCAAATTCTCCCACCATAAAGCAATGATGAATGTTTCAGGTGAATCTTGTCCCAGTTACCCTGACTTGATCATTATATGTTGTGTGTTAATATCAAGATGTAACATGTAATCCATGAATATGTACAATTATTATGTATCAATAAAAAAATTAAATAAAGAACATCTATGATTCATGGGAAGGGTCAAAATATCAACATTAACAAGAGTTTGAAAGAAGTTGATTCCAGCTGTCATGGACTTTGAGGGGTTCAAGACTTCAGTGGATGAAGTAACTGCAAATGTGGTGGCAATAGCAACAGAACTAGAATAAGAAGAGGAGTCTGAAGATGTGACTGAATTGCTGCAATCAAAACTTGAACAGAAGAGGAGTCGCTTCTTATGGATGAGCAAAGAAAGTGTTTTTTTGATATAGAATCTACTCCTGGTGAAGATGCTGTCATTGTTGTTGAAATGACAAGGAAGGATTTAGCATAATACGTAAACTTAGTTTATGATGCAGCGGCACGGTTTGAGAGGACTGACTCCAATTTTGAAAGAAGTTCTATGGTTGGTTAAATGCTTTCAAAACAATGTCATGTGCTACAGAGAAATCTTTTGTGAAAGGAAGAGGTGGTCAATGCAGAAAACTTCATTGTTGTCTCATTTTAAGAAATTGCCACAGTCACCTCAACTTGCAGCAAACACCACCCTGATCATTCAGCAGCCATCCACATCCAGGCAGACCCTCCACCAGCAACGTGTATGAGTTGGTGGAGGCTCAACTGATTATTAGCATTTTTTAGCAATAAAGTATTTTTAATCAAGTTACATGCTTTTTAAAGACATAATGCTATTATACATTTAGTAGACTACAATATAGTATAACTCTTATATGCACTGGGAAGCCAAATAATTTGTGTGACTCGCTTTATTGCAATATTTTCTTTATTAGTCTGGAACTGAACCCACACTATCTCTGAGGTAGGTCTGTATTTTCAATTCTCTTGGATACATCTTTAGGAGTGGAATTTATGGGTTATATTTGGAATTTTAAACACTTGTAAATAGGGTACTTTGTGGGCAACCCTTGTTAGGCAATTCTTTTTTAAAATTTTTATTATTATAGGAACATAATAGTTCTGTATGTATTAAGGGCTGGGGGCAGCAAGGTCAGTGGAAATCCAGGTGAAGGATACCAGTGGCTTTGGAAGGAGGTAAGAAAGTGGATATGAGCGTAAAAAATACTTTACAGGTGGTTGGTTGTGCAGGGAAGAAGACAAAGAGATGTGACTGAAGAGCATGGTGCTGAGGAGGGGATTTTAAAGGGTGAGAGACACTGGTGCATTTTTAACACAGACGAGAAAGATACTGTATCTACTGGGGGAAGTAGTTGAAAATACAAGAGTGAAGGGCCAAAAGCTAGAGAGGGGAGAGGGATGGTCTCCAGAGCACAGACAAGTACAAAGCAGCCTATTTATCCCGCATTTGATGGCTCCTGGATATTTTAATAGCTCTGGAGTGATGGTGATGTTGAGAAAAACGGTTACTTCTGTTTAAAGACTCTCTGTGTGCCAAGTGCTACATAGATTACTTTCCATATATTACCTTCTTTAATCTTGGATGGAGCTGTATTTATTTTCACCTTTTATAGTTTAGGAAACTGAAGCACTGAGAGGTTAAATAATTTACTCAAGGCCGCACAGATAGTAAGGAGTAGAGTGTGATTTCAGCCCAAGCAATGTGACTGCTGAACCCATGCCCGTAACTACTACTGCTGTGTACTGCCTCTGAGGGGAGAGGACGTAATTAATATGTACGTACTTCATTTGTCATGGTAAGGTTTTCATTCTGATAGCAAGCACTGTTATCATTTTGCAGACTCTGAAGCTATTATCTTGCCTGTTATTTTTTGTTTTGTTTGTACTTATGTTGGCTTACCACTAGGTCGATTAAGTGAGGCAGTATCATTTATTTCTTTATCTTTTCACGGGGTTTGGTTCAATTTACCCTTTCTCCTTTTGTCCGGATAGTAGAGGGAGGTGAATATTATCCCTTAATATTATTAAGTCTTTATGTTATTAAATCATATATTAAACCTGCTCAAGGATTAAATCTGCTCTTAGAAGATTCATTTTCATAAGCTTTCACATATATCCAATTCTCTTGAATCACTCCTGTTGACACTTGCTCTGTAATTGGTCTTTTTGTACAAATTAATTTCTGGGTTTCTTTACTTAATGTTATCTTGCCTCAAATGTCACTTCCTTAGAGGAGTCTTCCCTGGACCCTGAAATAGCTCTGGTCTTCCTGTTAAATGTGCTCATAACTGAACTCAAAGGCTGAGACTCTTTAAGGTATACTGAGTAGTACTTAGCCAGGGTCACTTAAAGCTCAGGGTTTTATGGTGATAATGATGATGATACGATGAGGAGGAGGAGGAGGAGAAGGAATTGGAATTTTACCTTCCAAAATTCTAAAATATTAGTAGTCAGAAACTATAATTTCTTGTATGTATGACATGGATTAGTAATTTTCTTATTGCCATTGACAACCATCATCATACTACACAGTTGGATTCGTAAAAATGTATCTAGGAAATGACTTTCCTCCAATTGCAAATATTGATAGAAGTATCCATCTGGAAGTTTGTCCCAAGTGATTATTTTGTAAGCTTTAGGCAGCTGTATTTTTAAGAGACTTGCTTTTACAATGCTGATCAACCATTTCCAGCTCAACCCATTTGTTTGAAGGTGAATACTAAGCTGAGGATAAGAGCAAAATGAGTTGTACTCCAGGTAGAAGAAACTACACATGCAGAGGTTGTCATCTGAGGAATCAGCCTGGCAGAATGTACTTGGCAACAGTCCTTTTCCTTTCCCCTCTACACGGTTTTGGGGATGTCAGCCAGAGTCAGGACTTATAGAAGATTTGTCATTTCTAATTAATAAAAGTAAGGATTCTGAATAGCCTTGATAATTTGTTAGAACCAAAACTTGGATCACTGTAATAGTGATGATATCTTTTCTTTTGTGTCCTCTTGCCAGTCACTCCTGAAGCCATTGGCTTCTTGTCTGCTGTTGGGGTCTTCATTGTTCTTCTGGCTGTCCTCTTCCTCTTCATCAACAAGAAGCTGTGTTTTGAAACATTAGGAGGCCTGCCATGCCTGGAGCAACGAGGGAAAAGAAAGCACTCTAAAGACAAGACTGGGGTCTGCAAAGGGCTGGGTAAGCATTATGCTTTGAATTCTCTGGAGCTTGACAACTTGCTGTGGTTTGGGTCAGGGAAGGAGTCACTGTTTCCAGGATGGGCCCCATTAAGAAATCACAAATGAGCTGTTTTGCAACCTCTGTGGAGGACATGATGAATGGACATTACTAAAGAATGCATTATCTTTATGAAAGGAATGCTCTCTTTAGTGTCTGAGGAGAGATGGGAAGAAGCTGATGACCACTTCCTGTTGTCTTGGTTCTTTAGAAGTCTATGTTGAATTTCCCTCTGACTAATGCTTGAAAAAAGAAAAAGTGTTTTGATTCATAAGAGCCTTCATGTGTTCAGGGTCATGATGTCAGAACCATGTTGACATTTCGCTTGTCAGCAGTGAGACCCTGATGCTACAAAAAATAAAAAAAATAGTTGGGTGCTATAGCGTGCACCTGTAGCCCCAGCTACTTGGGAGGCTGAGACAGGAGTTCTAGGCTGCAGTGAGCTATGATGATGCCACTGTACTCCAGCCTGGGTGACAGAGTGAGACCCTGTCTCTAAAAGAATAAATAAATAAAGACAGTACTCTGATCTTACAGGTAACAACTTTGCTCTGTCACCCTTCTCTCGCATACCCCACATAGTGTGGGGCATGCTATAGCTGGTCAAGGAACAACCTTACTTTTTTTTTTTTTTGAGCAGGGGTAAGGTCCTAAAGAGAGCACCTTTTAGGCATCCTGCATTCTGGGTGTGTCCTAAGTGCACCTGTACCAAGGAGAATATTTGACTTATTGATGTGGCAGCTTTTGTAGCCACGGATAGTTGAGCTTTTTTGTTTTGTTATAAGAAAGGGCATAATTTAGGAATAAAGATGTATTAATTATCTATTGCTTCATAACAAATTACCCCCAAACTTAATAGTTTAAAACAGCAATCTTAAAATATCTTAAATATTTTAATAAATATTTATTATCTTAAATATTTTTGAAGTTCAGAAATTTAGGAGTAGCTTAGTAGGGTGGCTCTAGATCAGAGGCTTTCATAAGGCTGCAGTTAAGAACGTCAGTGGGGGCTGCAGTCATCTGAAGGCTGATGGAATCTCTTCCTGGATGGCAAAAGGCCTCAGTTCCTGTCCCCGTGGAACATTCCACAGGGCTACTCGAATTCTTTCCAATATGGCGGCTGGCTTCCCCTCAACTGAGAAATCCATGAGAGAGCAAGGAGGAGCCACAGTTCCTTTTATGACCTAGTCTGGGAAGTCACACACTCTCACTTCTGCCACGTTCTGTTCATTCACTGAACACAGCCCAGGCTCAGGGGAAAGGGAATTCAGCTCCACTTTTTGAGGGGAAGAGTATCAAGGAATATTTTAAAAAATCACTATAGAATATAATAACGGGGGAGGTGTAAATTGCAGATTTGGCAATGGATTCAGCATTGCTGCTGCTGCAGTGGCCTTTCTTTTGAACTCTTCATGGGACATATGACTCATCTTCTGAAAATAGGGTAGAATATTTTAAAGAGAGTTTGTTGTGTAAAATCTGGGACTTATGAATGGTTTGACCACCACTGCGCCAGCTGGGACATAGGGGAGTGGAATGAGCAGATGTCCGCTAGGTCATGGGGTGGTATGGAGGGTAGGATTCATAATGATTCTATTTCCTCCCGTTTGGTAGTTGGCTGTCACGTGTTATGTGACCTTGGCAAATTATGGAACCATTCTAAACTTCAGTTTCCTCATCTGCATATTAGGATTATCAATACATCTCTTGCAGGATTGATCTAGATTAAGTGAATTAATTTTGCAAAGATGTCAGTATAGTGCCTATGGTAAAGTCCTAACAGAACTTTAGCCATAGCTGTGCAACAATAACAAGTCACAGTAACAGCTGCTGGGAATGATATCACACATTAATACGTTGTATTCATTACTGAAATTGGGAGATTAAAGTTGGTGATGTTTTCTCCTTTGCAAACCATAATGGGTACAAAGAACTAAGGTTAGAGCTATTTAAAATATTTCCTTTTGTCTTGTTTGACATATCTGAATATTTTAAAGACAATTATGAATTATACTTGCAAATAAGTTGAGGTTTGAAGATAATTTTGAGACAGTAACAATAAAGCATGAACCAGAAGCTGTTAGCTCCAGAAACACTAAAAAATACATGTCTCAAACTCAGAGTGGGGTCATATGAAGGGAGATAAAAATAGTTTATTCAGGAGAATCTCCAAATTATAATGTCTAAAAAGCAAACACCTTCATTTTGACATTTCTCCCTTTTAAAAGTTTAGTTATCATTGATCAGAAGTCTTTGAAAAACACGCTTCTATCCCAGATTTTTTCTAACCTTTGATATTTGCCTTAATTATCATCCTCAGAGCACTGATTTCTCAGTGAAGTTGGGATGTTCTTAACATATTTTGACAAACGTAAAGAGGGCAGGCAGGCAGCCTGGTGTGGTGGAAGGAGCATGGGGCAGACAGAGCTTAGTATTGCCACTAATTGGCCGTGATATTTTGGGAAACTCACTTCACCTCTCTGGGCCTTAAGTCCTCATTTGCAAATTGATGAGTCTGGACTAGCTTTCTCCCAATTCTCATTCTGTGATCCTGTTTGATTCTTAGGGTTACCATAGCAACTCCTTCTCTAGCTCTCAGTCTATGAATGGAGGAAACCTAATAAAAATGATTATAAGTCAACTAGACCATCCTACTCGTAGATTGAACCATATGAAATTGCCACTTTTGTAGATCAAAAAATGGTGGAATATCAGCAACCTAATTAATCATTATAATGCAATATATGTGAAGTTCTGAGGAATAAAAAAATTCTTTTTGCTTATGTGGTAATATCAGAGAGTAAGGGGTAGCAATTTATTTTCTGAACCTACTATGAAAAGTAATTTACCTGACAAAAATACCTTGCCTTCCTTTAGGGTATATATTTTTCAAAGTTCAAAGAATTTACACATATCATTCTATCCAGATTTAGGTAAGGGGAGAAAGAAACTGAACAGTTTCTTCCTAATAACATAGGGTATAATAATGGTAATATAGATGATGATAATTGATAACTATCATTTATTTAACACTTATTATTGCCATGCACCTGGTAAGTATTTTGCATGCATTATTTGATTTCATTATGCAAAGTACTTGTCTTGTTCCTTAGTGATTGCTTTGGGGGAAGGGTGAATACCACTTGGAACAAAGAAGCCATTGTTCAGCTTCGAGGTAAAAAATTGATAAAAATAAAAATCCCATTGTGAGATAATAGTTTTTTAAAGAATCCTAGCTTAGAGAGAGAGAAAAAATTTTTTTGTTTTTCATTTTTTGTTTTGTTTGTTTCCCCCCAAAACTTTCTTTACGTATCAAGGGCAAAATTTAGAAATAGGAGCAGTGACATGCGGGCATTTCCACCCAGTTAGATTCCCAGTTAGAGAGGGAGAGAAAAATGCCCTCCACTTCTGGAAAGGGCAGACTATGACTTGAAAAGATGACAGGGAAAGAGGTTTGGAGGACTTGGAATGTTTCCTGAGCAGGAGGGCAGGTGCAGATGTGGGACAGAGTCGGAGCAGTTGTGGTGAGGAGATTGGAATCCAGCGTGCCTGAGGAAGGGTCAGAAAGCAGAGCAGTGCACTTCCGGTGTAGAACTGTGGCAGGAGACCGCCTCACGGGAGTCCCACGTGGGCCTGGGTGGCCGCGGTTGGGGGTGTGGGGCACAGGGGTAGAACATACTGGTGGCGCGGGAGGGAGAAAGAACTTGACAAGATGCCGCCCCTGCATTTCCTCAGGGGAGCAGTTCATGGCAAACAGGTGTTTTAGAAGTTGCTGCATGACCTTGGGATGGATGGGGGCAGAGCAGATAGCAGAGGAATGAGTTAATAATGTGCCTTCCAGAGAGTTGTTGCAGCTTGCGATGGGACGGGCCGTATTGGAGGCTGGGGGTGAATAACTCAAGGCTTTTTGGAATGAGGGCTGGCTTCCTGGGCGTGCAACCTGTGCAGTCACACGGAGCCCCGTACTTAGAAGGGCCCCTGTACTTAGAAGGGCCCCTGTACTTAGAAGGGCCCCTGTACTTAGAAGGGCCCCTGTGCTTGGCTTAATGCTCTGCTGCTGCTGTCTTGGAATTCTTAATGATCTCCAAGGGCCCTGCGTTTTCATTTTACACTGGAAGTTATGTAGTTGGTGCTGCCTGGCACGATCACCAAGAGCTAATCCAAACACAGACCCTTCACGGGGACTGCTGTAAAGGCAGAGGTTGATTGCTCCGGAGGTCAACAGGAGCCAGCAGAAGGGGATAGCTCATCATGCTAAATAAGCCCATGTACCACTCCTGCATGCTCCCACGTGTAAGGGAACATGGGGTGGGAGTGCCAATCCCAAAGACTGATTATTTATCCCAAGTGAAATTGACTGAGTTACTTTGAGTGGGCATGTTTAAGTTTAGTTTCTCAGCACTGAGCATGGGAAGCCGGGGGTGCCCTAGAGAAAGATGAGAGTAAGTAAGGAGGCAGCTTTTGTACACTGAAGCAAAGCTGGTGTTCAGCGGGAGCTCAGAGTAAGGCTGTGCCAGCTGGAGCTCAGAAGGCAGGTGGTTGAAATGTGACAATTTCTCCTTCCAGTTCGGAGAAGGGCCCAGCTGATTGCCCCCCTCCCCTCACCTGCAACTAAATGGCTACCTTCTGGTCTAGCAATTCTGTTTGGGCCAAAATGGCTGTGGTTGTCAAATATTTTTAATTTCCTATCTGCATTTAGGTGAGAGTTTGTTTGAGTACAGATGCTCTTTGACTTATGGGATAACTCCATTGTAAGCAGAGGAGCATACTGAATGCTTTTGCATCATCATATAGCAGAAAAATCCTAAATAGAACCGTTGTGGGTTGGGGAGACTATCTGTACAACTTTCCCACTACCCAATTTAATAAATAGGTGGTAGAATCATCTCCATTTTACTGTTAAGGAAACCTAGGCTTAGAGAGACGAATTTTTTTCCAAGCTATTAAGTGGCAAAACTGGGACTTAGACTGAAGACTGCCTAACCCCAGAGGCCAACATCTTAATTGCCCTATTTTTTTGCCCACCTAATCTTCTCAGCTCAATCTACTACTTTATGCTTTTAAAATGAATAGGAACTTCTGGGATGAAAAAAAAATAGAGGGAAAAGGAAGATTTGGGGGGTATGTTAGTTTCCTATGGCTGCTGTAACAAATAACCACAAACTTGCCTATCTTAAAATAGCATAAATTTATTCTTGCACAATTCTAGAGACCCAAAGTCTGAAATTGAGGTGTCAGTAGGGCCACACTCTCCCTGGAGGCCACAGGGGCAATCTGTTTCATGCCTCTCTCCTAGCCTCTGGTCCTGTTTGGTATTCCCCATGGCTTGTGGCTACATCACTCCAATCTCTTCCTCCGTCTTCTCATCCCCTTCTCGTGTGTGTGTGTGTGTGTGTGTGTGCGTGTGTGTGTGTGTGTGTGTGTGCGTGTGTGTGTGTGTGTGTGTGTGTGTCTGTCCTATACCTGTCCTTTGTCATTGGGATTAGGTCTCACTCTGATAATCCAGGAAGGCTGTCTCATCTCAAGATCCTTAATTACATCTGCAAAGACCCTTTTTCCAAATAAGGTAACGTGCACAGGTTCTGGGCATTAGAAAATGGACATATCTTTCTGGGGGTTGGGGGGTATCATTCAGCCTATTATAGCAGGAGAAGAAGGCAGAAGCATCATGTGGGAGTGGTTTTCAACCATTCCAAATAGGGAAAGTTGATGAAGAATTGGATGCAAAATTTTCTTTTCTCCATTTTCCTCCACCTTTGGTATTCCACACTCCCCAACTGGGGTTAGAATGATTCTTACAAAGAGATAAAAACAAAAGCTTTATGTATAGACTGTAATCAGTAATCAGGATGTTTTCCCCTTGTAACCCCAGTTGAACTACACTGGATCTCAATCTTGGGAAGTTTTTAAAAACTACCAGTGCCCAAAGCTTCCTGCAAATTAATTAAATTAGAATGGGGAGTGGCAGGGCAAGGTGGTTTAAAGGTGGGGCTGGATGGAGTACCCACTGGTGGAAGAGGGTAGGTTCATGGCTAAATTCCCTTCTCAAGTCAGGAAGGGAAGCACTTGAGCAGGGTGTTAACACTGGCCCAGCCCACCTTTGTTACTGCCCACACCAAGTATCTGTCTCATGGTTTCCCCACCTAGTTTTCTGCCTCCCATTGCCCCCCGCCCCCGCCTCAGTCCACATTGGTGAGAAAGCCAGGTTTTTCCTTCATGGTCCTTTCCCTTTCCATCATCGCATGTATATCATGCCACTACCGGCAGTTTACTTCTGCACAAAGATTAGAAAAATAAGTTATTTGGAAAAGGTGCCTACTTTATACAATTATTCAAGATTGTCAAGTTACAACTAACTCTAATTAAAATTCAAGATTTTGAGAGTTTTACAAGTTTGCAGTGAATTTGGCCAAAACAGAAGAGTCTGGCTGTCCGATTTATGTATCTTCCAGTGTTTTCTTAATGATTTTGTTAACATTATATTTTTCTTTTATGGTATTACTCAGGATCTGAAACAGTTGTAAAAATAAAATTATATAGTATAGTGGCAAGCATATAGGGATATACGGATGGTCTGATTATTTTTTTGGCTTTTTAAAATGGAGAGGGACATTTAGCCATGTGCCCATCTTATATTTGTAAATAACCATCATCAGCTTCCTCACACTTCATATTTATTAATAGTATGGTGGATACATTAAATATAGGCAGAGGAGGCATTCTTCAGGATAATGTAAAAGCACTATGATCTGTGCTCTCCTTTACTTGGAGGTTTTGTTGCCTCCTTAGCACTGATTTCTCTTTTCTCTGCACCCAAAGTCTGGGTTCCTTCACCTGCATGTCTGTGCAGTGGCTTCCCTTGCTCAAATGAATTTTAAATGAATCAAATATTTTGAAATCAAGAAAAGACTCAGTATTCCCTTCTTCCCCCTTTTTAATAAGATGATTAAAAACTATAAATGCCACTGAGGTATTTTTTTAATAGTCTACAAACTTTAGATTTGTACAATAATTTGTTTTAGAGTTAAGGATTGGATAATCTTTAATAAGTTGATATCTTCTACTCTCCCAACCTCTCTACTTTGTGCTTTTTTACCCTAAAATAATGGGATGCATGAAATATCGCCTTTATACTTCTTGCGCCACCCTTTCCCCACTGGGGCATATGCAAAACAAGACCCAACTTGTAAGGGTGGTATCTAGAGTAGGAAGCACACTTGTTAGTAATATTATATTGCAAGGCATTTTCTGTTCTGATTTTAATACCTTAAGTTGCATAGAATATATATTTCTCTAATGATGGGTTATATTAGATTGAGTTCTATGAAATTGTTGTTTTTATAGGCCAAAAATTTCCTATGTTTCAACCTAATATATGAGATTAAAACTTTGAGAATTGAGAAACTATAAAAGTTTGTTTGAACATTAGGATGATCCTTGATGTATCTCATCGTAGTGTCTAGTTACTGGTTTTGGTGATTTGATTAAGGCACAAATAATTGAGAATTGGTGTTAATCTTGTACTAGTGCTTTGAAAAAAATCTATAGGCTTGTAATAATTCTGATGGGCCCGTTACCTGTTTAGTGGGTGCAAATTCCAAAAATCTCAACCGAGAGGTTAATGGTTTGAGAATATTCATCCATTCAGCATTATTTATGAGAATTGCCATGCCACACACTGTGCTAAGTGCTAGGGATATAAAATGGGTGAAAAAGAGAGCTATAGTTCTGACTTTCTTGGAAATTACATTCTTATGGTGAAGACAGGCAAAAACAAAATCTAAAGTTAAGAGGTGAATATATAAAATAATTATAGATTGTTATAAACATTGAGGTTCTAAAATAAAGACTAATTGACTGGACAGGGAGATTTACTTTAGATAGAGCTGAGTACAGCTTCCTTATTGCTGGTGTCAGGTGTGGTTAGGGAGAGTTGTCCTGGTTCTTTGGCTTCTTGCTTGGAAGAATCGCAAGCAGGGCTGGTGCTATGGAGTAATGACAGACACAAAGCACTTTGACACAAGCAGCTTTTATTGCAAAGCAAAAGTAAGTTCCAGAGAGAGGAACAGGTCTGTCCCCATGAGTGGAGACAACCCTGAGTTTAAAGACAGAGTATAGAAAGTATAGTATACTCTCAGAGTCAGTAGAGAGTGGACTGCTCCAATAAGGAAGAATGTCATCCCTGAGCTAGGGTACATCCTTTATGCTAATCCCTAATAATATGTTAAGCTGGGGGTGGGATATTCATGTTTTTTCGGGGAAGTGGGTAAAGATTCCCACAATCATGTACCCTCCCATTTTCTGCCTTTACGTGGCTGGCTCCAGAACTGTCATGGTGCTAGGGCATGTGAGTTTTACTATGTTAATAAGGGAAAGGTTACCTTTGGTCAGAAGCTCCTAGCTTCTGCACATGCTACTGGTTGGGAAAAGTCCCTACCTTGAGTTCTTGCTGTTGTGGTTCATTTCTCTGTTTCTATTAGTCCTGACCCTTGGCCCTTGACCACATCCCCTATCATCTGCCCTGACACCTGCATATTCTCATCCCTATCTAATACTGCATAGGATAACGAAAACTCTGTAGTGGCCATAGGGACCTCTATTAGTGAGGGTTTTCCAGAGAAGCGGTATTAATATAGTGTGAGTGTGTGTCTGTGTATGTGTGTGTGTGTCTGCAGAGAGAGAGGAATAGAGAACGGGGGAGGGGGAGATAGAAAGGGAGAAGGAGAAAGAGAGATTGAATTTAAGAATTAGCTCACATGATTATGGAATCTGACAAGTCTAAAATCTGTTAGGTAGGCTGATAGGCTGCAGACCCAGGGAAGAGCCGATATTGCAGTTCAAGTCCAAGGCCATCTACTGGCAGAATTCCTTCTTCCTTGGGGCAGGGCAGTCCTTGTTCTAGTCAGGCCTTCAACTGATTGGGCGAGGCCCACCCACATTACGGTGGGCAACCTGCTTTACACAAAGTCCACTGATAGAATTGTTAATCTTATTCAAAAAAG
This sequence comes from Eulemur rufifrons, assembly GCF_041146395.1. NCBI lineage: Eukaryota > Metazoa > Chordata > Mammalia > Primates > Lemuridae > Eulemur > Eulemur rufifrons. The sequence goes on from NC_090984.1 coordinate 90,838,149, forward strand.
AAAATCCTCACAGAAACATCCAGAATAACATTTGACCCAATATGGCCCAGCCACGTTAACATGTAACATTAATCAACACAGGATCTTACCTTCCATCTGTGTTTGTGTTCTTGTTTCCTTCAATGCATTATGGTAGGGAGGTTGGGAAAAAAACTTCATTTTAAAAACTTTTTATTATGGAAATACTCACACATACAAGAAAGTGGAGAGAGAATAGCATCATGAACCCCATGTGCCCATCACACAGCTTCAATAATTATTGACAAAAATGACTCATTTCGAAATTATACCCTCTTGTCTCCATTTTCTTATTTCTCTTGCTTAGGAGAGAATGTCACTTTAAAATGTCCATCTCTTCAGCCAGCAAAGATTTAGATAGGGAAAAAAATGTAAAACCTCCATCTTTTACTATCATTTTCTTGCAACTTAGATAATGGGTTATAGTCCCCTGCTCAGGAATTTGACCCAGTAGATGAACATGTTACACAGCCAGCCTATTGCTGGAGATGGAGGCATTAATTTAGAGGTTAGGAGGAAACGAAAAAGTCATTCTACAGATCTGGGCATGTTTACAGTTGGAATATGAGCAGCTCTGCTTTTTGGGTTATTTACATAAGGGTGCATGGTGAGTTTCCTTAGAAACAGATTCTTCTTGGGGCATTTGAGCTTCCTCTGTGATGCTAGGATAGTAATAAAAACAAATCTGAGGCTCTCTTTAAGTATGAATTGCTGTGGGAATGTTTAACACCTAAGTATGAGAGCTCCCTAAACACACATCACCATTCCTGCATGATTTTTCACTTTCCCAATGACTGTGTAACATATGGGAATATATATTTAACATATATAGTTCTGAGTCTTATTTTTAGTCCAAGCTCTGGAAACTTTCTGTGTTTGAAATAGTCATAGCATGGAATTTTATGACTGAGAGCTCTAAACAGCCCTCAGTAAACCTTGGTAGTCCACATAGAAACACTTGGTAAATGTTTATTGCTCAGTTGATTGAAGTTCTTTCTTTAGTTCCGCAGCATGGGTCTGCAGGGTGATCTGGGGAGGCCTTAAATGCATGTCCTTTTGAGGGATTTTTGATGTAATGGTGATGAATATGTCATTTTTTAATTATAGCTGGGGAAATTTCTTGTAAGTTTAAAGCTGTGTGTTTGTCTGCACATGCTAAAGAGTGGCATCACCAACAGCAGTTGTTCTGTGACATCTTCTAGAGAAAGCTCTCTTCAAGGTACATTCTGTCTGGAGGATATCATAGGTGGTAAAAGTTATTTATCAGAGGAATATTGGAGTTTTGTGCTTCTCTTGTCAGCAAGATGGTAATATTCGTTACACTTTAAAGAGACATATGCTTTAAATTAAAAAAAAAATCAATTGATGGGTGGGCAGAAAAGAAAAGAGACTGTTGTTTGAATAGACTAGAGTTAGTAGCACAGGTCACCGTTTCTGCATTGAAGTGGGGGCCTGTGAGTTTATATGTTTAACTAGCTATTTGAGTAATCAGTTTTAAACTGGTTACTAGAGTAATAGGTTAAAAATCTCATCACTTTTCTTAGCCTGACAGATTAAAGTAAAAAAAAAAGGCATGTCTGTGTTCATACATTTTCATTAAAATATCTACATTCCTCCAAAAGCCACTTTAAGGAGCAAATGACATATTCATAGCCTTATTCATAATAGCTCTTGTAATAATGGCAAGGCTATGTTATTTCAGGCTTTCTGATGGAGGTTTAATGACAAGGTGAAAGGTATTATTTGAAGCGTGTGAATTTAGGAATTCCAGCAAACATTTTTATTCTTATTTTCTTATTGTTTTCCTAGTCTGGATCCCCTAAACAATTACTAATACTTAGGAACAATTAATGTCAGTTTTATAGAAAGAAATTGCTATCTGCATATCTTTTTTGTTTCTCTCCAGTAGGCACTGACAATAGAGTGGTAATTTACAGTTGTCATTCCACAAAAATACGGGGCATTTGATGGGAAAGAAGCTGATGGAATAAAACCTCTCTTTAGGGCATTAACACTTTGAGTGTTTCTTTTTAAAATTATGTTGAAGCAAAATCCAAATCATGGTAAGACATATTACAAATCATGGTAAGACATGCTACAGAAAGTACGGTGAAGCTGTTCAGTGCCTTACCTTGACTTTTGAGCAGAAAGCTCATTTTTTAAAAGTTGGTCTTTGAGCTTCCCAAATCCCTCCATCACTCTTCTGTCCCTAAACAAGTAAAGCTTATTAAAGCTGTACTTGGTATATCATTATTCTATGTTGGAAAGATGTCAGGGTCCTTTTTATATTTTTATTTTTCCTATAGTTTGGCTTTGTAGTCAAAGACCTAACCTGGTATTAGTTTTAAGAACATTTTAGGGCAAGAATTCCGTTTAGAATTTCCCCAAAGCTGAAATTAACCAAATGTGTATTTTATATGAGACCGTGTTTAGAAAGGGAAGCCAGTGGGAAGTGTCATTTTCATATCACTTGGAGTATTTTCCTTTACATTAGTTGCTCTATCGTGGTACTTATGTTTACATTAAAATTCTTTTTGGAATGAAGTGTTAGTATTTTGCCATCAGAAAGTCGAATGTCATTTGTTATGGGTTATGGTCATAAATCTTAGTTGAATACGAACTGAACTGTGCTGACAGAAGATTGCAATGTATTTGCTGTTCCTCAGCAAGCAAGATTCCAGGTCTTTTAGTGAGAAATTGGAAGGATTGAAAGAGAAAGAGACGGAAAAAACAGACAGGCACTGTTGGCTTAAAACACAAATAGAACTAGCATTTTGATTTAACTGAATAGATACAATCTGTATAACTATATATAATGCTATAAAATAGGTCACACGTATGTAAAATTAGTTAAGAAACAGTTTGGTTCCACTACTGTGCTTCGAAAACAGTGCTTCCCAGTTCTTCTGTGAAATTCTCTGCCAGTGGAAAGGGAAATGTAAATGGAGTGTTTTCAAATGTTCTTTGGTTGGGGCCGCTTTGTCTGGGCAGACCTGAGAGACATCATGTACTACCCACCTAACCTACTTACGTTTGCAGCCACAAAGATCCCATTAAGGCTGCTGTTTCTGATGGGATCCCAGGGGCATCTGATTATTAATGTTTGTGAGACAAAGAACTATAGATATTGTCATGTTATTACCATTACTATTCTAACAGCCCCGTCGTCAAGGACCCCAGGAGACCTCATTTCAATAACCACTAATGAAGAAGATAAAATGTGTAGCAATAGTCATTTTAGTAATGAACAATTTTACTACCTGCTTAGTTTGAAGCATGTGTAAACAAAAGGAAAACATAAGGAAAAATATCAAGCAGTTGTTAGCATTGATTTAGATTGAGAATTTCAATTTAAGAGCACTGACGTGTTCATTCACACATAGGGAGGCGGCCAGCATAAATAAGAAGGGGGCCTCGCAGAAATATGTGCAATGGATAAGTAATTGGTGATGGAATGATTTTCTGCCTATGAATGAAACTTCCACTAGATGAAAGATTTATATTTCTATCATCATAAACATAGTGGGGACCAGATTAAAACCCATTAGGTAATTTTTGGTTGCAGGGTATGTATGTTTCAGAGACGCACCAAACTCCGCAATCTGTGCTGTTTATGGAAGTGACAGTGGGAAAGAGGGACCCTTTTGAGACTCTGAAAAAGACAGGAACATTATCTCCAGGGCAAAGCTCATTCATTCAACATTTTGCCAACAGTTTACAATTTATAAAATCCATCCCTAGATTTTCTAGGTGGTTAGTCTTCTGACTGAGCAAACCTAATTTACAGGGGCCAATCTGAATTCAGTTCAGTTTGATTCAATAAGTGTTTCTTGAGGGATTTCTAGATGCTTGACATGGTTGCTAGGTGCCAGAGTTTGTGATGTCTGTATCATAGATAATATTTGAAGCACAATGAATTTTATGTGTGTCAGATACCAACAGTAGTAACAAGTCCAAAGAAGGTGGCTTAGGGAAGCTCCCCCAGACACTGCTTTAGATTGTTATCTTGTTATCTTCAGGTTACCAAGTATAATCCTATCATTTTGCAGTTGAGGAAAAGGAAGCCCAAGGAATTAAACATCTTTCTCAAGGTCATATATAGTTGCAGAGGTGGAACTGGCTCATAGTCCCTCATGTCTATTTTAGTGTCGTTCTACTATCTCTCCTAACATCTTAAGGAAAAAAATAAGAGTAATTGTAAGTAAATAGTCTTTTGATTTTTTTTTTTATTATCTTGTTTAATCAGCTCTACTTTTTTGTTTTATTTTAATGGAAGTTACAGAAGTAAGCCTTAGCCTAGTTCCTGTCAAAAGACTTATAAATGTCAAATTTATGATGTCTGCATTGACATAATTTAACTATACTCTCATTCTGTTGGGGAATACTGGGTGTTTTTCTTGAGATGTAAAGGATTACGTATTATTACAAAAATAGGTACTTTCATAGATTTGAATTTGGGAAAATGTATTTAGGCCCTTGAGTAAAAATGGTAAACCTAGAAAACTGTAGAAACATGAAAGATGTGTTAAAAATGTTGAAAGAAGCAGTATGTAATATTATATGTGTGTATGTGTATATACACACACATAGGGATATGTATTCAAATATTCAAAAATATTGATTGCTTATTCTATGGTAGTCAGTCACCCTGCTAGGTGCTGACAACATGGAAAAGACAAAAATTAACTTGCTTTCTGGTCTCATGGAACTTCTAGTTCATCTGTCTTACTAGACAGATGTTAAAAGAAATAATTTTATAAGTCATCAATAAGCTACAATTATAAGAAGTGTTAAGAAGCAGTAAGAGGTGTTGTGAGAGAATATTTCAGGGAGACATAATTGAGTTGGGATTAAGGCAGGATGAGGGTGGGATGTCAGGCAAAACGTTCTGAAAAGTGAATTGTAACCTGGGACCTGAAAGGAGGTGAATGGGCGCTGTTGGGGGTGGGGAGCCTGGAGGGAAGGGGGAGAGAGAAAGGAGGAGGGAGGCTGGAGGAGGGAGGAGAAGCTTTCTCAGCCTGTGAGAGGAGCTTGGTAAAGGTAAGGAGCTGAAAAGAGGAGGTGAAGAGGTCAAGTATAAAGAACAAATAGAGAGTCCTTAAAGACAAGAAGGTGCCAAACCAGGCATGGCCTTTCCAGTCCTGTTGAGGATTTTTTGACTTTGTCCTAAGAACAATGGGAAGCCATTTTAAGCTTTGAATGACATGATTAAATATGCAGCTTAGAAAAATCACAACGTTCATTCTGTGGAAACCGGATAGGAGTGAACGCAGGGAGATCATTTAAGAGGCTGTTGAAACGGTTCAGGTGGGAATTAATTGTGACTTGGACTCAAGTGTTACCTGTGTAGGTGGCACAGGCTGATAGTCATGAGTTACTGAGATGGAAGATGGGGTAGGCCTTGGTGATGAATTCTAGTTAAAGGAGAAGGGGTTGTCAAAGATAATTATTAGGTTCCTATATAATATGATTATAACTCTGTACAAATTACAAAGGATAATGATAGAAGGAGCACGCAGAAATAATTGGAGTTGTGTTAAGGTGGAGGGATTATGAATGATTTTTTCCCATCTTTTTTTTTTTTTACCAAGTATTTATAAGGCTGATATTACTTATATAATTAATAAAAAATTTAGACCAACACTGAATGATTACTGATATTTAGAGTATTATGTAATCTATCTCAGGAAGGCTACAATTACCTTAGTTTAATCATTTTTGCCTTGTTTTTGAGCCTAGTGAGTTTTTAAGTGATACGAATGATGTTTCTATCTTTTCTTTTGGGACAAAAATCAACAGTCTTGTATATCTCTTAGTCTAGGAGTAGTTTCTGTTAATTGTGCCTGCATTTTGCCTTCCTCAATTTCATTATATTATCTCCTAATTATATTGCTTTGTACTGTGGATGTTATTTGAGATTTCAGAATCTCCTTTATTGGGGGCCAGTAGATATGTACCAATGACCCTGGAACGTAGGTGCTGCCTTGTAGGGGAGTCTGTAGTGATCACTTTGGACAGGATGATGCAAAATGAGATTCTTCTTCATTTTGGTTGGGTTTTTAAAAAGGTAAATATTAATTTAATAAAATTAATTTTTTAGTTCTCCATAAAAATTTTATTATATGTGAGTCTGAAAAGGGTTTCTGTGCAAGAGCAGTGACAGTCTCTTCAGAAAAATTGTGTCATTAAAGCCATGTTAAATAGTCCCCCTGGAGATGCTGAAGAACTTTATGTGTTTATATAACCACTAAGTATTGTGGAGCATATTTAAATCTCTGCCTTGGATGTAATAGATACTCAAAAATACTCACTGGGCTTATGAAATCTGAAGACTATTTAAAAGGGGCTATTGCTATAATGGCATACACCTTGAGCGTTGTAAAGCTTTTGTTGAGCCAATCCTAGTTTGTTTGAGATCATCGTGCTCAAATACATAGCTATCTGTTGGGTAGAGTTTAAAAAACATGCTTAGGCCGGGCGCGGTGGCTCACGCCTGTAATCCTAGCACTCTGGGAGGCCGAGGTGGGCGGATTGTTTGAGCTCAGGACTTCGAGACCAACCTGAGCAAGAGAAAGACCCCATCTCTACTAAAAATAGAAAGAAATTATATGGACAGCTAAAAATATATATAGAAAAACTTAGCCGGGCATGGTGGTACATGGAGAGCGAGGCAGGAGGATCACTTGAGCCCAGGAGTTTGAGGTTGCTGTGAGCTAGGCTGACGCCATGGCACTCTAGCCAGGATGACAGAATGGGACTCTTCCTCAAAAAAACAAAAACAAAAACAAACAAACAAACAACAAAAAAACATACTTAAACATAAAACTCTCTTGACTTAAGCAGGAGTTTAGAATTTTTTTTTTTTTTTTTACTTTATTAACTTATTTTGGAAAAGCAATTGCAACCATTTTCCTTATTTAAAGAGTTACATTAGTGAAATAGGCAGTTGTGGTATAGTAGAAAGAGAATGAGAATTAGTTTCAGAGCCAAACAAGCCTGGCTTTGAACCCCACACTTGCCACTTACTAGGAAAATCTCTTCATGTTTCTGATTTCTGGTGTCTTCACTGTCTTAAAGGCATTTTGTGAAGATTTGAAGTAGTGGTTAAAACAAGAACTTGGAATTCAACAAAGGAGGATTGAAATACCAGTTCCACTCTGTATTTTAGCTATAAACCTTGGGGCAAGTCCCTTCCCCTTTCTGAGCCTCAGTTTTTTTCCAGCTGTAAAATGGGAAGGCTAATACCTTTCACAAAGAGTTTGTATTTATCAAAGTTGGCAAACAGCATTGTATACTATAAAGCAGTGGTCCCCAACCTTTTTGGCACTAGGGACTGGTTTCATGGAAGACAATTTTTCCATGGACGGGAGTGGTGGCGGGGGGGCGGGGGGGAATCGGGGAGATGGGGAGCGGTTGTAAACACAGATGAAGCTTAGCTTGCTTGCCCTGCCTGCCACTCCCCTCCTGCTGTGTGGCCCAGTTCCTGACGGGCCATGAACCCATACTGATCTGCAGCCCCAGGGGTTGGGGACCACAGCTGTATAGTGTTTGGCAAATGTTAGATATAATGATAGTACCATTTTCCTAAGGTATTAGCTCATCAGGGAAAAGATTATAGGAGTTTAATATATTTTTACCTTTTAAAATGTCATAAATTTTAGTTTAACAACGAATACCTGATGCTGTGTGCCTACTATATACTGGGATCTGTTCTAGGTGCTTTAAAAACATTGCATAACTTTATTTCCATGGCGAATTGCAAGATAGGGAGTAGTGATCCTCATATTACAGATGAGAACATTTAGGTCCATCCAGGTTATAGGATTTGCCCCGTGCTGTGGAGTAACTGACAAGCAGCTCCAAGATAGCCTTGTTTTGTGTGATTCCAGAGCCATTGCTATTCTTCACACTGTCTTATTTTTCTCAGTGTCTACTGATGAAAGTATATTTTGATTATAGGGCAGTTTCACATTCTGCTGTACCTTAACTACCCCCTGCCTGGGAGCCCAGTGTTAAAGGGTCTATCACATTGCTTATGTTCAGCCCTGAAAATATGGCTGTGTTATATCCATATTGTTGCTGTAAAGAGTCCTCCGTAGTCCATTTTTATATTTGTTAAGATGCCAACATGTAGAATCCATTTTGAACAAATGTTACAGAAGATATTTCATCTCAATAGCACACATATATATCCACATAACAAATTTGCTCTTAATAGAAAACACCTGTAGACTCTTCTGAATCATGTTAAAGATAAATTGCAGCCCATTGTATAGTTCTTGTTTTGACTCCATGCATTATTCATCTTCCTACGCCTTCTTATTCATATTAGGTATATGCAAAAAGCCTTTCTCCAAAAGGTGTGATAATCATCATAAAAATGATAGACTTAATTAGCTTCATGACTACTCTAGTAAATCAATAATAAATAACCATTTTATAGATGACACAAGGAAATTGACTGACAGCTATGAGAAGACACTTGAAATAAACCTTGTATTCTTGACTTTTACTTATGGCTGCCCTATGGGTCTTGGTAAAGAATGACAGGAGTGGATTTTCCAAGTGATTTCTCCTTCCAAAAGTGCTGAACATCAACACACTTCAGTAGATGAACTTGTATAAGATTTCGATTTGGAGTTTGGTTACCTGGGGACCGTATTGTTGGAAACATTTTCTTGTCTCTCAGAATATGTCTGACTTTCCCTAGGAGTTGATAATCCTTTAAAAATCACACAGGCATAAGGCTTCCGCTTTAGCTTTCACCAAAATAACGTAGATTTCTAAGATATAGCTTCTAGAACCTGGTATTTCTTTTTAGGTCGTAATTCTCCCTCCTGCAAGCAGTTGTCAACAGATAGAAAATAGGGTTGGACAGATTTAACTAACGGCCTTTAAAGAACTATGCACATTATTGTTCTGAGCATGGAACACCTCTTCTCTGTTCACAGTTACCTTTGGTGAGGATGATCAAAATATATGATAAATCGTATGGCTCAGGAATTTGATAGCTCTTCCTTCTACAGAAACACAACTCTTTAATGTTTACGGCTTAGTCATTTGTTATGTTTAAAATGATCTTAGTCAAATTAAACACTTTTATAATTATGATATAATTCTGCCTAAAACAAGATTTAAAAAATATGTATCCCTTAGGTATATACTGATGGCTTTCCTTTCATCTTTATTTATCAATCATTACTAATTCTTTCTCAGATTTTTAGTATTCTGAGTACTTTAAGAGGTTGTAAACCTTCCCAGGTCATGTTTGTGATAGAAACTTGTATGATAAACACACACACACACACACACACACACACACACAGAGCACACATGTAACTTTTGTTGTTTTGTTTTATACTTCTCATAATAATGAAGTATCATGAACTATTTTAATTTTAATAATGAACTCTTTCAGCTATGACAAGACTATAATGTATTTTTCCTTCTAATCCAGGGCCCTGGACTGTCTTTTTTTCTATTTTCTTTTCTCATGTATGTGTGTGTGTGTGTTTCTGTAATATCAGAAGCTACTCTGTCTTCTGATTAGCTGTGAGAAGGCACTGAAGAACTAGGATACTAGGTATATATCTAGTATTACCCTTGGTGTGCTCTGCCAATCAAGTGGAAATTTACATTAGCAAAGTTATCTCCATGGTTACTCTGCTAGCACTGAGCTCCATTGGGTTTAGGCTGATTTAGTACAAAATGAAAGGTCTCTACTTTAAACATTTTAATTAGTAACTTCATTCATTCATTCATGAACATGTGGAGTCCCTGTCCCATGTAGATTCTGGAGCTACAAAGTATAAACATAGTCCCAGTTCCTTGGAAGAGGAGGATGACAAATATTTACCATACCATGTGAAACATTATATCATAAAGGAACGTTCAAAGCACTCCAAGGCCACACCTTTAGTTGTATTAATAGATGAAATGTTGACAGTGGAAGCAATAGGAGTTTCTTTGTAAAAAAAAAAAAAAAAAAAAAGTATTAGGCAGGCAGGATTAGGGAGAGAAGACATCCTCAGCAAAACAAACAGAGTCAGGAAAGAGCACAGTCACTCTGGAAAATGCATACTGTGTTAGCTTGATGGGCACATAAGACTTTACAACGAGGAGAGGTAAGAAATGGCTGAGTCCCCACTGTATGGCAGTATTGTTGGGGACAGTTCCTACACAGCTGGACATTCACTTAGGACAAAAGGTAGGGCTCTGTGAGTTAATTTATGGAAGTCATTCTAGGCTGGAACGAACCACTGATCTGAGGCCGCTTCCCCTGTCCTGTTTCCCCAGACCCCCTCATGCCCAAGGGATTCAGCGATGAATGAGTTTATACTTAAGGTCCTCTTTAGCAGTAAACCCAGTCAGATGGTACTGATTATTAATTTTTTGAGCATCTTTCCTCTTGTATGCCATAGTAAAGAATTTGAACTTTATCCTATAGGGTAGGGCTTGGAAATTCAAATGCTTCCATGGGTCGGGCAGGACATGTAGCAATGAGTGAAGCAATCGGGTATAAACAACAGAGAGGTGAGGAGTCTCAAAAATTGGAAGCATTCAAATTAATTTTTAAAAAACACTGTATCAACAAACATAAATGAGTGGTGATTTTGACAGATGGGCTGCCAGTGTGTAAACTTTGCAGCGTAAGTAATAGGGAGCCATAGTGGATATTTTTTTAAATAGGAGAGTGATACAAAATTCATTTTTTAGAAAAATCACCATGGTTGTTTGATGGATGGAGATTACAGAAACAAGGGGATATAAGGCCAAGAATATAGTCCGTACTAATTCGAAGATTGGGCAAGAAGATGCTGGCTCAAATTCAGAGGTTTTGGGTGGCACTTGAAAACAAAATTTTGTCTGTATAATAAAACAATGGAAAGGATTATTAAGGGAGACATGTCATTTCTGTCTTAAAAAGTTTCAAGTACAAAAAGGACAGTCCTGGAAGCAAAAGCCACTGATGTCTCAGAAAAAACCTTCTAGGCCTGTGATGCCCTGACACACAGTAACTCATACAAAATAACTGTGGATAAAAAACAAACAAAAAGCTGTGGGTGGTGAAATGGGGTAGAACAAATGCTGAGGGACTCTTTAATGTTACCAAGCAGGGCATCTGTGTGAATCTTTTCAACAATTCAACAATTCTGGTAGGTTTTATTCATTAACTTAACAAATTTATTGAGGACATAACATATGCTAGGTGTTGCTTTATGCATGGTCTTTTATCATGCAGGATTTGTTAATTTATTTATTGAGAATTCACTATGTGCTGGGCACACTACTAGGCACTGGGGATAAAACGGAGAATAAAACAGACACCCCCTGTCCTCCATGGAGCCTCCATTCTAGGGGAGAAGAAAGGCATGAACCTGATACGAAGTCAGGTTATGGTGACTAAACAGGGAATGGGAAAGACCTAGAGACTGAAACTAACTAGGTATGTAATATCTGAGGGAACTAGAGTGTAAAGAAAGGTGATTGCTACACAAAACATGGTGGAAGAGAGTCTTTGTAGACCAAAAACTAACAGAACTGGGAATGGAAGGAAGGCATGTCAAAGAGAAACTCACAATGACTAATGTGAATCTAGAGTGTTGAACGTTTTCAGTAAGGTGATGTATGTGCTAGGTTTGGATGAGCTGAATCTGAGATTTTAGTGGGACAGCTGAGTTTATCTATTTCCTTATATCAGTATTTCTCAAACTTTGGTGGGTATCAGGCTTACCTGGGGAACTTGACAAAAACACAGAGGTTCAGGCCAGGCTCTATTCTTTCAACCAGCACATAGTTCCTTCGTGTTCTTTATTAGCTCACTCGGTGATTCCAACACACCAAAGTTTGAGAATCACTGGGTTAGATAGGCTCAGATACAAGTCGGAAAGAAGGACTGAGCAAAGGATTAGAGGTGTATATTTTGGAGTTTCTAAAAAGGCGTTAATTGAATTAGGGATGAGCCAACTCTCCCAGCTGGTGAGTATAAAGGGGAAGGAGAAGCCACAGGGACAGTGGGTGGTTGTGTACATGTGGTTGGGGTGAGACAAGCAAAAGCCTGACATAAAGACACTTGAATAATTCATCATAGGGGAAAATGCAGAGAGCTCAGTTTCCCTTTAACTGAAATGTGGGCTCCATGGAGACAGAGCTGTCAGGGTTACCTTATAGCTGGCACTGTGCCCAGCACTTAATAGGTACTTAATCAATATTTGTTTATTGAGTGAATCAATGCATCTATGAATGGCTAACCAGAAATTTTTGGAAGAATGTAAGCAGTTCTATCAAATGCAGTAGGCTGAGGTCAAAAGAGCCGAAACCTAAGAGATTGTTAGTAGATTTAGTCGGAAGAAACTATTGCTATAAAAGAGATGGGGTAATTAAGTTCAAGCAGTGAGTTCAGGCTCTGTAGTTATTTATAACATTCATCTTGAGCTGTTGATGAGTAGTGAACAGCAATAAAAATATACATACATACATAATATACATACATATGCATATGTATACATATATGTTGGTCTGCATGTACACATGTAAAAGTATTTAGCTCTAGGGTCTTCATAGTATCCTGTTGTTCTGTTGATGTCCTGTGGCTGCTTCCTTCAAACTGTAAATCTGGATGCAGTTGTCTCAGGAGTCTCTAAGGTTGCAGAGGGCTATCTTTGGGAGGTTGGAACATAGACAAAAGCAACGAGATGCCAGGGGCATGTCTCCAGTAAGCTAGATAAACCATTTGGTACCCTTAGTTTTTCAGTGATTGCTCCCCAGGAATAGATATAATTTCTCGAAATTGCATAAAAATATAAAATCCTATTTTAAGATTTGTTTAAAGCTTTTTAATTCCAGACACACATTTCCTTTGAAAGGATAAACCTTTGTGTTACAAAGCAGAGAGATGCTTATTAGTCATCTCTGTAGGATCTGCGGATTCATAGATGAAACATCCAACTTTTCCTGTAGTTTGAAATGTCATGCCTAACTGGATCTTAATGAAGATTCCTTTATACTTTTCACACTGTTAAGTGTGGTCTGTCGGGGATAGACTTCTCTCGGTCCACATGAATGGAACCCATTACTGCTAATGGAAGCTTTGCACATGCCTGTGAGGGTGAATAACCTACATCTAGACTTTCACAGTCATTTTTATTTAGCTATCTTAAGATTTCAAAGGTGATCTTTTTGTCCCCAAGTGCTGTCTGAAATTGATTGTAGGTATCTGATGATGGGCCTGAGGTGGTAACTTTAACGGGTATAAGTATTTCTTTCCTCTGTTTCAGCTGAGAAGTTTTGAGAGTGAAATATTCACAGCCATTAAGAGACCTCCAATTAAATTTCTCATCATGCTTATTCTGTAGTTCGCATTAAGTCCAGAGTACTGAAGGAACTGAAAAAGTGGACTCGGTAGACATCAGATAGCTGGCCATGGTGTTGGCCATGGCGTCTCAGGAGGCTCAGAACTTCTTCCAGCCTTTCTCTTCCTGGATATCTCGGGTTTATGAAGCCCTCCAGCAAGCAGGAGATATATTATCTGCTTCGCTGGTTAACGTAAGCCAACAAGACTCTAAATTGAGTGACAAGCTAGACCAGGACTTAGAAGATATTACGATTCAGGAAACTTACTATGGAGATGAAGAACAAGACAATGATTGGAGTCAAGAGGATGAAAATTCTGTGTTTCTTGAAGTGGATCATTTCTCATGTTGTAATAGTGATTTGCAGAACTCTGCCCAAAGCCCAAGCCCCAGACTTAGCCAACATGCAAAGGACTCATGTTCTGCAATGTCCCAGTGGCCCAATGAGACCCTTGATGACCAAAAGTCACCACATGTGCTTTCTTCTATTGCTGAGGAAGAGCATCACCTTGAAAAGCAAAGAAGTGGCCTTCAACATGGCTTTGACAGTCAGCTCCTTGGTACTTTAGAAACTGTTAATGGAAAAAAACAAGGTAAGCTAGCCAGTCATTTTCTCTGGGTTCTTCCAAAGGGCATTTCTACTTATTTTATTTTCACTTGTTTTTAGTTCTCACAGGGATTTTATTTTTCTCTCTCTCATACCTTCCCACATACTGGCTTCTGATTTCGGAAGCTCTATGTCTGGGGGCTCCATATTCCAAAACAATAGTTCTGAGCAAGTGAAATGGTGAAAATGAGTCTGTGGCTTCTGTTTGAGAAACCCCTTGTGCACATGTCATGCTTTTTAAAATATCTTTTAAAATGTTCTTTTTTCCTCTAGGTTAGGAATTTCTAGATGTTACTATATTATTCAGTGTGAAATCCTGTGCAAAAAGCCATACTTACTGCAGAATTTTTAGTTGATAACGCTCCAAGAACACTTCTCACAGTGTTTTACTGAGATGTGATGTGAGATGACAGGAGATAAGGAAATCTTTGAAATGAGAATAGCTTGCTTTTCTTTTAGCCCTGAATGGTAAAGGACATATTTGATAAAAACTGCCTGTAAAGGTTTTTGCATTCAGAACTGAGCACATACTGGGCCTTCAATATATGCATAATGAATATAACAAAAATGTAATTTACTCTGTAAAAGTAGCTGTAGTGTGTTCCAGCATGAATTCCCATGCTTCTAATCCTCTAACCCTGAAGTAAGTACATTCTACCTGGCTAAGGGAGAGGTAAATGAGAGGCAGGGAAGTGTGCACGTGTGGTTGTAATGCATACATAGCTCACGCAGATTAGTGGATCATTTAAGTGATATAAAGACCAAGTCATTAATTCCCTTCCTGTTGGAGAGAGAATTTTCTAAAATAGTAAAATAGCTCATAGGCTTTTCATCCATTTTCAGTGATCCCTCTTAGTTTTATGTTTTTAGGAAATGGTTTTTTTGTTTGTTTTGAGACATGGTCTTACTCTGTTGCCCAGGCTGAAGTGCAGTGGTGTCATTACAGCTCACTGCAACCTCAAACTTCTGGGCTCTAGCAATCCTCGTGCCTCAGCCTCCCAAGTAGCTAGGTAGGACTGCAGGTGCACATCACCACGCCTGGCTAATTTTCCTATTTTTTGTAGAGATGGGATCTTACTATGTCACCCAGTCTGGTTTCGAACTTCTGGGCTCAAGCAATCTTCCCACAGTTCTGGGATTACAGGTGCGAGCCACTGTGCCCAGCCTAGGGAAGTGTTTTATTCAGATGTGTGAAGTCTTGGTATATAAGGAAACATACTTTCATATGCTTCTTATAATGCTTTCTTGATACTGTTATTCCAATTAAAGTAACATTGAAATGCTAGAATATATTGGTGGAAATGAGGTAGGCTCTATTCTTTCTTAACCTGATAAACCATAAATATTTGCCATTTTGAGTCTTTAAAAATTATCTATAGAGATAATGCCAGAAACACCTGGGCCAGCAGTAAAATTTCTTAGATTCAAGTTGAAATTTCAACTTCTAGTTTAGAAAACTCTTGCCAAAGTTGAACTACATGTGCAACTGATGTGAATTTGGCTAAATAGATGCTTAACACTGGTTTTGTTAATTTTTGTAGTTGTTGCAAAATCTAATGGTAGTAAAACAATTGTGTTAATTTTTCCATTAAGGATGCTTGCTTATTCACTAGATTGTAGCCTCCTGGAAGGCAGGGACCATGCCATAGATTCGTCTCTGTATCCCTAACAGTGAGCACAATGTTAGGTATATAGTAGGATATCAAAAAATAATTAATGATGGCATAGCAACAAGGAAAGCTAACAACTTTAAGAGGTGGAATCTATTATTATTTTCACTTTATAATTGAGAAAACTGATTCTTAGAGAGTTTGAGAACATATCCAAGATCCACATTTAGCAAGAGGCAGAGTTCAGGCAGTCTGACTCTAGAGTCTGCATGCTCTTTTTTTTTTTTTTTTCCTTTTTGAAGGTATAAAGTGCGTATACTAAAATTCATCCTTATTGTACAGTTCTGTGATTTTTGACAAATAGACACAGTCTTGTAACCGCCACCACAATCAAAGTATAAAATGGTTTTATTATCTCAAAAAATTCCCCCATATCCCTTCATAGTCAGTCTTTTCCCCCACCTCCAGCCCCTGGCAAGTGCTGGTACATTTTCTGTTCTCTATTGTTTTATCTTTTTCAGAATATCATATAGATGGAATTATGTAGTTTGTGGCTTTTTGAGTCTGGCATCTTTTACTTATAATGTGTTTGAAATTCATCCATGTTGTGTGTTTCAGTAGTTTGCCCTTTTTAATTGCTGAATAGTATTCCATTGCATGAATGATTGATTCGATCAATCATTTTCATTGATTATTGTTGATTTCATCAGTTGAGGGATATTTGGGTTGTCTCTAGTTTCATGTCTTTCTTTCCAATACCAATGTCTATCTCTTTTTCTTGATTGATTATACTGGATAGAACCTCTATTATCAGGTAAATAAGAGTGATTAGAGTGGATATCCTTGCTTTGATCCTAAACTTGGTGTAAAAGGTTTCAGTCTCTTACTATTACTTAGTAGTTAGGTTCAGGTTTCTGTAGATGCTCTTTATTATGCTGAAGAAATTCCCTTGCATTCCAGTTTGCTGAGAGTTTTGATCAAAAAAGGATGTTGAATTCTGACAAATGTTTTACACCTATTAAGATGATCACATGATTTTACTTGTTAAGTATGTTGAAATGCATTACACTGATAAATTCTTGAATGTTGAACCAGTCTTCATGGCTTGGATAAAATCCACTTGGTTATGGTGTATTATTCTTTTCATACATTGCTGGATTTGATTTGTTAGTATTTTATTGAGGATTTTTTTCCATTTATTTTAATTAGGGATATTGGTTTGTACTTTTCTTACAATATCTTTGGTTTTGGCATCTAGGCAATGTTGACTGCGTAAAATGAGCTGTGAAGTGTTTTTCATTTACTATAGTCTGGACAAATTTGTGTAGAATTAGAATTATTTATTTTTTTAAATGTTTGCTAGAATTTTTCAGTGAAGCCTCTGAACCTGGAATTTTCTTTGTGGGCAGGTTTTGAAATACAAATTCAGTTTATTTAATAGGTGTATGATTATCTGAGTTATTTATTTCTTTCTTTCTTAAGTGGTTTTGGTACTTTTTGTTTTTCAAGGAATATTTTCATTTCATCTATTTTGTTGAATTTATGGATATAGTAGTTCCTGATATTGGTAATTTTTATCTTTTTTTTTGTTGTTGATATGTCTGGTAGAGGATTTTCTATCTGTCTATTCCCCCCCCCCCAAAAGAACTAGTTTTTGCTTTCATTATTTTTTCTCTACTGTTTTTCTACTCTTGATTTCATTGACTTCTGCTATTATCTTATTTTTTCTTTCTGTTTTTTGCTTTGGGTATAATTTGTTCTTTTTTCTTTTCTAATATTTAATGTATAAATTTCCCTCCAAGTAGTGCTTTATAAGCATCAATAAATATTAATATGTTATGCTTTTATTTTTATTTGATTAACAATATTTTCTAATTTCCCTTTTTATTTCCTCCTTTACACATTGGTTATTTAAAAGTGTTTTGAATAAGTTCCAAGTATTGGGAATATTCTAGATACTTTTCTGTTGTTGATTTCTAGTTTAATTCCATTATGACCTGAGCACATACTTTGTATGATTTTAGTTTAAAAAATTAAGAATTGTTTTATTACCCTGAATATGTTCTGACTTTTTGAATGTTTAAAATGTACTTGAAAAGACTATACTCTGTTATTGGGCAGAGTATTTGATAGATTACTTCAAGTTGTTTGAGGCTGTTTTTCAGATTTTCTGATGTTTATTTTTTATATTGCTTTTTGCCTACTGATTTTATTCTGTTGATCACTGAGAGAGGAGTACTGAAGTCTCTGACTCCACTTGTGGATTTGACTATTTCTGTTTTTCATTTCTATGAGTTTTTGCTTCATGTTGTCTGAAGCTCTGTTGTTAAGTCCATACACATTCAGAAATATATGTTGTCTTGGTGAATTGACCTCTTTGTCATTATGGAATGTACCATTTTTATCTCTGGTAATATTTCTTGTCCTAAACTCTACTTTGACATTAATATGACTACTCCAGCTTTCTTTCGATTTGTGTTGGCATGATATATTCTTTTTCATTCTTTAACTTTAAACCTATTTTATATCTGTGGTGAGTTTCTTGTACATAGAGTATAATTGGGTTTTACTTTTTAATCTGATCTGACAATCTTTGACTTTTAATTTAACTGTTTGTATTTAATGTAATTATTGATATTGTTAAAGTCTGTCATCTTGCTAGATTCATTTGTTTGTTTCATCTTTGTTTTTTTTCCTAGTTTTTTCCATTTTCTTTTGGATTAAATATTTTTATGATTCCATTTTATATTTGCTCTGGGCTCATTTTTTAAAAAAGTTTAATTAATGATTATTCTAGGATTTTAACATATGTCTTAAATTAAGTCAAGTCTATTTTGAAATAATACTATACTAATTCATACTGTACCATATATACAGTATGATGATATTATAATAGTGTACTCTCAGTGTGTCCTTCCTAGCCTTTGTTTTATTGATGTCCTATATTTTACTTTTATACATGCAATAAACACATACTACACTGATACTGTTTTGCTTTAGACCATTAGTTATCTCTTAGAATGGTCAAAATAAGGAAACAAATTATATTTACCTAATCTATGCCATTGAAACACTATTTAACTTTACTGCGCATATATGCCACTAATGAATTATCTGAACTTTTCTTTGAAAAATATTTGTCACTTGTTTTAAAAATATATTTTAGTTATTTTTATTTACCTTTGTTTATTCAACTTGAAGCACTCTTCATTTTTAATAATTTTATGGTGCTCATATGCTGATAATGAATTATTTCAGCTTTTGTTTGTCTGAAAAATATTTCTCATTTATTTGAAAAATATTTTATCTAGGTATAGAATTTTTTGTTGGCAGTCATTTTCCTTCAGCACTTTAAGGTTGCCGTTTTCACATGAAAAATCGTAATTCTTACCTTTGTTTCTCTGCGTGTAATGTGACTTGTTTCCACTGGATACCTCCAAGATTTTGCCTTTATCTTTGGTTTTCAGAAGAATATGTCTAGGAGTGTGTATGTGTGTATATGTGCGTGTTTGTGTGTGTGTGTGTGTGTTCTGGTATTTGTTTCTCTTGGAGTTTTCCAAGCTTGTTGGATCTGTGGGTTAGAGAGTTTCATTACTGTTGAAAAATTTTTGGCCATCATCTCTTCAAATATTTCTTCTACTCCATTTTCTTTTAAACCTTTTTCTGGTTTTCCAGTTATACAAATGTTAGATTATTTGATGTTCTCCCACGGTTCTTCAGTGTTCTTTTTTCCAACACTCTTTTTTTCCTTTTTGTGTTTTAGTTTGGGTAGTATCTACTGACATACCTTTTTTAAGTTTACTAATATTTTCTTTGACTGGGTCAAGTGTATAAAAGCATTCTTCAAATCTGTAATTATTTTTTTTTCATTTCTAGCATTTTGATTTGATTATGTATTTTTTAATAATTTCAATCCCTCTGCTGAAATTCCTCATCAATTCATGCACATTTCCCCCCTTTTCTACTACAGCTTTTAACATATTAGTCATAGTTATTTCACATTCTCTGTCTGATAGTGCCAACATCTGAGTCATGTTTGAGTTTGGCTTTCTTGATTGCTTTGTCTCTTGACAGGGTGTTTTTCTTCCTTGTTTTTTTGTTTGTCTTGTAATTTATGACTGAAAATAGAACATCATATGTAGGGAAAGTATGTAGTATCTCTGCCTGGAAATGAGCAAGTCTTTTCTAACTCGGGGTGTTTAGTGTGAGGGAGTCAAGTCAGTTTAGTCAGAATTTGAGCTGGGTTTGGTTTTATTGTTATTGTTAATGTCAGCGCAATGCAGACGTCAAAATCTTCTCTGACTACATTGTGTTTAGGGTAGGGGCTTGTAGCTGTGGAGATTTGTCAAGATTGGCTCCATTTTCAGCTTTGTTTCCTCTTTTTTTGCCTGTGC
This sequence comes from Eulemur rufifrons, assembly GCF_041146395.1. NCBI lineage: Eukaryota > Metazoa > Chordata > Mammalia > Primates > Lemuridae > Eulemur > Eulemur rufifrons. Next base: position 90,858,130 of record NC_090984.1, read on the forward strand.
ATCAGAGAGAATTTCTCTTTTCAGGCTTTTGTCCCTTTCCCAGAAGGAGCCTGCTGTTCATTCTTAGTGTGGGCTACTGCGATGCGATTGGGTTGAAACTTGTGTTTTCTGGCTGGGCGTGGTGGCTCAGACCTGTAATCCTAGCACTCTGGGAGGCTGAGGTGGGAGGATTGCTTGAGGTCAGGAGTTCAAGATCAGCCTGAGCAAAAGCGAAACCCCATCGCTACAAAAAAAAAAAAAAAAGAAAGAAAGAAAAAACCAGGCATTGTGGCACCTGCCTGTAGTCCCAGCTACTTGGGAGGCCGAGGTAGGAGGGTCACTTGAGCCCACGAGTTTGAGCTTGCAGTAAGCTATGGTGACAACACCCCACTCTACTTAGGGTGAGAGAGCAAGATTCTGTTTCAAAAAAAAAATGAAAAAAGAAAATAAAATTGTGTTTTCTGCTGCTCTGGGGCAGCCTCAGTCTTAGGCAGGTGCATTCTCCACAGTCCTGCCCCTGCCCTAGAGGTAGGGGATCTCTACTGGTCTCATCTCAGAATTCCTTCCTGCCCCTTCCCCAAGGGTAGAAATTTCTGTTCTGTTCTATTCACCCATCTTAGTATGTCTTTACCTGTGGTCTGAGAGAAACAAGGATTTGCTGCCTTTCCCCAAGTGACTTAAGACTTTTGTTTCATAGGGGAAATATGAGAGAGGAACCTTGATGGGGCTTTCTACTTTCCCTGCAGTAGCTGTTCTTCCCTCCCCATGACTGTACCAGTGAGAGTAGCTCTCCCTGATGCTGCTCTGCTCCCGGTCTCGGTCTGTCTTGTGAGCTCCTGGTGAGTCCTGTGAAGAAGAGCTTCTAAGTAGACATGAATTGCCCTTGAGTTTGTGGCTACCATAGGTTCTATACTCTTGTGCTACTCTACACTTGACCTTTAGAAATAACTTGAAAATATTAGCTTAATCCTTCTTACCAGCTTGTATGAATCCAGTATCTGCCCCTGGCAGGCAAGTGCTTGTGTCTTCTCTCCCCTAGAGAGAAGTTGTCTCTTCTTAACTTCCGGATTAGTTGGTTGCTTTATGACCTTAGCTCTCTGCTGAGTTTAAGACAACATATCACTTTATTATCTAGATTTTGTTGCTGTTGTTAAAGAGTGGGAACATTATTTCCAACTTTCTACATCTTAAGTGGAAGCTAGAACTTAGAGCATATATACTTAAAACTACACCTTGACATTAAATTGGACATTCCTATTAAATTGGGTAGCGTTTATGGGCTGAGAGATAAATGTGTAAATAAGATATTGGTCTTCCATTAAAGAATTCTGTAAAACATAAGAGATATATATAACTGGCCCTATAAAAAAAGTCTGTGGAAAGTTATAGTTTTGTACATGGTAACTTTGGAGATGATTTTGCCTTAGGAGATGGAATAAAGTTCCACAGAGCAGGTGATAAAGGATTGTAAACAGTGAGGAGGAGTCAGAATTTAATAGGGAGTGGAGGAAGAAAGGTATTCCACTTGGAGGAAATGGCACGAACATGACTTGTGGGTAAGCCTGACATTTTCAGGGGTAGATCATGAGGCTAGAGCTTAGGCTACAGTTAGGTAGGTCTTTGATTTTCTTGTTAAGAATTTAGCCTTTATCCTATAAACAGTTGGGAATCTCAAAAAGATCTTAATCAAGAGTGACCAACAGAGCTCTGTTTTAGAAGGGATAACTCTAGTGTCAGTTTGGAGGCTAAATTGGAGGACAGAATATATGTTGGGGAGCTATTGTAGTAGCCTGTGAGAAGAAATCTGTGTAAGACAATATGAACTTATAGATAGATAGTTGTCATTATTTTGTCATTTCTTTGTCACAAAGACATCTTATAAAGAGAGTCTTTGACATGACTCTGGCATGCAGCGGGGCACCACTTCACTACTGCTAGGTGGAGGTAGAAGTCCAGGTTCCCCTCTTGGCCACCTTCGCCCTTGAAGGGGCACTGCTCAGGAATGCTGAGTGGGACGGGAGTTCCGTCTCCTCAGGTGTTCTTACCCAAGTGGGAGTGACCTCATTGCTGCTGAGTCCTGGTGAAAGTCTTGGGTCTCTGTGAGACCTCCTCTGACATCACCTAAATGGGGAGGACTAGGGGCTCCTCGTTACTTCCAGGTGGAGGTGGAAGACCAGGCTCCCCATGTGGTCTCCACTGACATTGTAGGGGTGGGGGATGATCTTTACTTGTCACCAGGGATGAAAGTCCGGTTCCCAACTTGGCCTTTTCTGACACCCCTGGTGGGGGCGCTGGGGTGCCTCATTACAGACTGGTGGGGATGGAAATCTAGGCTCCCTGTGTGGCCCATATTGTGGGTGAAGGTGGGGGACACAATTTTTTTCTGTGCTGTTTGGCCAGAGTAGAGCAGTTACTCTAAAAATTTTCTGTCTTACTAGGCTGCCCCTTTTATGGTCCTTTGGGCAGAGAGAGCACACTTTTATTGGGGCTTTATTTATTTATTTATTTTTTCTGTGCCTGTTGGTATTTTTGTGTTGCCAGCTTCTTCAGCTTCAAGTCTAGGATATAGGAGGCAAAAGAACTCAGGGAACTCACCTCTGTGACTCTCAAGGAACAACACAGGTCCACTAGGTCTTCCTTGTACTTTTGGTCTTCTTATCTTTGTTTTATATACAACGTCTAGGGCTTTGGGTTGTACTTGGAGAAAGAGGGAAAAATATGCACTCTGTCTTCCTGGAAGTCTTCACTTTAGTCCTTAACGGCATTATGACTTTAAATCCCGTTCACTTCTTTCCATTTCAGAGAGAAAATGAAAGCAATAGAAAATGCTAAAGGATGGTGTGCATGTGTAGATAGACATAAGGAGGAATGGTTCACTATAAAGAGAGGTCTGGTACTCTGGCTCCTCTTAACCAATCAAATATGTATCGGATGCCTCCCATGTACAAAGCGCTATGGGGAACAGACAAGTATACACAAGGATAAGCCACAGGCCTCTCCTTCAGACTATTCAAAAGCTTTTAACATTTGTTTAATCGGTTCCAGAGGATGCAAAAATGTTTTTAATGCCCTGGCTCTTTGGTGGCAGTGGGAATTGGGAATGCAATGTAGGTTTAGAATGAGACAGTCTCAGCCTAATTCACTCACAACTTTATAGATGGAGGAACTTTGCTAAGTTGCCCCTAGGGAACCCTATTCTTCTCTCTCTCCCTGATGTGATGTAGCTCACTAATTTGCTTCAAATGCCTTATAGCCATTGAACAAAAACTCTTATTTCTCCCTTTCCTTAAAATATTTAAATACCCTGAGGGCCCTATGAAAGTAGGATAAGTGACTGGACTCTCGGATGGATGGATGTTAAAACACTTGTTTGTTTTTTTGTTTTTGGATTTTACCTGGGAGCTAACAGTCTTAAAGAATCTTCATGTACTCATTTGTTCCTTTATACCAAGGGGTAATGTGAGCCCTAGTACGTGGGCTGCTGTGCAGTCTGTTGAAGAGAGGTATTTGGAGATAGACTAGGAAAAGGCAGCATTTTAATCAGTGATTTATGTGCACGTTTTAAAAAGCCTTGTCAAACCCACTTTTCCCATTTAACCTTGAATTCTTTTCATAACATTGTATCTTGATTTTATGTTCCTTAATGTGCCATATTTTTCTCCACAATAGATTTTAAGCTAAATTGGCCCAAAACAAGAGGGATGCTGAATGCTTTTTGTAACCATGGAAACATTTCTGGGCACTTACTGAGGACCTGGTTGCCAATAGTAATGTAACAGAGAAAATAGATACACTTCATTTAGCAGTTGCTGATGATTAAGAGGCAGAGAGACTACTTTTAGTGCCATCCCAAGATTGGCTTTTTGGTTTAAAGACCCAGATCCAAAACACCACCTTCTCAGCAGAGAAGCAGCTATGACACTTTTGATATGTGATGTGAAGGAGTTCTAATTGAATTTAAAAATCATCTTTGTTTTCAGTTTTTCACCTCATACTTTTTTTTTTTTTGAGGCTGTTTTTTAACCACATATATTTGTTTCCAAGAAATATGTTCACTATTTCCTGAAATAGCCTGCTAATGGAATTAATGTGTTCCAAGTACATTGGCATATAGAACTTTAGAAACAATCTCTGGTTGGATAGAATGTATTTAAAAAACAGAACAACAGGCTTTGAAATCACAGTGATACAATTTGACTTTTCAGCTGTATTGCTCTAGGAGGCTAATGTAACATAGAAGGGAAAATCCTATAGTGTTCTTAGTTGCAGGTTGAGTTTGACCCTTTATAGATTGAAGATATTTTGTTCTGTCAATACTCGTGGGACTGCTTGTGGCAATTGAGACTAAATGGTATCAGACATTATAATGCACCTGATTCATAAGTCATACTGGCTTTATTTCTCCTCTATAGGGTATGCTATAGCATGTGAGATCTTCCATCCTGCCTTTCCTTACTTTGCAATACAGGAACTTTGCTGTCCCATTGCATGTGTGTTTTCTTGAAAGTAAGCCTATCCCTAGTTAAATTTGTCTTCATTTGTTAGTTCTTCATTTGATAGCATTTGCCATCATGTTCCTTGGTTATCCAGAATTGTCCAGGGAAAAAGATTTAATATTCTACTACAGCTTCAGAATCTGTTTTCTAAAAGCTTTATGAGGTTAATTTCCATGATATTTTGATTTTCATGTTTTAGTAAAGCTAGGCATTAATGAACATGTTAGAAGCTGACATACAGTTTTCAGAGCCTTGATATTTAAGGTAAGATTGTTATTGCCATTGTTACTTATTTTGCAGTTTTGTGTCAGTTTTAGAGAAAATTTCAGGGATATAATAAAATCCTATAGGGACAGATGTTAGAATGTATAACTTATACAAATAATCAAAACACGGATTCAATCTTTACCTTAATTTCTGGGTGTTATTATGCTAGAATGCTGGAACATTTTTAAGGACATTTTAAGGTTAAAAATGAGAAAATGAAGTCCTTTTTTGTTTTTCCATTCTTACCCCATTAGGAAAGGATTAGAGGAATTAGAGGCAAGTTATACTCCAAATAAGCTTAAATCCCATTTTAACAGTTCCCAAGGAATCAGAAATTTTTCTTTAATAATGGAATCACTTGATAATAAAATAAAAGTTCAGAAGTTTCCTTTGCCCTGTAGAAAATAATAGAGCCAGTGGTATCTTTTTTCTAATTATCCAGCCTAAAGGGGAAGAAGCCAGAGCCAGGCAGGAACTACAAACTTGATAAGATCTTTTCTCATTTATTTTATTTCTTCTTGCTGAGGGAGAGTCTTACCTGTGTGTTGTTTATTTATTTTTAAAAATACTATGAAGATATTATCCTTTTCTTTTCTTCCCTTCTTTTTTCTTTGGTAAGTCCCCTTTCTTCCTCCCTTGGCACCCTTTTACAACATCCACTCTGGGTCCCTCCTCCAGACTCAGGGGAGAGAGTCTTGTTTCTGAAAAGGAGCCTTCTAAAGGGAGGAGTTTCTGAAATGTGAGCTCCTGTCAGTTATACTGGGGAGTGGTCTAGGTCATAGCTAATGGAGCTCTTAGTGCCCTTTATATTTTCTACGTTTTAAGTTTATGAAACAGTTTAAAAAATTAAAAAAAAAATGTTATTACAAAGTCACAAACCCACAATTTAACTTTGCGGAAGCTTAATATTTTCCTATATGTAATTCAGATTTATTTTAAAGAAGCTATCTAGGTAAGTACATGTGGTGCTTGTTTTTCCATTCTTGCGATACTTCACTTAGTAGAATGGGCTCCAGATCTATCCAGGATAATACAAGAGGTGCTAGATCACCATTGTTTTTTTTGTGGCTGAGTAGAACTCCATGGTATACATGTACCACATTTTATGAATCTACTCATGTATCAATGGGCACTTGGGTGGTTTCCACATCTTTGCAATTGTGAATTGTATTGCTATAAACATTTGAGTGCAGATGTCTTTTTTATAGAATGTCTTTTTTTCCTTTGGGTAGATGCCCAGTAATGGAATTGCTGGATCAAATGGTAGTTCTACTTGTAGCTCCTTGAGGTGTCGTAACTGATCAATACTTAACTGCACATACAGTAATAACATTCCTGGGGTGTTGGGTAGATGGGTGTGGGGAGGAAAGGATGGGTATATGTACACCTAATGGGTGTGGCGTGCACCATCTGGGGGATGGACACGCTTGAAGCTCTGACTTGGGTAAGGCAAAGGCAATATATGTAACCTAAACATTTGTACCCCTGTAATATGCTGAAGTAAAAAAAAGAAACCATCTAGGACAGATAGAGTTGAAGTCCCCTGAAAAGCCCTTTTTGATTTCTTTCTCTCCTCCACTCAAGATGGGTAAAACAAATCTAAATTGGGGAGTGGTTATTCCCGTTGTGTTTTTATTCTTTTGCTGCAAACATGTGTATCTATGTACATATACATACATAGATTTACATGTTTAGAAAATTTATACAAATGATACACTATTGAACATATTGTTCTGCAACTTGTTTTTCCTTCCCACTCAGTGTTATGCTTTTGAGTTATGCAGATACATGTAAATTTAGTTTAACCTCTACATTGTAGTTGACTGTATTAATTAATGTACCATTTTTCCATTTTTTACATTGAACATTTATTTTTCAGATTTTCACTATTAAATGTAATTCTCCAATATAAGTATCTCTTTGAGCACATATACTGGAGTTTATTTAGATGAACTATATGAAGAGACAGTTATATTTCAAGCCCCTTTCTTTTTTTTTTTTTTTTTTGAGACAGAGTCTCACTCTGTTGCCCAGGCTAGAGTGAGTGCCGTGGCGTCAGCCTAGCTCACAGCAACCTCAAACTCCTGAGCTCAAGCGATCCTCCTGTCTCAGCCTCCCGAGTAGCTGGGACTACAGGCAGGTGCCACCATGCCCGGCTAATTTTTTCTATATATATTTTTAGCTGTCCATATAATTTCTTTCTATTTTTTTAGTAGAGGTGGGGTCTCGCTCTTGCTCAGGCTGGTCTCGAACTCCTGAGCTCAAACGATCCGCCCACCTCGGCCTCCCAGAGTGCTAGGATTACAGGCGTGAGCCACCGCGCCCGGCCAAGCCCCTTTCTTAAACTAGGTAATTTTTTCCAAAGTTGAGGTCCCTTGAATAAATTCCCTTCCCTTCCCCTACTTTTTCTTGAAGTGGTTTAAATTGACTCCTTTTTCCTGTAACCAAGAGAGTCATAATCATATATATTTAAGGCATTAAAAGAATCAAAGGACTGGAAGTTCTCTGTGTTTTTCATAGCAAGTTTACATAATGGAATGAGAACATGAAATAGTGATACCAAATTTTAGGAGGGTTATAGTCTTCTTTGACACTTTAATGAAAGTTAAAAACCCACTTATCCATAAAGATACATATATAACAGGACAATTTTATAATGAAATTTCATGGGTTTATGGACCTCCTGGAGTTCGTCTGTGGTACTTCAGATTAAAATATACCAAGTTTACAAAAATAAGCTAGTGATTACACAGTCAAGAATTAACCATTGTACCATTTCATCTGCAATTTGGCTTTTCTCCTACGACAACAAAATTGGCGGGATGTATTAGGTTCTGTGATGGTTCTTAAACTATCGTCTCTCAGCTCAAATCCATTCTTCTATATCCTGTTTTGGATGTTGGGTTTAGAATTCTGCAAATTACAATTCTCCTTTGCCTGGGGACATTCTCCTCTACTGCACTAAAAAGAGGAGTAAAGGAATATTGAAAGATGGGAGGAGGGCAGAAGGGAGTGACTTATTCCTGTTTTACTCACCGTTCCTCTTGTGGGCACCCCAGCACCGCCCTTCAGTTTGGATTCTAGTCTCCAGCTTCTTTCAGCGTTCCAGAACCGCTTCACTGAGGCCCCTCAGAGGTAACAGCATGGCCAGACAGTTGGCCGTCCTCAGATACGTGAGCCATGATTCCGTGGAGCTTCTGGTTTCTGATGACATGGCTGCTTCCCTTTGCTTCCTCAGCCCTAGGGGTGGTAGCTGCTTCCTGTATTTATAATCTTTGGGCTATTTCAATGTTTCTTTTTCTATTCATTCAACACCCAATATCTGTGAAACCAATTCCCTGTGTTAAGTTCCCTCTGCTGAAATAGTTTCTGCTTCCCTGACTGGGACTTGACCAATATCATAATTAAAGTATTGTCAAAGGGTTATGTAGATCTTAAAATAGCCTATATTAATTGTGCAAAGGCTAGAATCTGCAGGTAAACTGAGGTTTTCTGGAGATTATAGGTAACTTGTGAAACAGACATCTAAGTCTTACCCATATCTGATATTCACCAACCAAACAAATAAATGGATATAACATGTCAGGCGATGATAAGTGCCATGTAGAAACATAAAGCAGGATAAGGGGATACACATTAATTGGGTGAGTGCTATTTTATATAGAGTGGTCCTATATTTCATATAGAATGACCTCTCAGATAAGGCAGCATTTAAACAGAGACCTGAATGAAGTGAGGGAGTTAGCTGTGCATATATCTGCAGGAAGAACATTTTGAGTACAGGGAAAAGTAAGAGTACATGTCATGGGGTAGGGTGAGGAGTGTGTTTTGTGTTTGATCGTAACAGTGGCCTTGCCCGAGCTTATCAGCATCTGGTCATCAGTAATACTATCTAGTTGTTACTGTGGAATTTCTGCTGTCCTTGCAGTTTCCCAATGTATAAATTTTCAGTTAAGGATGTCAGGTATGGAATTATCACAGGAGCCATTCTCGTTCATGGAAATATTTTAAGAACTTTTATGTCATTTCAAAAATCATTTTGGTGGTGGAGGGAAGAAACAATTACAAGGTTGAATGTAGAGTCTGAGCCAAAGGAATCTCATATTATGTGATATAATTGTGTGGGTGACATCCTATCACCTTTACCATACTCTACTAGTTAGAAGCAAATCATAAGTCCCATCACCACTGAAGGGGAGGGGATTGTCCCACGTCATGAAGACTAGAAAGTGGGGTTCAGAGGGGTCCACCTTAGAGTCTTCCCTTCACAGAATCCTAGATCGTCCATTTAAATAAATAGAGAAATTACACAAAACGTGGAAGCTACTTATATACTTTCACATATTATTTACTCATATAGACATTTTTTTTAAAATGAGGAAATTGTATTTTTATCTTAAAAGGCAACTGCTGCTTTATCTTGGCTGCTCTACAAATGGTATATCCAGGAACTGTTCTTAAGAAGATTTTGGTTAGAAGCTAAATCTATAGACCTGAATTGATTTTTAAATTGTAAAGAGTGTAGAGGGAGTGCAGACTTCGCAGGAAAACTCACACTGGCACGTGCTTTCTCGTGGAAAGTGCCCAAGACGAGAGACCTTGCCAAGAGTCTCATTGATTTTGTAGCTCACGCTAGGTGAAGAACTTCTCAATTGCTCATATCAGTAATAATAAATATACCAGTGATAGGTACTCAATAAATTGTAACTATGTGCTAGATACTCTATATAGATTGTATTTTTTAATCATCATAATTGTGTGAGGTGTGTCCAGGGTGGTGGTGGATTATTATTCTTATTTTTAAAGAAAAGGCCACACCTAGTCACTCCTTTCCAGTCACCTTCCTCTGCCCGTCCCTTCAATGTCTGGTTCCCTCTTACACACTCTCCCGTGACTTCCACTGCAAATCTTCCTCTCTAGGCTGGACCTCTCTCTTGAACTCTGAGCTCGTATATCCAACTGCTTTTATGCGGATAGCAGACATCACATAACTCAAATTCAACATGTTTAAAAACATAACTAATCATCTTTCTTTCTTATCCCTGTTCTGGAAACCCCGTCATCAAAGTAAGATAGAAGTTCTTCTCTACCCCTCATCCTCCACAGCTCCCCCACCCTGCCTGCATTTCTTCAGTATATACCGAATCCTATTGATTCTGTCTCTGCTACTTGTCTTGTATCTGTCCAACTCCACTCCATCCCTACTGGCTTCATTCAGATACGCATCCTCTTCTGCTTGGTCTATTCCAATAATATCCTAACTGGTTTCTCTATTTTTATGTTATTTCCACCTCTTATCTATCCCCCCAGATTCCCCTCAGAATGTTCATTTTAAACTCAACATCAGATTTCAAATCTGCTCATTCAAAACGCCTTTTGGGATGACTTTCTTTGAAAAAACACACAGCCTTTAAGGATTTGGGCCTGCCGTCTTCCCACATCCTGAAATACTAAGCACATTTTATACCTAAAACCTTTGGTTTCCTCTCCCTGCCCTTGTGCCTGCCGAGGGAAAACTGCTCATCTCTCGAGACTCATCTCAAGCGACGTTTCCTGCAGGACGTCTTCCCTGTCTTCTTTCTCCAGCTTCTGTTACTTTCTGCACATTCCTCCTCCCCACCTTTCTCTGGTAGTTAGCTGCTTCCATTTCTGTGTTCTAACCGTATATTGCATTTCTCAATAATATACATTTTATATTGTCCTTAACTTTTTTAATGAGTGTACCCCCCAAGTTTACAGCCTCTTTGATGGCAGGGGCTTGTGCTTTTTTTTTTTTTTTTTTTTTTTTTTTAAATCTTTACATTCCCAGCATTTAGCACAGCATCAGTTTCCTGAGTGAAAAAAATGAATAACTTAATGAACATAAGCCTAATCTTAGCTGTCATCACTCTATCTCATCATCTTCAGAAAAATGATCAGCCTGTAAATATCCTACAAGTAATTATAGTTTACAGATTATTGGAAGAATCTGGCCAATGACATTTTCCAAGGTTCTTAACATTTTTGACTCTCTGTTTGTCTTATGAAGACAGTATTTTAAGAACTGCTTTGACTCCATCCAGAAGGACATTAAGGAGGACTTAAAAGATAAGTGCTATTATATGGCTGTTTTTTGTACCCCTCCTCAACAATTCGTATGTTGAAACCTAATCGTCAATGTGATGATATTAGGAGGGGGGACCTTTGGAAGATACCTCTTCTACCATGAGGACACAGTGAGAGAGCTCTGTCTGTGAACCAGAAGTTGGCCCTCAACAGATTTCAAATCTGCTGTCACCTTGATCTTGGACTTCATAGCCTCCAGAATGCTAAGAAATAAATTTCTATTGTTTAGAAGCCACCCAGTTTATGGTATTTTGTTATAGCAGCCTGAATGGGCTAAAATAAGTGAAAATAAGTTGTGCATATTACTGTGTCAGCCTTCACTTTTAGTTGTAGTTGTTTCCCTGAGCTATAAGGCAGGACAGGTGAACACTGTCTCCGGGATTGAAGTCTGGAGCTCCCGCCGTACAGATGAGGCCACTGTGGTATCACCATGCAGAGCAGCTGTGAATGGATTCATCCCAGAAAGTGTGGCAGTAGCAAAACCATGACAGCATCTCTTGCACAGCCATTTGATATGTGCTGGCAACAACTCCTGAGTATGCTCCAGGGACAAAAGATCAAGGGAACAGGAACTCTTCTCTGGCACTCCACCTGTGGAAATGAAGTCACGATGTTTCAGTTTCCATGGCACAGTCCCAAGTCATTTTCACAAGAGGTATCCTCTTGTTAAAAGATTTTCAGCTAAGATGGGGGAGATATTATATATACCAGAGAGGTACTATCATTCAATATTAGTGCAGTAGAATATTTATTTTGTTTGTCATCAACTGAGACTTTGAAATACTTCAATTACATTTTTTTCTTTAAAGTTGTGCCATTGACTGTAATGGAATTCATGTGAAACTATAAGTATCTGACCCTTAACTGTGTTTCTAAAAATGCTGTAATCTTATGTATGTTAACGTTGTATCATTATTTCTGAGATACGTGTCTGAGCTCCCTTGCTAGATTGTAAACGCCCTAGAACAGGGATCATGTATTAATCATCCTTCACCACTATGTTTAATGCTATGACTTACACATGCTAGATTCACAATAAAGGTTTCACAAACTAAGTTAGTGGGAAGGTTATACTTTGCTGAGGACCTGGCATAGCTTTGGCAGGCAAAATAGAAGACTTGGGGAGGACATGTCAAAAGAATTCTTGATGGTGTGCTCTTTTGGCCTGCTCTGTATTAAGGAATTTTTGAATTGTGGGGATTAAAAAAAAATAGCAGAAAACTACTATTTGTTAAATATCTGTTTTATTAATAATTCTTTAGAGATCCAAAGTTTCATTGTTGGTTTGGGAAATCAATGCTTCCTCCTACTTAACTGATTGCTTTCTCTTAGTCTCCTTTGCTTGATCTTCAATATCTTCCTGACCTCTAAATGTCATCATGATCTTGGGCTTGGTTTTAGGATTGGTCTCTCTGCCTAGTATCTCCAAAACCCTAATCTCATTCACATGCTGATGAGTCTCCAACCTACTCTTTAACTATCCAAGTGTCTGCTTGCAACTCTACTTGGATGTCTAATGGACATCTCAAACTTAATGTGTTCAAATCTGAATTTCTGATCTCTTCTCAAAATCTTGTACTTCTCTCAATCTTGCCTATCTCTACATAGCAACTTCATTCTTCCAGTTTCTCAGGTCAAAAATCTTGGCATCGTTATTCACACTTCCCCCTCTTTTTCTTACATATAATCCATCAGCAAATCTGGTCAGGTCTACTAAAAATGTATCTAGAGTCAACCCGCATATTCCCACCGTCACTGTTATCATGGTGCTTTAAGCAACCATTATCACCTGTGTTATTGAACTTACCTCCTAACTGATTTCTCTGTGTCCACCTTTCCTCTCATATGGTCTGTTTTCAACATAGCCCATTGAGAGAGTTTCTTTTAAAACTTAGAGTGTGTCATTCTTTTGCCATCAATAATCTCTAATGCACTGAAAGAAAAAGCCAAAGCCCTTGCAGTGGCTACAAGGTCCTCAGTAATGTACCTCTGCTGCCTCTTTGCCCTCATTCTGCTACTTTCCAGTTCAGTCTGCTTCAGTGACCCCGGCCCCCTCAGGTCATCTTCTTTTTTTTTTTTTTTTTTTTGTTTTTTGTATCTTTTGAGACAGAGTCTCACTCTGTTGCCCAGGCTAGAGTGCTGTGACGTCAGCCTAGCTCACAGCAACGTCAAACTCCTGGGCTCAAGCAATCCTCCTGTCTCAGCCTCCCGAGTCGCTGGGACTACAGGCGTGCGCCACCATGCCTGGCTAATTTTTTCCATATATTTTTAGCTGTCCAGATCATTTCTTTTTATTTTTAGTAGGGACGGGGTCTCACTCTTGCACAAGCTGGTCTCAAACTCCTGACCTCGAGCGATCCTCCCGCCTTGGCCTCCCAGAGTGCTAGGATTACAGGCGTGAGCCACCGTGCACGGCCCAGGTCATCTTCTAAAACACCAGCTTTCCACTAGCTGTTTCCTCTGCCTGAAATGCCTGACCTCTAGGTGTCTCCAGGGCTTGTTCCCTCACTGCCATCAGGTCTTTGCTCAAATGTGCCCTTGTCAGAGGCCTCCCTGACCACATGGATTTAAACTGTACCTTCCTCCACTCTCCTGCTATCTCCATCTCCTTTCCATGCCTTATTTTTTTCTCTATAGCACTTTTCATTATTGGACCTGTTTTACTGACTTGTTCATCTGTCTCCATGAGGGCAGGCATTTCCACCCATTTCTTTGACCAGTATGTCCCCTGAATCTAGAAGTGCTTGCCTTATGGTGGTAACAAATAAATATTTGTTGGATAAATGAATGAATACTTAAAAAAATTTGTATACTGTTTCCAAATAGTTCATTCTGATAGCATTCACAAATTAAGTGGCTTAATTTGCTGTGAGATGCTTTTAGATTTGTGACAAGAGGAACTATGAGCTATTGAAATGTATGGGAAAGTGAAGCTTCTCTTCTCTTCACAATGCATTAGAAAGAAGTAGGCTAAAAGTTGGACAGAAGAAACAACACTGTAGGAACACAAAAGATTTTATTTTGAGATTTGGATTATAACAGAAAATTAAGAAATAGAATGTGGCTATTTCTTTAAAGAATCTTGAAACATGGGAGAAAACACCCAAATGAAGATATTTTATATCTTTTTCTTCATGGAATGAATCAGTCCCATTTTTGGCTTATTACAGTGTGCCATGTGAGAAGACCCTGGTCTTTGGAGCCATCTGGTACAAGTGGTGACACTGCTACTTTCTTATTGTGTACCTGTAGGAAAATACTTACCCTAAAGAGGCTATCTTTTCTCATCTGTAACATGAGGATCACAGTATCTGGTTAAATGTGAGAACCTACACAAAACTAGGCATACAATTAGGCACACAACAAATACATTTTCCTTTTCACATGTTGCTACTCTTTTTTGTTTTCTTTTGTTTTGTTTTGTCTTTATGGTTTTTTACAAAATGAAGGTTGGCCTAGAATCAGAGGAGATGCCTCTAGGTATTTCTATCTTCATTTGATACATTTGCAAACACTCTGCATGTTCTTTTGCTAGGCAGCTATATAATCAGGCAGTAGCCAAAGTGGAATCTAAGTCATGAGAAGTCCCTGTTCTGCTCTGTGGGCAGTGATCCCAGAGGAGGGGGCACCAGCCCCTTTTCCTGGGGCCCCTGTGAAGATGAGCCAGCTAGCTGTCCACTGCATCATTTGACAGTGCTGATCTGACACCCAGTTCTAACTGGTGGCCTGACCATAGTCCCATTCAACACTGGAATTGCTGTCTGAAGCCTTGGAGACATGCAGCAGTAGGAATTAGTGAAGCGAGTTCTTTTTTTAAGTAAGAAAATTCTTTCAGTTTTTTTTCTAACTTATTAGTTAGAGATACACTTGGATTAGCAAAGGCAGTTGATTTTTATCTGGGTCATTGTATAAATTACATTTAATGGTTCCTGAAGAAATGGGATTGACAGTCTTGATGGGAGTTCTTATGTTGAATTCTGATCCCTTATTTTGTGGTACCTTATTTTAGTGGGTTGGAAAGAACTTTAGCAATTCTAAAAGCTTTAAAACCCTCAACTATTTCATTTTCTTAGAGATTTTTCTCCCCTTCTCAGTAGATAGGGAGAAGTAAATTAACATGCTACCTCACTCAAGTTACTACATTTTATATTTATATAATTATACGTATATATTTTATATATATAAATAATTATATCATATATATATTCTTTTTTCCCATCCCTGTCACCTTATTTCTTTTTTAGGAGAGCAGCTATAATCCTAACGCTTGTACCTCTTTCTCTCCAGCCTTTATTCTTCTATAGCTCTTTGGAGAGAGTTCCTAAAGTTATCTATAAATTTGCCCTGTAAATGTTGAATTGAATTTAGAGGGTTCAATTTGGAAGTTTCCCACATTTTCCAAGAAAGGATGGGGGCAGGAGGTAATGGAGATTCCCTTTCAACTCCCAATAAGCTTCCATATTTTCATTTCCCCCTCCACAGTTTGCTTTCATCAGCCAGTCTGCCTGGCTCTCAGCAGAAACTGCCCACCTCGGCCTTGCCAGCAGTAGGCTCTGTCCATCTGGACAGCGACTTTGTTTAAACATGAGAGTCTCAGTGAAGCTTAGCTAAAATTCCTGGTGGGAACCAGGAGCCTTCCAGGATCAAGCCGGATGTTTCCAAGTGAGCTGGGAATTTGGTCCTGAGGCTTCAGTGGTGAGCAGGGCCACTGCATTGGCAGGGAAACCCCTGTTCCCACAGTTTGCACGCGTAGCGTGGCGGTGGCTGCCGGCATGGAATGCGCTTCGTCCACGCAACCGAAGTCTGCTGACTTCTCATGCAGGTGGCTTTAGAACAGGAAAAGTTGTGAAGGTTCACAGTCCTGAGTGGTGACATTTTATTCTTTTTTGGAGTGTGAGCTATTTGTGATTTTTAAAGACACATGTGCTGATGGTCGGTGTAGGAGCCCTCCCTGTGGTTTTAGCGGTGGGGGTTTTCTTCTTAATTCCCTTCCTAAGAACGCATTTTGTATTATAACTATTAAACCTTTTCGTCATGTTTTGCAATTATTTTTCCAAATATGCTTTTATATAGTGTTAGTTGATCATTTGGGGTAGGGGGTGATTGTTCCATTGGTTTATGTTCAGAATCACTCCAGAAGACAGGAGTAAAATCCCAAATCGATTTCATACCAAGTCCCATTTTCTAAGGCATCTTCTGAAGTTGCAGGATGCCATGGTGAAAATGAACTAGAGAAATTTGGATCTGAGTTCTGGTCCAACCATTTATTTCCTATGTGACCCTTGGCAGGTTGCTTGGACTATCTGGGCCTTAATTTTCCAATCTATGTTACCTCCTCGTTTTGAGTATTTAGTGTGTGCTGTATGCAAAACATGTGGTGGTGCCTGGCTTATGCTAAATTCTTAATGAACGTTAAGCATATGAAGTTCTGTCAGTTGAATATTCACCCACTTTTTATTTTAGCTTTTTTGCCATGGGGAGAAGAGGAGTGGGAGGGGAGTTGTTTTTACAATTAACTTTTTAATCCCTTAGAAGTTCATTTTGGTGTATGGTGTGAGGTGAAGTTCTGACTTGGGTTTTTTTTTTTACAATTGGCCATATTTTTTGAAATGCCATTGTTAATCAATTTCTTTCTTCCCCATTGATTTTTGCAAAGCTATAGAGCTTCCTTTATCACTTATCAAGTTATGTCTGTTAATCCATTTCAGTGATGACTTATATGGTCCATTAGCAGTTGGTCAATACTTGTTCTAGTATGTAGTTGGGTTTTTTTTCCTTCTTTATTGAGGTATAACTTATATCTAGTGAAATAAGTGCAAAGTCTTAAGAGTACAGCTTTAAGAATGTTTATGTGTATTGCCACTCTTGTCATTACCACCCACATCAAGTTAGAGACCCCAGACAGCTCCCTCCTGTCTGCTCCCTGAGCAAACCACTGTTCTAACTTCTATCATCATAGATTAGGGACATTTCTTTCTATTCCTAGTTTGTTTAGGATTTTTATCACAAACAGGAAATAAAATTTATTATATGCTTCTTCCGCATCTATTGAAATAACCATGTGACTTTTTTCGGTGGGTTACTTTAGCCGGGGTGGGTTATGTTGGTTGATTTTTTTTCGAATGTTAAACCAACTTTGCATTCTTGGAATAAATCCCACCTGCTAATGATGTTTTATTTTTTAACTTCAGGAAATTATGGGGGTACAAACATTTTGGTTACATGTTATGGCTTTGCCACATCCCAACTATGATTTGAGATGTGCCCTTCCCCCATACAACGCTAACCATTTGTTGTGAGTTTATCCACCCCCAAACCTCCTACCTGCCAAGGATATTACCGCTGTGTGAGCACCTTAGTGTTAATCAAATGATGTATTCTATTCTTCTGTATCAAGGGATTTGATTTTTAAATATCTTGATTATGATTTCTGCATCTTTGTTCATGAAAGATATTAGGCTGTCATTACCCTTTCTTGTAATGGCCTTTTCAGATTTCAGATTTTAGTGTCAAGGTTGTAGTTGCCTCATCATGTGATTAAGGGAATGTTTACTTCCTTTTCTATTCTCTTGTTATGTAAGTGTGATATTATTTCTTCTTTTAAAGTTAGGCAGATTTCACCAGTGAAGCCATCTGAGACTGGATTTTTCTTTGTGAAAAGAAATTAAATAATTGTTTTAATTTAATTTAATAGATAATGGATAAGGAAGACTAAGAATTCTTTCAGATTTTCTTCTTCTGTCAGGTCTTTTCTAATGTATTTTTCTCTAATATATATGTTTAAAGCTATACATTTCCTTTAAAACACTACAGTAGGTGCCTCCTACAAGTTTAATATGTTGTTGTGTTTTCATTGTAATTAAGTTCAGTATATTTTTAATTTGCTTGTTTTTCTGCTTTTTTTTTTTTTTTTTTTAAATTGATTTCTAGTTTAACTGCGCTGTGGCCAGAGAATACACTCTTGTGATTTCCATCTTTGCAATTTCAAATCTATGATGCTTTTTATGGCACCCCATATAGTCCATTTTTGGTAAACATTCCATGTTAACTTGAAAAGGGTGCATATCATGAAGCAGTGTGTGTGTGTGTGTGTGTGTATTATGTATATATATATTCTCTCTATGTATTTTCTATATTAGGGCAATTTGGTTAATTATGTTCAATTTTTACGTAATCTACTAGTTTAGTTTTAGTTTTAATGTAAGTTTTAGTAGGAAGATTGTTAAAATCTTAAAATATGATTACATTTTTTCCTATTTCTGTATCTAATTTGAAGTTTTACTATTTAGGATTATTGTGTCTTTCCACTGAGTTAACCATTTATCATTATGAAATATCCTTCCTTATTTTGAATAATACTTCTTGCCTTAAAGTTTACTTTGGCTGATAATAGAACTACTGTATTACTTTTGATTACTGTTTGCATGCTAGATCTTTTCTCTTTCCAGTTTTATCATATTTAAAGTGTGTCTCTTATAAAAGATAAAGCTGGGTTTTTTTTTTTACTTTTATCTAGTATGGCAATATTTATATTTTAATTGGAGTATTCAGTCCATTTACATTTAATGTAGTTATGACATAATTGGGTTTGAGTCATCTTGCTGTTTGTTTTCTATATTCATCCTATATGTTCTTTTTTTTTTTTTGAAAAATCTCTTTTCTTGCCTTTTGGATTAATAAAATATTAGTGTTTTTTTTTTTTTTCTTCTAGTAGCTTTTTGCTGTGCATTATTTTATTGTTCTTTAGGTGATTATTCTGGAAATGATAACATTCATCCTTGACTTTTCAAAGTCTATTGTAAGTAAGTACGTTTATTGCCTCCTGAAAAATGCAAAAACTTTATAATATTTTAATTTCGTTACCCACCTCTGTATTTTTGTGTTTCTGTTGTCATATCTTTTACTTCTACATATAGTTAGAATTCCCAAGGAAGTGTAATTTTTGTTTTTTGAGATATAATTTAAATATTTTACCATTTTGTGTAGTGTAAGGACTTTACAACTCTATAATCCTAATTTTTCCCATCCTTTGTTGTCATACTCTTTACTTAAACATGTGCTCTCAATACACAATATATTGCTATTATTTTTGCTTTAGACAGTTACCTTTTAGTTATATTTTAGAAAAATTAAAAATAAGAAAATGAATTTTTAAATTTATCTTCATTGATGTCACTTCTAGCATTCTTCATTTTTTTGTGTGGGTCTAGGCTCCTGTCTGTATTATAGTTCTTCACTTTGAACTACATGACTTGTAGTGCAAGTCTGCTGCAAATGAATTCTGGTTTTGTTTGAAAATGTCTGTTTCTACTTCATATTAAAAAGATATTTTCTTAGTTTTAAAGCAGGGGTGGGGAACCTGTGGCCTTCTAGGTCCTTAAGTATGGCCTTTTGACTGTATCCAACTTTTACAGAACAAATTCTTTTATTTCTATTAATACACTTTTAATTTTATTCCTTTTTTTATATTTTTATTTTTAAAATTACCATGTTTAAAATACCAAAGAATAAAATTAGTTTCCAAAAAATAATCCTGCCAGATTGACTGGCACACTTAGAATTTAGTAAGCCACAAGGGCTAACTGCTATGCTCATAAATTTTTAAAAATTTTATTAAAGTTTTTATTTATTTATTTAATTTAAGATTATGGGGGTACAAACGTTTTGGTTACGTGAATGACTTTTGTACAGTTTGAGTCAAAGTTGTAAGTGGGTCCATCACCCAGATAGTGTGCATTGTACCTGTTAGGTGTGAATTTACCCATCTCCTACTGCCCCCTCCCACCTGCTTGATTTCCTTTGAATTTTACTACCACATGTACACATGAGTGTTGATCATTTAGTTCCAATTTAATAGTGAGTGTACTCATGATTTAGTTCTAACTTCGCCTGCCTGACTGGCGACACTACTGCACGAGGCTGCTTGGCGAGAGTTTATGTGGATCGACTACACTGGTCTGTTACCAGCTTTTGACAACGGTGCACTGTGTTTCTGTTTGAAGTGGAATTTGTGAATGGTTGCACAACTCGACAGTATTTTTTCATTCTGTCTGCTTAACAGCCCATCATGTCAAAGAAGACCAAGATAACGCTGAAGAAAGAAAGAAGACTTTTTAATGAGGATTGGGAATTGCAATATTACCTTGTTTCTGCTAAAGATAAGATGATTTTCTTGCTTTGTGATACTGCAATATCAACATTAAAGAAGTTCAATGCTCATCAGCATTATAACACTCATAAGGACCACAGATATTTTAATTTAGAGGGAGAGGCATAAAAGGTTATATCGTAGAAATTAAAAGACGAAAAGCAAAAGCACAGACAGTTCTTTCAAGCTTCAATAAGACCTGGAAATAATGCCACTGAAGCAACTTACAAAGTAGCCTATACACTCGGGGGGGAAAAGGGAAGCCATTCAGTGATGAAGAAATTGTGAAAGTATGCATTGTCAAAGTTGTGGGATGCTTAGACCCTGAAAATGTTTCAAAGTACAAACAACTGCCTCTTTCAAGGAGAACTGTAACCGATAGGCAGCATGAATTAGCCTTCAACTTAACAGAACAACTTCATGCAATACGTCAAAAGGAAAATATATACTATTCAGTTGCTTTGGATGAATCAACTGATGCTACTGACTTGACAAAGGTTTTATACTTCATTTGGGTCATAATAGAAGATTTTCTTTGCTATGAAGAGTTACTCACTTTGGGCACTCTTGTGAACAGAACATGGGGGTGGGGAGTAGATGTCTTCAACTTTCAAGATAAATGTCATGAAGTTGGACTGAATTTGGTAAATTTAGTGAGTGTATTCACAGAAGGTGTACCTTCCATGACAGGAAAACATGAAGGGTTTATTGCACAGATTAAAAAGTATTAATAGATCCAAATGTTCTTATTTCTTTTCATTGTATCTTGCATCACCAAAATCTCTGTGCTAAATCTACTATTTTAAGTGACACTTTGCAACAAATTATAAATATTGTTAACTATATTTGTGCAAATGCAACACAGCATCATCAGTTTTGTAACATGCTCAAGTTGAACAGTGAGGTATTCAGTGTGGATTTGCTGTATCATTCCAAAGTGTGTTGGCTATCCCAGGGACAGGTATTAGCCAAAATTTTATCTCTGCAGGGGCAGATGTAAGCCAAAATTTTATCTCTGTGAGAACAGGTAGTTAAATTTTTATGAAGGACAGAATCAGCAATGTGAATTTTTTTTTTTTTTTTTTTTTTTTTAGACAGAGTCTCACTCTGTTGCCTAGGCTAGAGTGAGTGCCGTGGCGTCAGCCTAGCTCACAGCAACCTCAAACTCCTGAGCTCAAGCGATCCTCCTGTCTCAGCCTCCCGAGTAGCTGGGACTACAGGCATGCACCACCATGCCCGGCTAATTTTTTCTATATATATTTTTAGCTGTCCATATAATTTCTTTCTATTTTTAGTAGAGATGGGGTCTCGCTCTTGCTCAGGCTGGTCTCGAACTCCTGAGCTCAAACGATCCGCCCACCTCGGCCTCCCAGAGTGCTAGGATTACAGGCGTGAGCCACCGCGCCCGGCCAGCAATGTGAATTATTGAAAGAAAATTTCTGCAGGAATCCAGCATTTCTGTGTGAGATCATGTCAAATCAAAATGACTTTAATATTTCTTTGTAAGTTAAAACTAAGTCTGTATATGATATGTGGCAAAAAATCCAAGCATTTCGAAAAAAAGCTACCATTTTCCAAAACACTTCTCCTTCAAAAGGAAATTTCAGATGAACATTTTCCCCTGTTAGCAAAGGTCATTGATGAGCAGGATGATATATGTGAATCATTTGAAGAATATGCAACTGTTATCGACCTATTAATTGGAGAATACAATGCAAGGTTCACTGACTTTGAGAATCATGAATGACATCACTCTCAAATTAGCATTTCAGTTTCACCTGGTTGATATAACCAAGGCACCTAAAGACATACAGATGGAATTAATTGAGTTCTCAGTAGATGACATTTTAAAGGCATTATTTGATGCTAAGAAAGATTCAATTTAAATATGGAAAAATGCACGCCTTCAGCAACATGCCCAAAAAAAATGCTTTCTTGCTTTTCAACCACTTACTGCTGCCAATCTGCATTCTCTTACCTAAACCAAATCAAGATGCCCTTAAGGTCACAAATGACTGATACACATTTAGAGGATCAGCTGAACCTGGGGACCTACATGTTGTAACCAAATATTCAAATGCTTTCCAACAAAAGACAGACGTGACAAAATCATTAAAAATTTAGTTAACTTTAAAATTAACAGATAGTTTTCATTTTTTTGAAATTATTAAGTACATAATAGTTAGATTTTTACAAAATAATGTACACTTTTAAGTATATTTAATTGAAGTTTCTTGAATGTGACATTGTTTGATTATAGCTATTAATAAATTAATGTAGCCTTCCAACATGAAAATGTTCTCCATCTCTAGTTTATAGGTTTTTTTTTCCCCCCCTTTAGCACTTTAAAGATATCATTTCAATTGTCTTTGGTGTACATAGTTTTTTGACAAAAAGTCTGCCATAATTTTGTGTTCCTCTGTTTCTAATGTGTCCATTTTTCTCTTGCTGCCTTCAAGATTCTTTTTTACATTGTTCTTAAGCAGTTTGAATATAGAGTGTATGTGTGTTTAATTCATCTGGATTTGTGTTCTCTAAATTTATTAGATCAGTGTTTTACTGTCTATTAATTTTGGAAAATTCTTGGCCATTGCTTCAAATATTCAAAAGTATTATACTAATTCTATTACAGGGATTCTTCATTTCTTATAGTGTTTTTCATTTCTGGCATCTCCATCTGATTCTTTGCCATTGTTTCCATCTCTGAAATGCCTCATCTGATAGTACATATTATCTACCTTTTCTGTTAGTCTTTAACATATTCATCATTGTTATTTTAACTTCCATGTCTCATAGTTCTGGCATCTATGTCAAATCTGAGTCTGATTTTCTTGATTGCTTTGTTTGTTGATAGGTACTGTTTTTTCCCCTTATTTGTATATTGGCTCTTGTGTGCTTGCTTTCTTTGTTAATTTTTTTCTGAAATTTAGACATTTTTGTATAGGATAAATAGATTGAGAACTAAGTTGAATATTCTTTATAGTTGAAAATAGGTGCGCTTTGTATTTTGCTAGGCTTTTTACAGTTTTTTGTCTTGAAATCTATTTTATGTGATAGAAGTATAGCTACTCCTGCTCTTTTTTTTTTTTTTTTTTTTTTTTTTTTTTTTTGGTGGCATGGAATATCTTTTTTGATTCATTTATTTTTGGTCTATGTGTGTGTTTATAGGTGAAATGTATTTCTTGTAGACAACATATAGTTTGGTCTTGATTTTTTAATCCATTCAGCCACTTAGCATCTTTTGATAGGAGAGGTTAGTCCATTTGCCTTCAATGTTATTATTGATAAGAACTTATTACTGCTATGTTGTTATTTGATTTCTGGTTGTTTTGTGATCCTCTCCTTATTTCTTCCTTCCTTCCTGTCTTCCTTTGTTAAAAGTGGTTTTCTGTGGTAGTGTTTTAATTTTTTGCTTTTTATTTTTTGTGTTACCTGTTGTAGATTTTTTGATTTGAGGTTACCGTGAAGCTTGCAAATAACATTTTATAACCAATTATTAACATATGATAACTCTGCTTACAAACAAAAAAAAAACCAAAGAGAAATTTAATAGAAATTCTACCCTTTAATTCCATCCCCTTCTCACTATTTTTTTTTCCTTCTTTTTTTTTTATTCTTATTTTAGCAGATTGTGGGGGTACAAAAGTTTAGGTTACATATATTGCCCTTTCCCTCCCACACCCCCCTTCTCACTATTAACTTATTGTTTTTTTCATCAATATCTTTTTATACTATCTTTCAAAAAGTTATTGTAGCTATTTTTGATAGGTTTGTCCTTTAGTCTTCCTACTCAAGATGTAAGTGGTTTATACAGCACAATTACAGCAACAGAGTATTCTGTATTTGTGTACTTACTGTTACCAGTGAGTTTTATACCTTCAGATGATTTCTTATTGTTAATTAACATCCTTTTCTTTCAGATTGAAGAACTTTTAGTATTTCTTGTAGGACAGGTCTGGTGTCAATGCAGTCCCTCAGCTTTTGTTTGTCTGGGAAAATCTTTATTTCTCTTTCATGTTTGAAGGATATTTTTGCAGGATATAATATTATGTGTAGGATTAAGGTTTTTTATCTTCAGTACTTGGATACATCATGCCACTCTCTCCTGGCCTGTAAGGTTTCCCTGAGAAGTCCTCTGCCAGATGCATAAGAGCTCCTTTATATATATATTTTTTTCCTTTTTTTTTTTGCTTCCCTTACTATCTTCTCTTTATTTGTGACCTTTCTGAGCTTGATTATTAAATGCCTTGAGGTAACCTTGTTTGGGTTAAATCTGCTTGGTGTTCTATGACCTTCCTTATCTGAATATTGATATCTTTCTCTAGGTTTGGAAAGTTCTCTTTTATTATTTCTTTGAATAAACTTTCTACCCCAATCTCTCTCTACCTCCTCTTTAAAACCAGTATCTCTTAGATTTGCTCTTTTGAGGCTATGTTCTAGATCTTGTAGCCATGTTTCATTCTTATTTATTCTTCTCTTCTGACTATATATTTTCAAATAGTCTGTCATCAGGCTCACCAATTCTTTCTTCTGTTTGGTCAGTTCTTCTGTTGAGAGAGTTTGTCCTTTGAATTCTTAAGCTCCAGAATTTCTGCTTGAATTTTTTTTTTTATTTCAATATCTTTTTAAAATTTCTGTGATAGGCTTCTGAATTCCTTCTCTATGTTGTCTTGAAGTTCATTGAACTTCTTCAGGACATCTATTTTGTTTTTTATTTTTTTTGTTTGTTTTTCAGCTCTTTATGGGGGTACAAAAGATCAGGCTATATACATTGCCCATGCCTCCCCATCCCCCCGAGTCTGAGCTTCAATTGTGTCCATTCCCTAGACAGTGCACATCACACTCATCATGTAGGTGTGCACCCCTGCCCTCCCCTCACCCCATCCCCCCCCAGTCAGAACTTCAAGTGTGTCCATTCCCCAGGCAGTGCGCATCGCACTCATCAAGTAGGTATACACCCATCCCTTCTACCCAGCCCCGACCTCTGTCCGATACCTAATTGGTGTTATTCCCAAATGTGCACTCAGGGAAACCAGTTTGTACATGAGTGGTGAGTACATGTGGTGCTTATTTTTCCATTCTTGGGATACTTCACTTAATAGAATGGGTTCCAGCTCTCTCCAGGAGAACCAAAGAGATGCCATATCGCCATTATTTCTAATAGCTGAGTAATATTCCATGGTATACATATACCACATTTTGCTAATCCATTCATGAATCCATGGGCATTTGGGTTGTTTCCACATCTTTGCAATTGTGAATTGTGCTGCTATAAACATTTGGGTGCAGGTGTCTTTTTTATAGAATGACTTTTGTTCTTCTGGGTAGATGCCCAATAATGGGATTGCTGGATTGAATGGTAGGTCTACTTGAATCTGTTTAAGGTATCTCCACATTGCTTTCCACAGGGGCTGCACTATTTTACAGTCCCACCAGCAGTGTATGAGTGTACCTATCTCTCCACACCCACGCCAACATGTATAGTTTTGGGACTTTTTGATAAAGGCCATTCTCACTGGAGTTAAGTGATATCTCATTGTTTTGATTTGCATTTCCCTGATGATTAGAGATGTTGAATACTTTTTCATATGTTTGTTAGCCATTTTTATATCTTCTTTTGAAAAATTTCTATTCATGCCCTTTGCCCACTTTTTTGATAGGGTTGTTCAATTTTTTCTTACTGATTTTCCTGAGTTCTAAATAGATTCTTGTTATCAGTCCTTTATCTGATGTATAGTATGCGAAAATTTTTTCCCATTCTGTAGGTTGTCTGTTTACTCTCATGACTGTTTCTTTGGCTGTGCAGAAGCTTTTTAATTTGATCTTTTGAATTCATTGTCTAAAAGGTCACCTATCTCCATAACTCCAGGATTTGTCACTGGTATCTTATTCAGTTCCTTTGCTGAGGTCATGTCTTCCTGGATGTTCTTGATGCTTGTCTTGTAGATGTTCATTGGTGCCTTGGCATTGAAGATTTAGGTATTTATTTTAATCTTCGCAGTCTGGCCTTGTTTGAACCCGTCCTTACTGAGAAGGCTTTTCAGATACTCAAAGGGAAGTGAGTGTTGTGGTCTAAGTCTCTGGTTACTGCAGCCATATCAGCACTGGGAGTGCCCCAGGCCCAGTAATACTGTGGCTCTTGCAGACTCCTGGTGATACTCCCTTAGTGGACTTGCATAAGATATGGGAGAATTCTCTGGATTACCACTGAAAGGCAAAGTCTCTCACTTTTTTCCCTTATTTTCTGTGCGGGGCTGCTGGAGTTGGGGGAGAAGCAATGTGGGCACTTCCTTGTGGCCACCAGCACCAGGTCTCACCTGAGGCCAGCCCAGTCTTACCCAAAGTCTGTGGTGACTTTTGTCTGGCTACCTGTGATGTTTATTCAAGCCCAAGCACTCTTTAGTCAGAATGTGGTGAATTCTGGCAGGACTGGGTCCTTCCCTTCAAGGCAGCATGTTTCCTTCCGGCCCAGGGTGGGTCCAGAAATGCCTTTTTAGGAACTAAGGCCTGGAAGGCCTGGACTCAGGGGCTTTAGGACTCTGCTTGGTACTTTATTTTACTTTGGCTGAGCTGGTACCCACGTTGCAAAACAAAGTCCTCTGAGCTCTTCCCTTTTCTTTCCTCAAGTGTAAGAAGACCCTCCCTGAGCCATGCTGCCTATAGTTGGGGGAGAGGTGACATAAGCACTGGCTTAGCTACAGCTGCTGGAGTCTCACTGGGTCACGTGCACCCCAAATCCACTGGTTCTGAGCTGTCACAGCCACAGGAATTGCCCAAGGACTGCAGCCTTTGTGGCCCAACTGCCTTATGAATCTAGTCCAGGTCCCACTCTGCTTTTTTCAGCCAGTGGTGGGCCTAGCTATAACTCAGAATTTGGGGCAGAGGATTTCCCTCGAGCTGGGCTGGTCTAAATGCTCCCTCTGTGGGCACCAGCAGAATTCTGTCCTGTGCTGTGTTCTCCTGTGTCAGGGTGGCTCTGAGTTTCAATGCAAAGTCCCACAGTCACTTTACTTTCCCTCCCTGGGACACACAGATTCTCTCTCCACCTGGCATGGTACCTCTTTCCTTGATATAATCTTAAAACCAGGTAGTATGATTGCTCACCTGATTTTTGGTACTTCTGAAGGTGCTAGCTTGCGTGGATAATTGTTGAATTTGTAGTCCATGTGAGGGGACAATTGCTGGAGGTTTCTATTCAGCCATCTTGCTCTGTCTACTCCTCTCCAGCTGCTAGCTTTTTAAAGCACATGTACAGATTAGGAATTGGTCAACAACTTGAGGGAAATTTTTACTCAGATTTTTAGGTTCACTTCTCTGTGTTTGCCTACTCCCAGAAGGTAATTGTGCTGTGGTTTTGCCCTAGAGTCTCAGCTACTTTGGCTAATCTCAATTCTTACCATTTTTCCTCATCTCTAGTTTGCCATACTGGGATTTTGAAAAATGCCCCCAAGGGAAATAGTTGAGGTATATGTATAGTTCACCCTAAATGCTTCCCTTCTTTCAAGGAGTATAGATCCTTAAGTCCTACCTATTTCACTTCTTGAATAGCTTCAAACTTTTGTTCAAACAATTTTCATGTATTTTTTTTGTTGTTGTTGTTCAGGCTAAGTAGTTTTGTGCAATGGTTATTCTGATAAGAGCTATTCCATCCTTAGTTTTTTAATAGTATTGTCTTGCTACCTCATAAAACATCATAATTATCCTGTTTTCAGCTAAACATTGTACTACTTTTCAAACATGTATTACTCTTGCCTGTTTTATTCTAAAGTTCATATGGGAAAGTATTTTACCAAATTCCAATGAAAATTTTATTGTGTTACTTCTGTATAAACATTAGAGGAAGAAATGATATCTTAAAAATATGCCTTTCCATTTAGAAATGTGGATTATTTCCCCATTTTTTTTCCTGTTGCCATTTTATAAATATTGGGAAACTAGCTCAAATATGAATAATACTTTTATGGTCATAATATAAACACCAACTTTTGACTTAAAAAATTTACATATGATTTTGGATAAAGGAGGAAGAGATTGTGAATAGTGGTGCAAAATAGCTAGATCATCTGCCATGGGAATTCTGTCATGTCTAAACTTGATAAGTAAAAAATAGCAGTGCAAATATACTTAGAAAAATGGAGGCAAATGCCAGAAGAATTAGCTTAAAGAGTTTAAAGTGTTTGCCTCTGAGGAGCAGCACTGAGAGGTGTGACAAAAGACTGCTATTTTTATTACTCATTACTACTCTTGGATCTAAGAAAAGTGATGTATATGTATTGTCCTTAAAATAAATTACAGAAAATGCAGATACCTTTTAATTTAATAGAAGACTTTTAGAGCAGTTCTAAGTTTACATAAAATTGATTGGAAAGTACAGAGAGTTCCCATATACTCCATGCTCCTTCCCCCTGCCTTCTTCCCCCCACTATCAGCTTCTTCCACTGGAGCAGTGCACTCATTGCAATCAATGAACCTGCCTTGATGAGTTGTTATCACCCGAAGTCCATAGTTTACATTAGAGTTTACTCTTGGTGTTGTACTTTCTATGGGTTTTGACAGGTGTATCATGACATGTATCTACGATTATACCATAATAATTATGCTGTAATAATTTCACTGGCTGAAAAAATCCTCCCTCTTCACTAACCCCTGGTGACCACTGATCTTTTTACTCTCTCCATAGTTTTTTCTTTTCCAGAATGTCATGTAGTTGGAATCATAGAGTATGTGGTCTTTTTAGATTGTCTTCTATCGCTTAATAATATGCATTTGAGTTTCCTCCATATCCTTTCCTGACTTGATTGCTCATTTCTTTTTAGTGATGTATAATATTCCATCGTCTGAATGAATCAGTTTATTTATCCATTCACTTTCTGAAGGACATGTTGGTTGCCTCCAAATTATGGCAATTTAGGAATAAAGCTTCTGTAAACATTCATGTGCAGGTTTTTGTGTGGACATTAGTTTTCCACTCCTTTGGGTTAATACGTGATTGCTGGATCCTATAGTAAAATCTTCCTTTTATAAGAAACCACCAGCTGTCTTCCAAAGTGGCTATACCATTTTGCATTCCTTCCAGCGATGAATGAGCATTCCTGCTGCTCCACATCCTTGCCAGCATTCACCATTCTAATAGGTATGTAGTGGTATCTCATTGTTGTTTTAATTTGCAATTCCTTAATGACATATGATGTCTGGCATATTTTCACATGCTTATTTTCCATCTGGATATCTTCTTTGGGGGGGTGTCTGTTCAGATATTTTGCTCATTTTTTAAATTAAGTTGTTCATTTTCTTATGTTTTTCCAAAATTCTTTGTATACTTTGGAAAACAATCTTTTATCAGATATGCCTTTTGCAAATATTTTCTCCAAGTCTATGGCATTTCTTGTGATTCTCTTAACAGTGTCTTTTGTGGAGTAGAAGTTTTTGATTTAATGAAGTCCAATTTATCAATTATTTCTTTTATGGATTGTGTCTTTGGTGAAATATTTCTAAGTATTTCATTTGGGGGGATGCTAATATAAATGGTATTCTATTTTTAATTTCAAATTTATTGCTGGTATGCTTTAATTTTATTGCTGGGAAATAGGAAAACAATTGACTTGCATATTTAATTTGTATTCTGCAACCTTGCCAAAGTCACTTGCAGATCGCCTTTTAAAAGACAACAATAAAATATTCTCTAGTTGTATTTTTCCATTGGATCAAATTATAAGTGATACATTAATTTCTAATGTCAAAATATCCCTGAATTCTTGAAATAAATCACATTTGGTTATATGTGGTGATTCTACAAGTTTGATACATTATGCAGTCTTCATAAAAATTTGGGTACCTTTTCTTTTATATGCCTTAGGGTAAATTATCATAGGTCATATAATATCTGAACTCTCAAAGTGTGGAGGAACTCTTTATTCCTGTCCTTTTGTTTGATTAGCAAACTGCCTTTTTACCTTCAGTATCACATGGATCACATGGGTGTGGGGAAAGTCTTCTCTGAACGCTGTATTTCTCATTTCAAAGTCTATTTCAAACTGTGCTGTAATTACCCATTATCTTAGACTGCTTGTGCTGCTGTAACAAAATACCTGAGACTAGTTTATAAAGAAGAGAAGCTTATTTCTCGGTTCTGGAGGCTGAGAAGTCCAAGATCAAGGTGCTGCCATCTTGCGTCTTGTGAGGGCCTTCTTGCTGTGTCCTTACCTGGCAGAGGATAGAAGGCAAGAGAGCAATCTCTCTGAACACGGCGCGAAGCCTCTTTTATAAAGGTCTTTTTTGTTTGTTTGTTTGTTTGTTTGTTTGAATACTTTTGTTAAAAGATCACAAACTATATGGTCTCTGTATGTGTTGAATTATTTTAATACTTTCACTATAACTGGAATTCTTAAAGAGTATATGCATTTGCATAATGCTGATAATCCTTTTTCATTTCTTTCTGTGCTTTAGCTGTTGTAACATTCATTGAAAATAGTAATTATTATTATTATTATTTTAAGGCTGGACATCAAAAAATGTGTTAGGGCAAATCTTTTTTGTTTGTTTGTTTGTTTGTTTTTCAGCTCATTACGGGGGTACAAAAGTTCAGGCTATATATATTGCCCATGCCTCCCCATCCCCCCAAGTCTTCACATCCTAATTCAGCCTTGACCAGTTTACATCTCTGATAGCTTTCCAAAATGAGTTTAGATCTAATGGTGTCATTGTGGGACCAGGGAAGAGAAATGGCTGTAGCTGTCTTAAAAATAGAGCCCAAGAAGGGGGGCTGTGGTCTGGATGCAGAGGAACCTCACTCTCTGGTTGGGGGCTCTAGACCTAGGTCTCTATAAGGGCACTTGAAAGGGGATGAGCATAAGCAAAGCTTTCATATCCAGGGGCTATTCGGATTGGCTGATGCCTGTGTCTGATCATTAAAAATGTTTAATATCATCCTTCTCTCACTATGTTATTCCATTTTTGAGATTGAAGCACGAGTTGGCCATTCATTGTATTTTCAATCCAGCCTTACACGCTTTGCAGTAATACTCTCAGAGGTGACATGTCACTGACCTCTATCCTTTGGTTCCTGCAGTGTCATGACCTTGCACGTTTTATGTTATGTTGGGAGTTTCACATCCCTTGACTTGCCCATTGACGCAGGCGTGGGCATCTAATTGAAAACACACCTCAGAAGTCTCCAGACAGCCATGTTTAATTTGTCTTCTGTTCTCCTTTTTGCCTTCTCCAAACTGCTTTAAAAGAGTCTTTTTATTTCAGAGGGAACTTTATACTTTGTGCAGTTGGTATATTTCTGAAAAGTTGCTCATTTTTATTGCAGGCTTCTTCACTGCTGGGGGTTGTGCCAAATGTGGGATTTGGTTCCTTAGGAAGGAGAAACCTCTGAGTTTCATGCACCAGAGAGAGTTGTTAGCCTTATCCTTCTTATCACTGAAAGCTTTGATGTTGCAGCTGAAGTTCTCATTATTGAGAAGCCATCACTGTGCCCTTCCTGACCTGGCTGGGTTTTGGAAGGCAGAATTTGCTCAGTTGTGTCGTGCCACTATACAATGCACTGCATAGGCATTTATATTTGGCCTCTGCCTTCAAAGGGCTGTCTTGCAACCGCTTGATTAGAGCCTCAAACACAATAGGTTGTGCACTTATTAGGTTATATTGAACAGGATGGTGGTGGTGGTATGGTGGTGGTGAATATAATTGCTGTAATTTCCTGAAAGCCTGCTTACTGTGTACCAAGCGGTTCCAAGTGCAGTTCTAAGTCCTTTTTGTGCATTAAATCATTTAATCCCCCAACAATTCTGTAAGTACTATTATTAACTCCTTTTTACAAAAAGAAAACTGAGGCACAGAGCATTTTAATCCCAAGGTCACATGGCTTATACTTGACAGAGCAGGATTTGAGTGTAGGCAGTCTGACTCTTAACAACAATGGTATGCCACCTCTGTAAATTATGTAATTAACCATGGAATCTCTCTATTTGTTTAAACTTTTAGGTGAGTTGGAGAATTTTTTATATAAATTTCTGTGTTAATTATAGTTGTCAAAATAGGATTAAGAATTACTTGAAAGGATTGATTAAGGAGAGCAGGTTTATGATTGAATGGGAAAAGTCATCAAAATGTTAACTGAAAAGCTCAAGTCTTATGTCATTCCCTAGTACAGCTGTTGTTGGAATATATATATCTCTATACCTTTTCGGTAAAGTCCACTGCTATTTGAGATTGGGCTTAAGAGATCATTTTAAAAGGGAACTTTAGAATTAATTTATAAATATGAACTTGAAAGTAGTGAATATACCTACAGTACATTGAAGTGTAATCAAGAAAAAGAAGTAGGAGAAACGGAGTGGAATTTATCAGGTACAATCAAAGGCATAGAACGTTTCAATATCAAATTCTGGAAACTGTTTCTTAAAAGTGAAAGTAGCTGTCTCTATTCCTCAGTCACAAATTCAGTCTGAGGCCAGAGTGTCAAGTGGTGTGTGATGCTTTCCGCAATTCCCTTTCATCTGAGTGGTTCCCGTAGGGCCAGCCTGAGCCTCACAATTAGGAACGAAGTGGTCCCTTTGGAGCAAAGTCCGGGGTGAATGTGAGGTGAAAAGGAGATGGAAAGAGCATTCATTTTCTTCCAACACTGGGGACAGCCATGCTTCACACTGGGAACAGGCGTTGGGTTTTCCACTGCACCTGAGTGACAAATAGCAATGCCCACCGGTGGTTTTCTCTTGATTGTGAAGATTGTTGATGAGTGTATGGAGATCATGTGGAGCTCTAAAAATGATATGTTACACTTCCTTTCGGGAACTCTATTCCCAGAATAGCACAGTTCTTTGAAATCCTCATTTAAATGAGCTTCATGATTTGTGGAAGGTGAGAATGCTCACACCTGCTTTGCAAATTGATAAACTACGCCCTAAATTCGCCCTAAATTCGTAACAGGTGGTTTGCTTGAAGTCGAGTAGTGAGTCAGCAGTGGGGCTATCAATAGAATCCAGCTATTCCATCACTCCCTCACTCTCTGACCTCCCTTTCATGTGAATCTAGTTGGAAAAAAAGTTTAGTAGTGGGAAGGGACTGACGGTTTTATCAGCTTGAGGCCATTACATTTCTCTGTGTGTATGTGTGTGTACACATAGATGTGTTTGTGTGTGTTTCTGTGTTTTCTGAAACATTTTTGCCAAGTGGTATCTTCTTCCTACTTCCCAGATGGTAGTTCTGATTTTTTTCCTTTTGGAAATTGCTCACAATCGGGAGGCTTCACTTGCCAGTTGACAGATTTTAACAGCAGCTGGTAGGTGACCACCCTTCCCCACCCGTTTCCCCCACCTTCTTCCGTGGCCAGACATCCCCAGGGAGTGCAGATAAACCATGGGATTACTTTAGGTTTGTTGAGGAGGTTAGGACAGTAGGAAAGGTTGACCATTTGTCCAAAAGGTTCAATACAAAGCTGAATTAAAATACATCTTTCTGCTCAGATTAGAGCCATTTTTTGCCAATGTTTCTCTGACTCCTGACTTTGATCAGTTCCTTTTCAATATAATGGTGGCTTTGCCCACTAATCTGGTGCTGCCAAGAAAAAAAATTTAGTGTTGAAAATGTTATAAACAGAACTTACTTGTAGAATATTGAAAATTTGACCATTGTAAAAAATAAAGAATCGCCTACTTGGAAATCATTTTGAAATGTCTTTGAATGATGAGTTGTACTAAGTGTGGCTCTGATTTACTTTAATTTGGTGGAAAATAAAAGATACATAAAGGCCATGTCTACACCAGTCCAGATCCTGTCTATTTTTGTGCTATAGCTTTCGTTGATTTCTCTCACTCTGTCTTTCACACCGTTATGCACCGTTACCTGGTGAACTACTGGGTGTCACTTCTTGCGAAGAGCAGAATGTAGCTTTGATCAGTCTGCAGCACAGCATTTCAGTTTTCATTTGGTTATTTGTTAATCATATTCACAGGTGGCGTTCACTTTTCTCTCAATTAGCCGAGAGTGTATTATTGTTGACTGACTCCAAGTATTGATGAAACAAAATGGATTTTTAGACAGTGGCCTTTTATATTTATAAAATAAAAAACTGCAAAGACAGGAAATCAAGGCCACAATTTATCTGTTGCATTTAGTTATTAATAAGCATCAGAGATGCCATATCATTTGATTGCAAGTTGAATAACATGTTCTCTGGAACCAGGCTATCTGAGATTGAAGCCTAGGTAATTTTGGGTGTGTTAACTGCCTCAGTTTCCTTACATATTATATAAAATGAGGAAATAATAGTACTTGCCTCAAAAAATTGTTGTGAGGATTACACGAGATGTTTGTAAAGCATCTAAGCTATATGACATGGATTTTCTTTAACTATTATAATCTACTTAGTTTAATATTTTGCAAGTTTGTTTTAAAGCCCCGTTGAAAAATGTATGCAATGTGTTAAATAATAACAGATCAGAAAGCACAAATAAATACAGGCCTCCTCCCTATATGAAACACAACCATGCCTTCAAAACTGACTCGTGTTTGGTTGAGTTCAGAGAAAGAGACTTGCCAATCTGGATTTCGAGTGAGCTAAACTGAATTAATTTGCAGGTCTATTCACATTTAGCACAAACACTATAGTTAGAAAAACACTGTGGAGCTGTTCAGAAATGGAGATGATGTTCACAGTATATTTTAAAGGTGGGAAAAAATAGTTCAACCTCATTTGAAAGGCAAATAGTTACTAATCTACATGAACAGGTAGTTGAACTTTTGGGCATCTTTTCACTTCATGAAAACAAGAAAGGCAAATGTGAGCCTGAAAACGAGAAGAATGATAGTGTTTTAGGGCTAAAAGTAATGGAGAAACCAAAAGAGTCCCCTCATGTTATTGCTGAGGAAACTAAGACCTGAGTGAATTTGCTCTATGTCACATGAATAGGTGGCCACAGGGGACATATATTATGACTCATGCAATGATTCAATACAGACTCACCTCCCTGGGTAAATTAAAAAATCCTGATAAAGTGGTGACTTCTAATTGATTGATCCTTGATACTAGGTAGACAAACCTTGTACCAGAAGCAATAGTGGTATCTAAGTGCGTCAAAGTTTGTCCCAGAGAGGAAGGCTTCAGATTTGTCTGCCACTGAAAGACTGTTGGGACATAGGAAGGTCCTATACAGGAAAGATGGGCTTCATCTGAGTCCTACAAGCTATAGACACTAAAATCTAAAAAAGGCAGTAGCATAATTTTCAAACTATAGAAATGGAAGGAAATTTAATGGAGTGTAGAATACCAGGTGAATTGCTTTGATAATGGCTAGAGAGGTTAGAAGGAAGTTCGGTGGCTTGGATGACTAAAAAAGAAAAGCTGAGATAGATGATGCAGTAAATTGAATGAAAAAGAAGCACGTGAAGTGAAAGGAAAGTCAAGTTATAGAAGAAGGATGGTAGAAACTTAAGGAGGGTGAATGCTGGCATTATGGCTAGCAACTGAACATCCTAATAAAATTTAAAATTACATAGAAATGTAGGATGCTGCTAAGATAATTTTTGTCATTTTATTCGTTATGGAAAAACCATTTAGTCTTTCTGGCTTTTAATTCCTTTCTCTACAAGATAAGAATTATAATAACATATTATTCTAAAGGTCTGTTAGCCTATGACATTTAAAAGAATCAAGGATCATTTACTTAAAGATTCCTACAAGTAGTGACAATTTTGAATCTATTATTTTATAGTATCCATTAGCTTAAGATGATTTTATTTACCCAATACACAGAAAATTATTTGAATTTGCAAATATTTATTTGAGTTTATGAAAGTGAATTCATGTAATGATCCTGACTAATGACAATGATCTTTTAGCTCTAAATGCCTAATTAGTTTTCATCCAGAAAGTTTTGGAACTCTGATTAAACATAATATTGGTAGATTGTGGAGCTTCTAAACTTAGTAAAAAAAAAACCCATTAAGATAAATTTAACAAATTTTTAAAAGCTTATTTAATTGAGGTTTGAGGGTGGTTCATGGTCATTTCAGGAGTAGAATATTTTGATAAACAGATTTTTTGTTTGTTTCAGCCCATTTACCTAATGAAAGTATCATTGCAATGGATGAAAGAAATTTTTATTTCTGATTATTTTGGGTGTAAATCCATCTAAATTGGTTTATTTTTAATTTTGTAGTTTCAGAAATATATCAGCTATTAAATATAAGTCCAATGCTAGATCATAAATTACAGTATCAACAACCTTTGAAAGACATTTTATGAAATTAATTATATTAATATCACTGTTAAGTTAGCATAAAAACTTAAGAAAAATATATTTTCCTGTAAATATTTCAGAAAAAATGTATAGAAGGCTAAATATTTAATTTGATTTTAAAATATTAGGGCAAAAGTACATCTCAAAAACCACAGGCCAGGTGGCTCATGCCTGTAACACCAGCACTTTGGGAAGCCGAGGCAGGAGGACTGCTTGAGCCCAGGAGTTTGTGGTCACAGTGAGCTATGATCACT
Organism: Eulemur rufifrons; assembly: GCF_041146395.1. NCBI lineage: Eukaryota > Metazoa > Chordata > Mammalia > Primates > Lemuridae > Eulemur > Eulemur rufifrons. Next base: position 90,894,623 of record NC_090984.1, read on the forward strand.
CCATTGGACTCCAGCCTGGGTGACAGAGTGAGATTCCATCTCTAAGAAAAGCATACAAACAAACTATAGGACAGTTGAAAATTAGGTGCTATATATATTTTATAAGTCACAGATAAAAATGTACCTTTTGATTGTATTATATATGAAATAAACTGAGTGTTTTTCTCCTGCAGGCCAAAGGGAATATAAAATGTTCGACAATATGACAAACAAATGCACTAAGAATAAATCTTGGTTATCACACAAGGGCTATCCCTCCTCCTCTGCCCAATGCATAAAGCGCAGAAACTGGCAGAGCATGTCTCACAGTTTTATTTTCAAAGCAAGGGCACATGTTCTGGAAAATATTTAACAATCATGAATAAACTGAGTTGTTTCACAAGAACAAGTTCATGAGCCAGTGTGAAGTCAGAGAGTATGTGAGAGCAAGAGTAAGGTAGAGAGGAGGGGCAAGGAGTTAGTACCATGCAGGAAAGTGAAAGATATGAGACATGCTGTGTAATTTATGAATATATAACTAACATCCAATTAAAAAAACAGAGCCTGCTTACACGTTACACAAAAATAAACTGGAAATGGATTAAAGACATAAATGTAAAAGTTAAAATAATAAAATTTTCCGAATAAAATCTGGGAGTAAATCTTCATGACCTCAAGTTTAGGCAATGCCTTATTAGATAGAACACTAAAAGCACAAGCGACAAAAGAAAAATAGATACATTGGATTTCATCAAAATTTGAAACTTTGGTACTCTAAATGATTGCACCAGCAAAGTGGAAAGATAACCTAAAGAATGGGAGAAAGAACTTTGCAAATTTTATATCTCATAAGGGACTTGTGTCCAGAATATATAAAGAGCTCTTACAACTCAGTAATAAAAAAGACCATAACCCAATTAAAAATTGGTAAAGGACTTGAACAGACATTTTTCTAAAGAAGATATATAAATGGTGAATAAATACATGAAAAGATACTCAACATCATTAGCCATAAAGAAAAAGCAAATTGAACCACAATGAGATACCACCTCACACCCACCAGCATGATTATAATCAAGAAGAGAGATAATAACAAATATTGGTGAGGATGTGGAGAAATTGGAACCTTCCTATACTGCTGGTGGGAATGTTAAATGGTGTAGCTCTTTGGAAAACAATACAGCAATAACATAGAGAAATCATATGACCCAGCAATGCTGCTCCTAGGCATATATCCAAGAGAAATGAAAACATGTGTTCAAACAAAATCTTGTATATTAATGTTCATAGCAGCATCATTCATAATAGCCAAAAAGTGAAAACAACCCAAATATCCAGCAGCTGATGAATTGATAAGCAAAATTTGGTATATCCATACAATGGAACATTATTTGGCTATAAAAAGAATGAACTGCTGACACATGTTACAACACAGATGAACCTTAAAAACATTATGCTAAATGAAAGAAGTCGATAACAACAGACCACATATTTCATGACTCAATTTATATGAAATGTCCACAATAGACCATTCCAAACAGACAGAAAGTAACTTAATGGCTGGTGAGGGCTGGGAGAAGGAGGGGATTTCAGGGTAGGTGGGTCAGTAATGGGTAAGAGATAGGATTTTTTGAGGGGGGGGAGTGATGAAAATGTTCTAAATTTGATTGTGGTGATGGTTGATAGTTCTGGACACCAATGAATTATACACTTAAAATTGGTGAATTGTTTGTTATGTGATAATATCTCAATAAAGCCATTAAAAAATAGCCTTCTTCCCAAAGAAAATAAAAACTGTTCCATGTGATCATCTTCCAGAAAATGACTAATGTTTTACTCTTCTGAGGATGGACTTGATGGACTGTCCTACCCGTGGGCCACAAGTTCCTTAGTTTGCATTGTGGCTTTGACAGGGATGACGGATACACCGTCCTTTTAAGTGACTTTGAGTGCATGTGTGTGTGTCTGTCTTCCTGGTGCATTTGGAGAGGTAATTTTCGAGTATGAAGTATCACATCTTCTAGGTGCAGCTTGCCTCTAGAGCACTGTTAGTTTCCCGTGTGAAGGTTATTTGACGCTGTTGCTAGACACTGTAGCCCCCTTAAATCCCATTTGCATCATGATCATTTTTAGCATATATTCCAGAACTCAGCATGCAGTAGTTCCAAGGACACATAGCCCAGTTGTTTGGTGTCTTATTTTTGAAAATATGAATTGTTTCTATTTGTGCTGTATACTGCTTTGATTTTTTTTGCCTTGTCCTAATTGTTTGTTTAGACTATCTGTTCATCTTTTTATCTTATTATAAAAGCTCTTAACAATGTGGAATCCATTTAATTAAGAGAAAAAAGGACATGAAGATAAAGAAAGGAAGGATAGAATACAGGGAGAAAATAATGAGGGAATATATATGTAATTCCATTAAAGAGAGAGGTAGATATCAATTTATAGGCTTAGGGAAAAGAAAGTAGATTAATAGAAGCTACACTTGATAAACAGTGTTTCACTGTTGTACACACAGCCCCTGCTCATCAACCGGTTGTGTTCCAAGCATTGCTTTATAAGTCGTTTGGAACTTAAAAGGCATTTTCCTGTAAAAGTTGTAAAAATCCAGAGCACAAAAGTCCATTTAATCCATGTGTATCTGAAGAACAAGATGAAGAGTCCTACAAAGGGTGATGAAATATATAATTGATTCATTCAACAGATCCATGTTAAGCGCCCACTCTGTGCCTGGTTCTGGTGATGGGTGCTTTTCCATGTTTGATGCTTTTAAAGTTCCAACTCCTCCGACTACAGGAGCATGGGGCTAATTCATTACTGCCTTCATGTGATAAATACTTGCCAAGCAGCTGCTGTTGGGCTGACACTACGCTTAGCCAGGTGGGCTCTGAGGATGCAGCGAGCGGGACTCTGCTCCCCCTTTTGAGGAGCTGTCAGTCTGATGGGGAGCGGCATGCACAAGTAAATGGAGAGTTTCAGATTAGTTTGGTGAGTACTTCCATGGGGTAAGCCCAGAGTGCAAGGGCAATGAGACTAAGGGAAAGGAACCCAAGCCCAGGTTTGGTTTTGTAGGAAGGTGGAAAATGGATTCTGAAGAAGATGAAGCTGGAAGCATTTTGGAGAATGAGGTTAAAGTTGGGAATGGTAGTGTAGGAGCAGAGGTCATTCTAGGCACAGAGACAAGAAGATCTGAACAAAGGAAAAAAGTAACCACACATACATAGCTTGGGTGTAGCCGGAAGGAGAGATGGGCAGGGAAGGGGTGTGTGGAGAAAGTCAGGGCTAGAGGCAGATGTCCAATGCATCAGTCTAGAGTCAGGAAAGGGGGAGAGAGAAGCTGCTCTGCTGGTCGTCATTGTGGATGTGGTACTGGAAGCTGTGGGCTGTTTGAGCTTTGATCTCCTCACTGTAGATCCCTGAGGAACACTGGTGCCAAGAGGTGGTAGAAAAAAATAAATTGGCTGTGGAGGCTGGAGAGATGAGTAGACAGAACAGAGGGAAATGAGGCTGTGTTGTCATGGAGGACAAGGGAAGGAATGGCATCAGTGGCACCCTGTTCTGCTGAGAGGATCACAAATGGGGACTGAAAAGCATCCGTTGTGTGTAGCAACAAAGAGCGAGTCATTGCATTTTTCAGACACTTCTGCCTCTGAGCTGCCGAGTCAGGTCTCAGATGCTCTGAGAACACTGGTCCCCACGTGAAGTGAGTTCCAGACGCGTGAACTTTTTGCCCCTTCAGCTTGGTTATGGCGGCGGCCCCAACCGCAAGGTGCTTTACGTTTCTAGTGTTTCTTGTGTTTGTGTAATTTCCTTGCCTACTCTGTTGTCCCCAGGCCCTATCCTGCATCTTAAAACTATCTTAATTTATCATTTAATCTCTCAGGGAAAAAGTTTGCATGGCTTTATTAAATACCAGCCTGTGGTGTGGGATGTCTCTTCTAGAAATCAGATACATATAATTAACTTTTATCTTAAATTGATATTTTCAACATCAGTACAGGTGTACAAACCCTTATCTGGAATTTCAAAACCCAAAACATCTAAAACTAGAATGTTTTCCATGAAGTTAGGATGGCTTGAACTGAGATGAGGTTATGTAGAGCTTTTACTTATCTTACACTACTTACTTAGTGTGAATGTTCATGTGTTCATTATTTAATGCATTTTATTATGAAGTGTTTCCTCAGACTCCACTGGGGTATTAAATAATATATGTTATTCATACCATATTGCCTTTTTAAAATCCAGAAGAACCCAAATTCTGAAACATACCTAGTCCCAAGTATTCCAGCAATGGACTTGGCAGGGTCTAAGTTACTGACCCATCTAGGCCATTTTTTAAGTGAAACCTAACTTTGTAGCCCTCCAGAGCCTTTCAATGTCATAGAAGAGAGGGTTGGTGGTATTGTAATCGCTTGTTGGTTATCTGTGGAGGGCAGGGGTCTGCTTTTGCTCACCATTGTATGCCTGCATGACGCACGCATACACCTGGCATGTCATAGGGTCAATATTGTTTTTTAAACAGATGGACTTATAAGTCAGTGAATTTCCCTCCATTCTCTGTCTTTTTCCTACCCTGCTTCGAGGCTTGGATATAGCCCCACTCTGCCATCTCTAAACAGGGTGTAGGCAGGATTTTTATGGGGCCCAAGTATGGCCAGTAGTTTCATCTCACAGGCAGCTCCGAGTGGTGGATTGGCACAGTTTAAGGATTCTGGGGTCACACCCAGGCTGGTCTGGAAGGAGCACCATGACCAGTTAGCATAATCTGCTTTGGCTATAGAAGGGAAAAATTGTAGTGCACGTGTTCCACGATTTTGTCAAGGACTCCCTGGGTCTCATGTTGATTCTTGTTTGTTCTTTGCCATTTTGGTTTCAAAGCTCAGCTCATTGTCTGGCCTTCAGAGCCCCCTGGAACCTAAGGAATGGCTCACCTGGCATTGGGACTTTGTGTTTACCAAGGAGAATAGTGTGATGGAAGCAATACGTACTTCAGAGTCAGAAAGAGCCTACATGTTCCTTAACTTTTCTGGGTCTCAGTAAGTTTATCTGTTGAGTGAGGGTATGGCAGCTACTCCTCAAGTTATTAAGTTTTATATGGGATATTATATGATGTGCACATCATAGTGCCTGGTAAATGTTGTTTGGAGTTCTTCTTTGCCTACTAATTATTTCTTTTGTTCCTCACAATAACCTTATAATGCAAGGCAAGGGTTATTATTTCCATTTATATATGAAGAAATTGAACCTCAGAGAAGTTAAGTAACAAATGGCAAGTTACACAGCTAATAAGTGGCAAAACCAGGACTATAACTTAAGCTTTTCAATTTCAAATCCTTTTCTTTTCACTTCTGCTCTTCAGTGAAGAAAAAAATTTCTGGATGTAAAGGAAGAAAAAACTTTGGATGTAGCTCAGTATAATTCAGCAATGTGTTCGGTATACTGGCTGTGCTCCATCTTGGGGTTGTTAAGGCTTAGGGTAGACTCTGCTTCAAGGAACTCATGTCAAGGCATGAGTTGGCCTGGTCTATATGAATAAAATGCTGTGAAATCAGGTAACAGTTATGATATTTGGGGCCATGGTATTACAGATTCATAAAACTTTCTAAGCTGAGAGGGCCCTAAAAGATCGGCTTCCTCATGTTATGTGGACTATGTGTGTGTTGGGGTGAGGAGGGCATCGTCAGCTGCGTGTGAGGATACAAGGACATACGTACAGTCTGGGGAATAGGACATTAAGTGAATAAAATGTTAATAAAGATTTAAATAGATATTCAATATAGAAGACATCACAAGGCAGTACATATTTATATACTTAATGAATTTAATGCATTTTTAATGCACTAAAAATGGAGATAGCATTTATTGTAGGAATTCAGAGGATAGAGCAATACAAAGTTCCTTGGCTAAGATTTCATAATTACATGTTGACAGAGGCAGATCTAGAATGGAGATCCCTTACCTCTTACCTGTGATACCCTTTGCTCTTTACTACTGTATCTGTCAGAATCCTTCTGGACTCAAGGGACAGAAACCAAATTCAAAGGGGCCTAAGCCCTTTTGGGTCTCATGTTGATTCTTGTTTGTTCTTTGCCATTTTGGTTTCAAAGCTCAGCTCATTGTCTGGCCTTCAGAGCACCCTGGAACCTTAGGAATGGTACACCTGGCGTTGGGACTTTGTGTTTACCAAGGAGAATAGTTTGATGGAAGGAATATGCACTTCAGAGTCAGAAAGAGCCTACATGTTACACACACACACACACACACACACGCATGCACACACACACAGTTTTTTTTTGGCTCACGTAAGTGAAAAGTCCAGAGGGTGCTGGATACAAGAATGATTAGTTCCAGTTCACAGAGGATATTAGTATCAGGAATCCACAATTCTTGGTTCTGTGTTTTTTTCTGTGTTAGCTTTCCCCAGGCGATGGCAGATACAGGTTTATGTCCCACCATCCCTGCAGGGGAGAGGAAGCTCTTTCTTAATATTTCCAGCAAAGTTCCCAGGCTGGCTGTCATTGGCCAGGCTTGAGTCATATGCGTAAAATGAAGGTATGTGAGGTCAGTCTCACCCAAACCTCATGGAGTGAGATTTGGAGAGGGGTGGTTACCTAAGAGAAAATCAGGATGTTGTTACTAAAAGAGAAAAACTCTAGAAGTCAAATTTAATATTTGTCTGCTACAACACATACCTAAAACTTGGGACATTTAAAAAAGAAATTTAAATAATAAGAACCTAAGTCTTTATGTATTTACACACACAGTCATTTCAGGTGCTCTTCATTTCTTTGTAAAGATCTACATTTATAGGTGGTATTTTTGTTTTTATTGTAGGACATCCTTTAACATTTCTTGTTTTGCAGGTCTGACAATGATGAATTCTTTCTGAAAAAGTCTATTTTGCCTTTGTTCATTTTTGGAAGATATTTTCTCTGGGTATAGAATTCTGTCAGTTTTTTTCTTTCAGCACTTAAAAAATATTGCTTCCTCATGAGATTTCACATTGAGAAATCAGCTGTCATCCTTATCCATGTACATAAAGTATCTTTTTCCCCTCTGGCTACTTTAAAAAAATAATAGACTGTTTTTAGTTTTAGGTTTACAGAAATAGTAAGCAGCAAGTACCAAGAGTTCCCATAAATTCTGTCTCCTCCTGCCTTATTTCCCCTACATTGTAGATTGGTGTGGTACATTTGTTACAACTGATGAACCGATGTTTTTGTAGTTGTTGTTGTAATTTTGTTTTTTTGAGACAGGATCTTGCTCTGTTGCTTGGGCTAGAGTGTAGTGGTGTCATCGTAGCTTACTGCAACCTCAAACTCCTGGGCTCAAGTAGTCCTGCTGTCTCAGCCTCCCGAGTAGCTGGGACTTACAGGCACGCACCACTATGCCAGGCTAATTTTTTTTTATTTTTTGCAAAGACAAGGTTTCACTATGTTGCTCAGGCTGGTCTCAAACTCCTGGCTTCAAGTGATCCTCCCGACTCAGCCTCCCAAAGTGCTGGGATTACAAACATGAGCTACTGTGCCGGGCCTGATGAACTGATGTTGATACATCATTATTAACTAAAGTCCATAGTTTGTTTGTATTAGTGTTTATTCTTTGTGTTTTGTTCCTGGCTACTTTTGACTGATTTTGAGGCATTTACAATGTACTCTAGTATAGTTTTCACCATTTCTCTTGAGCTTAGGCTTTGTTGAGCATCTTGAATTGGTGAGTTTATAATTTTCATGAAATACAGACAACTTTGGGCCATTATTTTTTTATTTTTTTCTGTCTCCTCTCTCCTTCAGGGTCTCCCATTACATATATATTATGCTCTCATTGCTCACTGGTGCTCTCTTCATGTTTTTTTACAGTGATTATTTTTCTCTGCATTACATTTTGGATGGTTTCTATTGCTTTGTTTTTAAGCTCACTGCATTGCCCAAATCTGCTGTCAATCTCAATCAATATATTTTATACTATTTAGATTTCATCTCTATAAACTTCATTTGAAACTTTCATCTCTTTATTTATCATCATGTTCAATCTTTCTTCTAGCTTTTTGGATATATGGAATACAGGTATATTAACTATTTTAATGTCTTTGCCTACTAATTATTCCCTCTGTAATTTCTAACTCCATTTCCATGGATTGACTTTTTCCAAAATCAAGTATTAATATTCTCTTGCTTCTCTGCATGCCTAGAAATTTTGGATTGAATTTCATACATTGTCAGTTTTACCTTGTTGCGTGTTAGGGCTGTGTGTGTATTTGAGCTTTTTTCCTGGGACGTGGTTAGTTATGTGGTGGCAATTTGATCCTCTTTCAGGTCTTGCTTTAAGCTTTGTTAAGAAGGGCTGAAATAACATTTTATCTAGGACTAATTGTTCCTCACTAATGAGGCAAAATCCTTCTGAGTAGTTTACCCAATGCCCCATTAATTATGAGGTTTCCATTCTAGCTAGTTGGAATAAGCCCTGTTCCTGTCTCTCTGTGGGCTCTGGGTACTGTTCCTTCCAGTCATTTCAAGTGGTTCTTTCCATGGCTTTGAATAGTTTCCTCACATGCATGAGGAAATCAGTATTCAGCTAAATAGTTAAATACTATGGATCTCTGGAGTTCTTTCTGTGTGTAGCTCTCCTCTTCAATACTGTTTTTGTGATCTCTCACATTCTTGACCTCCCTTGACACTTAGCTTCATCTCTTCAAATCTGGGAGACCACTAGCTTTTTTGGGGTCCCCTTCTCTGAGCTGTGGCCTGGAAATTTTCTCCAGGCAGTCAGCTTGGGCAATCATAGGACTTATCTTACTTATCTCTTATGCATCAAGAATCCCTGTCTTTTGTTGCCTAATGTTCATTATCTTGAGAACCATTGTTTATGCCCAAGTTTTTACCAGTTTCATGTGGGAGGGTAAATTTAGTACTGATTATTCCATTTTGATCAGAGGCAGAAGTCCCCTTGATGAACACTTAACAGTTTTAAAGGTTGCCTATGGTTTCTCTTGGATTTATTTATTTTTTTACATAGAAAGTCCTATTTTTGAAATTTTACTTCTTTCTTTCTAATCCATGTACTTCACCTATTTTTCTTGTCCTGTAATACTTCCAAGACCTCCAGTATGGTATTAAAAGTAAGTGATAAGAGCAAATATTCTTTTCTTAAACTGTCTCTGAGATATGCTAAAGTTTCATTCACTATCAGGTATGCTGCTTTGTACATTTTCTTTTTCAGATTGAGAAGGTTTCCTCTATTCCTAGTTCGTTAGGAGTTTTCTTTTATCAGGAATGGGTGTTGAAATTTTTAAAAAAATGATTTTTCACATCTATTGAGATGATTATATGTTTTTCATCTTTAACCTATTAATGAGATTAGTTACATTTAAGGGACCTTCCTGATATTTAAACTTCTTTGCATGTCTGTTATAAGCTCTTATTCTTGATATGTAGTTGACCCTTTAACAACATGGGTTTGAACTACATGGGTCCACATATACATGGATTTTTTTCAACCAAATGCTGATTGAAAATACAGTATTCTTGGGATTTGAAACCCACATATAGGAAGGGCTGACTTTTTGTACATGCAGGTTCTGCAGGGCCAACTGTGGGACTTGAGTATGTGGGGATTTGGGTATTAGGGTGTCCTGGATCCAATCCCCTGCATATACCAAGGGAAAATTGTGTTTGTTTTTAATACATTATAAATTTTGTTTGCTGCTGTTTAGTTTAGGATATTTGCAACTAGAATCATATTGAGATTAATCTACTGTATAAATTACATATCTTGAGTTTATACCATCCTCATAAAATGAAATGGGAAGTTTTTCCTTGTAAAACAGCTTACATAAAGCAGTAGTTACTTATTCTTTGAAGGTTGGAAAAAATCATGTAAAACCATCTGAAGGTGATGAGTCATTTTTGGAATATTTTTTCTAAATTTTATTTCTTTAGTTTGGTTATTGATCTATATGTTTTCTATTTTTCTTTTTAAAATTGTTCAAGCTTATTATTTTCCTCTTATGATTTTTAAATGTCCACTGCATCTGTAGTTCTATTCTCTGTCTCAGTCTTGTTATTGGCTTATCTTTAAATGCAGTTTTTATCTTCTCTAGTTTTTTAATGCTTTCTTAATATATTTTTATTAATATCTGCTTTTATCCTTTATATTTCTTCCTTGTGTTTTGCTTTGGTTTAAACTATTGGTTGATAACGTCTTGAGTTGGTCACTTATCATATTAATTTTTCAATCTGTTTCTTGCTTTATAATATATACATTAAATTAATCCATGAATTTCCTTTAAGTACCACTTTAACCATATCCCACAAGTGTAAGATATGTCATGTGTTCATTATTTTTCAGTTATAAATATTTTATCATTCCAATTATGGTTTCTTCTTTGACCCATCAATTATTTAAAAAATGTGGTTTCTGGTTTCCAAAAGCATTTTTATAATTTTTAAAGAGTCTTTTGTTTCATTTCTAATGGTACTGAAATTAGAATATGTTCTAATTATATTTTTAAAGCTTCTTTTGTGGCCTAATACATGGTTAATTTTTGTAAATCTTCCACATATACTTGAAATTACTGTGTATTGTTTGATTGTTTTTCCATCCCTCTTCATGCTAGTTTAGTCCCTCTTGTGTATTGTCTTCTGTGTGTTTTGGGGTATTATAGACTCAATGTTTACATTCCCCCCAAACTTGTTATAACCCTAATCCTGATGTGTTGATATTTAGAAGTGGGGTCTTGGGAAATAATTAGGTCATGGAGGTAGAGCTCTCATGAATGGGATTAGTGTCTTTGTAAGAAAAGGCAAAAGAGCTAGTGAACTCTCTTTCTGCCATGCAAGTATAAATAAGAAGTCAGCAGTCTGCAGCCCAGGAGAGAGCCCTCACCAGAACCTGACAATGCTAGTACCCTGATTTTTGACTTCCAGCCTCCAGAACTGTAGGAAATAAAGTTCTGTTGTTTATAAAGTACCTAGTCTATGGTACTTTGATGTAACAGCATGGTACTGAGAAGTGGGTTGCTGCTGTAATAAATACCTAAAACTGTGAAAGCAGCTTTGGAGCTGGATAATGGGTAGAGGCTGGAAGAATTTTGAAGTACATGGTAGAAGCAGCCAAGATTGTTGTGAAGGAACTTTTAAAGATGATTCTGACAGATGCTCAGAAAGAAAAGAAGAGATCTATAGAGAAAACATCCATCTTCTTAGAGAATTAATAAGTAATCATGTACAGATTGTTGGTAGAAAAGTAAAATCCATTCTGATGAGCTCTCAGATGGAAATAAGGAAGATGTTATTGGACAGTAGAAAAAAGGTGATCTTTTTCTCAAGGACATCAGTCAGTCTTTTCCTGCCCTTGGACTGGAACTTACACCACTGGCTCCCTGGTTCTTAGGTCTTCGGTGTCAGCTTGGAACTACACTGCTGGCTCTCTTGGGTATCCAGCTTGCTGACTGCAGATCTTGGGACTTCTCAGCTTCCATACTTACATAAGCTAATTCCTTATAATAAATTTCTTTCCATATATGTGTATATCCCATTGGTTCTGTTTCTCTGGAGAACCCTAATATGGTATTGTACTAATTCTTAAGTTCCTCTGTTCATTCACTATTGAAGCATTTGCTTTATTGCTAATAGTATATTAAACACTAAGGGTGCAGACTAGAGAAGTATGAATTAAGACTACAAATTCCTTAAAGATGTTAGGGAAATCACAACTACATAAACCCATTTGGAAAATGTAAGTAAGGAAAATAATAGACAGGAAACTCTGCATGGCAGTTAAGGAAATGGATGGGACAAGGGATACTATTACACCAACAGCAATTTCTAATTCAATGGTGCCAGACCTGTTTAGGTGGTTGAATGTCTAAAAATGGAGGTGCTTTTTGTGGGACCCCATGAAATTTTAATGTATTTATTTTCATCATGAATCAGGAACCATTTTGCCAGTGGAAAATATGACAAGATTACAGAAACCATATAATAGTCACAGCCATGAATATGCATGTCCGTGACAAAACAAGCTGAAGAAAAAAGCATGATTAGCTATTTCCAAGATTCTTTGTTAATATTCACTGGTTTTATTACCTGCCTGTTCTTGTCAGCATGTATATGATAACAGGCATCCAAGGCATAAAAACATTATGGGGAAAACTGGATATTTAGAAAGCCCTTTCCGTTAAATTTCTGCAAATGGAGAAAAGTTATTCATTAGTAGGTTTTATCAGGGACATCATTTGGGGGCTGCTATTCTGTGTATGCACACTACCACTGAATATCTGATATAGGGACTGTATGACTTTTGGGGGAAATATGGCTTTTATTTTTCTTCTAAATAAGCTATTACTTAAGTGAGTCTTTTCTTAATATTCAGTCTATTTCTTTTCAGTTGTTATGATATATTTGGATATATTTACTAGAGATTTGGTGCTGAGGAGACTTTGAAATTGCCTAATAGAAATCATCACTGTAGTTTGATCTGGCTCTTTTACAAGATAAAACAGTAACTTTGGAAATTGCCTTGAAGGTAATTTACAGCATGGGCTGGGAAAACTAGTGAATGAACTGAACAGCTAGAAAGTCAGAAACTCAGAACACTTGCAAATCAAAAGAGCTGTCCATTATCTTTCTCAGCCTTGGTTACACATCCCAGGCCCTTCATTTTAATATCCATGGCAATGGGATTTAAAAAAAAAATCTTCCTAATCAGAGCATTTGCAAATTAAAATGTTGACTCACATTTGCTTGCAAGGATTCATTGGAGTGATAGAGAAATATTGGAGGTTGGGGGAAAAAAGCAAGAACAACCATTCTGGTTTTGTGTTTTCTCTGCCTGTGTGGAAATTTAACTATCAGGTCACCTCAGTTCTCAGCAGAGTAAATTATAGTCTTGGCCATTAATTTGTATGTAAATTCCACCATAGTAGGAAAACAACATAACACTTGGGTCCTATCAAGAAATTCCCTTGTACGAAGCATACAAATTAGAGAGCAGAGCTTAGAAGAGTAGGGGAGGCTGACAGTTCAGTGCTTGCTCTTGTCCAGGTGAGTCTTGTTGCAGTGATGAAACAGCTTAAAGTCATTGTCACAGTCAAATATTCAGAAAGCATTGGTACATGAGAGAGTCCTGGTAGTGAGAAATGAGGGCCCAGTGAATCTGAGTACAGCTGTGGATCTGTTCAGAATACTACCTGTGGTCTAGGTTTTTGTGATCCCCGCAGTCAGAACCAATCACCCCACCCCTCAATACTTTCATGATGCCTCTTATCTGGGATGAGTTTGGCCTGGTGGGGAAGGGAAATAAGCTTCAGAGAGGCTAGAGGAGGCCTTGATAAATGGCTGATCCCTTAGGTGTATAATCAGCAACACATATTCCTGTCCAGAGATGCAAGGTTGACTTGGGGCTGTTTTCTTGGAGCAAACAACTTTTTCCCAAGGGCATAGATATGGTGGGCTGAATATGACAATAGGAGGGCCCAGGATGTGGCAGCATTGTCTGTATTAGTCAGGTTTGACTTCAGTTAGTGGCTGTGGGGTCCAATAACTAGAGACACGGGGGTGAGGTCACATAAGAGCTAAACTGTGGGCTGGGTTTCAAGGCTGATCTAGAAACTCAGAATAGAAATTGGAAAGCCAGAAGAACTTCCCGGGTAGATACAGTGGGGATTACAGAAATGCTCCATTTGGTGGGTACTTGAGCCCTTGAACTTCTTTCCTAGGTTTAGAGCAGGAAGACAAATTCTAGACCTAATTGGCTTATAGATTTGAGCCTTCTCAACTGCACAGAAATGGCCCCACGTTGGAAATATTTGAGTCAGGAAGGGGAGGTCCTTGGTGCCTTGCAGCAGGGGAGAGGTATGGCTGCTATGAGATAGAGCTTTACTTCAATCCAATCCACTTTTTAAAAACTTTGTTGAGACACAATTGAAACACAAGAAACTGCACACACTTAAAAGTGTATAATTTGATGAATTTTGACATACTTGTGAAACAATCACCACTATCAAGAAAACAAACATTTACATCACTCCAAAAATTTTCTTATGTCTCTTTGTAATCCATCCCTCTCTCTAACCCCATCCTAGGTAACCACTGATCTGTTTTCTATCACTATATATTATTTTTAATTTTCTAGCATATTATATACATGCAGTTATGTCATTGTATCGATATACCATAATTGGTATATCAATTGTTTATCTATTTACGTGTTGCAAGAAGCAACTTTGGGTTGCTTCCAGATTTTGACTATTACAAATAAAGTTTCTGTGAATATTTGTGTAAAAGTCTTTGTGAGGACGTGTGTTTTTGTTTCTCTTGGGAAAATTTCTAGGGCGGCTGGGTTATATGGTCGAATATATGTTTACATTTTTAAGAAACTGCCAAATAGTGTCTGAAAGTACCATTTTACACTTTCACCAGGAGTGTGTGAGGGCTCCAGGTGCTTTACTTTCTTTGATATGTTCAGTTTTTAAAAATTGTATTGCTATCTCATTGTGGTTTTAGTTGTATTATCCTGACGATTACTCATGTTGAGCATCTTTCATTTGTTTATAAGCCATTTGTACTATTAGTTTGTGAAGTGTCTGTTTGGAATTTTTTTATTGGGTTGTTTGTAGTGAGTTATGTTATTATAGAGTTGTAAAAGATCTTTATGTAGTCTGGATAGAAGTTCTTTATCTGACGTGTGCATTTTCCTTCAGTCTTTGGCTTGCATTTTCATTTCTTAATGATACCATGAAGCAAAAGTTTTTAATTTGATGCAGTCCAACTTCTCAACTTTTTTTCTGGTATGGCTCATGCTTTTATCTATCCTAAGGTAGCAAAAATTTTTCCTATGTTTTTTTCCCCAGGAGTTTTAGAATTTAAGGTTTTACTCTTCCTGAAAATATGAATATAGACTGTAAAAGGGGGAAAAAAGGTTTTACAGTTCAATTTATGATTAATTTATTCATCTACACACATAGAATATGAGATAAGGATTGATGATGCTTTTTTCCATATAGATACCTATATGTTCAAGCATCATGTTTTAAAAAGACTTTAATTTCCTCCATTGAATTACTTTGGCAGTGTTGTGAAAATAATTGACTATACTTGTGTGGGGCTATTTTTGGACTCTCCATTCTGTTTCATTGATTTATTGGGCTATCCTTTTGCCAATAGCAAATTGTCTTGATTTAATGTTGCTATGTATTAAGTCTTGAAATCAGGTAGGTTGGTCTTCCCACTTTGTTCTTTTCAAAAATCAGTTTGACTATTCTAGGTCCTTTATTTTTTTCTTATACATTTTAAAGTCTTTTTGTCAAATTTCACAGAAATGATCTGTTTGGACTTTGGTCTGGAGTGCATTAAATTAATTTGGGGAAATTAACATCTTAATGATACTGAGCTTTTCTATTTTCTCTTAGTAATATTGTATTGCTTTTAGTGTGGGAGTTTTGAATGCCTTCTGTTAAATTTATTTCTATTGGTGCATTTTGATGATCTTCTAAATAGAATTTTTAAAAGTTTCATTTTTAATTTGTTGTTAGAATATAGAAATGGAATTGATTTTTACATAATGACTTTGCTAAACTCACTAAGTAGTTCTCATAGTTGACATTAGCTATATGGTTTTAGCGGATCCCTATCCCCTTTTTTTACAGATTGAGGAAAGTTGCTAGTATGTTGAGATTTTTGTTTGTTTGTTTGTTTTTTATCAGAAATTGACATTAAATTCTGTCAGCAACTTTTTCTGTAAGTGTTGAGATGATTATTTGGTTTTTCTTTTTAATTGTGTTAATTTTAGTATCTTAAACCAACCTTGCATTTCTAGGATAAGCCTTATGTGGTTATAATGTATCATCCTTTTAATACACTACTGGATTTCATTTTTTAATATTTGGCTAAGGATTTTTTATAACTACAATCATAAGGGATATTGAAATATACTTTTTATATTTTTCTAAACTTGTAATGTCTTTATCAAAGGTGTTTGTATTAGGATTATGCTGGCCTCATAAAATGAGTTGAGAAGTGTTCTCTCTTCCCTACTTTCTGTAAAAGTTGTGTAAAGATTAATGTTATTTGATATTTATAGAACTCTGCATCCAATAACTGCAGAACACTCTTTTCAAGTACACATCGTCATGTACAAGCTACAGAGATAATAACAGATGTAATATTGCATTGTGGAGTTGAAAAGTGTGAAGTGAAATATGAGGTAACAGTAACCCAAAGGAGAGGGGAGGTAAATCATTTATACTGTCGTAATGTGTAAGTCAGTCTAAAGTGGTATAATGTGATAGAATGCAAAGTATAAGTGCTGTGAAGTAGTACAATACTAACTCGAAATAGACTGTGATAAACTGAGGACGTAAATGTAATCTCTAGACCAACCACTGACAAAAGAAAATGCAAATATGTATAGCTAAAAATTTAGTAGTGGAATTAAAAATGAATTCTAAGAAAATAGGTGATTCACACATACCTAAATCAGTAGGAAAAACTGAAGATGAAAAGACAGATGGAACAACTTGAAAACAAGCAAAAGAACAATGACATACCTAAACCCAATAATGTTCAGACATTAAATGCAAATGAAATAAATATCCCATTTGAAAGTGAAAATTGTTAAACTGAATAAAAAAGCAAACCCCAAGTATATGGTGGCTATAAGAAGCATAGTTTAAATATAAACACACAGACAGATTGGAAGTAATAAAAGGATTATAGAATATAAGTTATACAAACTTACATTCTAAGCATAAAGAATCTAGTGCAGTTATATTAATACTAGGCAAAGTTAACTTCAAGACAAGGAATATTGTGAGAAATAAAGAAGTACGTTTTATAATAAAGTGGTCAATTCATCAAGAAGACTAAAAAAATTATAAATGTGTATGCACCTATTAGCATTACTTCAAAATACATGAAGGCAAAGTAATAAAGGAGAAACAAAATTCAAAATAAAAGAGCTGTTAACACCCCCTTGTCAGTAGCTGCTAGAGCAACTAAAAAAAACTAGTAGGTGTAAGCGAGTGTGTGTGTGTGTGTGTGTGTATTTGTGTTCTCTTCTTTCAAAAAGTGGATCCCCTCCAGTTTCTGACTACTCTTTCTCACTCTCCATACCTTCAAATAGTTGGTTTACAATTTTTTTCTTGTGAATTTATAATTTTTATTTGTAGAAGGGTTAGTTTGAATCACTCTGCAATTATCAGAACTGAAATTCTCAATATTGTAACTTATTTATTTCCAATACTGTAATACTCTGTATGTCACTAATTTAAGGAAAGATTTTCTATTTGACTCACTCCTATTTTACTATTACAAGTGCCATCTCTTTGTTCATATATAAAATGGAGTTGTCAAAACATCTCATACAAGGTTTGGGGTGGCAAAACAGGTGTTCGCAGGAGAACCAAATGCTGATCCTTTCTCTGCCACTGACTAGCTATTTGACTATAGGTCTCTTAAGTAGTCTTGGCTTTAGTTTCTGCTCTGTAGATTGAGGGAGTTGGGTTATATCAATGTTTTCAAACTTCTTTAAAGTGTCAGACTCCTGCATTTCTCCCAGTATGATTTCATAAAAATATAAACCATATTAAAGCAAAATAGCCCTGACTGTAGACGGTGCAGAGCATCCACCCACAGTGGCGTTGAAGCTCCTTTGGGGAACCCTACACCTCTATAGGGCATAGTCTGAACAAAAATCAAGACTGGACGATTATAAAAATCTTTTCCTAACCTGTGTGAGTCCAAGAATGGCTAAATTGTGCTTTTAGAAATGTGGCCATTTTCCCTAGGATCTGACTTGGACATTTGTCACCTTTGACCTCCTGCTTTTTCAGTTTAACCAAATTCTTACCCTTATTTCTACACTTATCCAGCCACCACAGGCAGAGATTTGCTGTGGGTATTTGAGAGATCTCATTTCTGAGGCATTTCCTGTAGTTGTAGTTGAAAGCTGCACCCGGGTACTGCACCACTGAGCACAACTCACCCCCACCTGTCTCCTTCCCGTCTATAAGATGCGAACGATACTTACCTCCGCCTGATTGCTCCTATGTGGGTGGGAAGGAATTAATAAGCTCAGAGCTTCACCGATCATTTATAATATTTTTCTCCATCTGTAAAATAGCAGCAGACAGGCTCAAGAAATCCTCCCGTTGCCTCACCAGTTGGTAGTTTTGTAGCTTAAAAGAAACTACAAGATGAGCAGGTGTTATCCACTGCCCACTTCCAGGCAGTGTTGTTAACTCCTACAGAGCACTCCACCTCCCTGCTTGGGAAGAATCGTAAGGTAAGGTGGGAAATACTACTCACACTATCGGCTTAATCTTCTCCTGTCCACCCTTGTTTTTTCCAACCTTCCCCTACAATAACCCTGATGGGAAGTTCTCAAGCACAGGCTTTCCTTTGCTGTAAATGCCAGGCTGCACCCAAGGGTTTCCACACAGGGCAATGACGTGATGGGGGATGATAATAATAATAGTTAAACAGTTTTTGGGTATATCATATGCCAGACCTGTGCTGAGTACGTTTACATGGTTTATCTCATTTAGTCCTCTCAACAATGTTAAAGATAACGAATATCGCAATGAGGACACTGAAGCTTAGTGAGATTAAGGAACTTGCTTGGATCACAAACAAAATAGCAGATGGAAGATCCCAGGTTTAAACTCTGGCAGCTCGACTCCACTTTCTCCTCTCTTAACCGCTGTAGCCTTGACTGATGCTACATCCAACAGCTTCTGTCACACTGAGGCTGTCCTTCCTGTCTAGTTGGAAGATGAAGATGGAATTTGCTCCGTCCCTTCTTAAACTAGAAAAAAGTTGGTTAAAAATTAGAGAGAGGGTCGCTCTGGTTCCATTGCAGTAGGGCCTCCGTATCAATGAGCCGTTTTCTGATTCCTCTCTCTGCCTGTTGTGTGAACTCCCACAGCAGCCCCTGGACATAAAGGGATGAAGCTAGGGGGCCACATATCAGCTAGATTGCAGAAGAGTCTGATTTCTCTTTGGTGGTAAAGGTTTAGGTGGTATCTAAGATCTGTCTGAGTTCTGTGATTGAGTGAAATGAACGATCTTTCAACTTCAAGATGGATCCGCACTTATTATAATTGTGTAACTTTTTTTCTGTCATATTAGCAAGTTAATTGGATGAAGAGGTGATGATTTTAATAAAAACTTCGACTGAACTATTTCCTAGGTACATAGCTTGAAAGGGTTTTGAAGTTGGTATTTATATGGTGCTTCAGAAAAATATTATCTTATCTCTGAAATAAGTGCCACAACTTAGATGAGACCTCGTGATTTTCAAAGATTAAGTGGAATGAAATCCAGATCAGCTACTTAGTTTTTATGTAGACACATTATTAGGCAAGTAGCTGGGCTCTTTCAAACTGGTAAGAGCGAAAATTTAAATTTGAAAAAAACCGAAAAGAAACAAAAAACCACTTGGGAGAGAGTCTGGAAAATGATTTGGTAAAGCCATTGACTTGGAACACTGGAGACCTGGGATTGGTCCTGGCTTGATATGACCATGAGCAAATCACTTTACCTCTTTGTGCTGTGGTTTCTGTATGTGAAAATGATGTGCTCATGAAAAATTCTTTCCAGCCCCACGTACGAGATTTTATTTTCCTAACGGTAAAACACAGTTGCATCAATTTTGTCCAAGATTTAAGAAGCTTTTCCTTGAGGAAGCAGATGGTAGAGGGAGTATAATGGGTTATCAGTAACATGGATTTTGGAGTTTGGAGAAGACAGCCTGGGTTTGAATTTTGGTACACTGCCTTTAAACTCTTATGACTGTGGCAAGTTACTAAACTTGTTGTGCCTTAGTTTCCTCATCCATAGAATAGGGATAATAATAGCACCTATTCCATTGGTTTATTGTGAAGAGTAAATAAGTTAACATATATCAAGTTCTAGAACAATGCCTGGCATGTGATAAATGCTGTATAAGGGATTGCTTGTATTATTGTAATAGTGCCACTATTGACTTCTATTGCTGCTCAGTGGCTTTTGGGAGAGATCGCAGATTTGCTTTTTATACTGAGAATTCCCTGAGGGCCCTGGGGAGTGAGGCTTAGAATAGTATGTGCAGTTGAGTTTATAATCCCATGGGGAGCTGTCGGCCAGTTATACTGTAGCCTGCTTTTGTACGTTCACACCCACAGGACCACCTGCCCTTCTCACTGCTCTGCTCTTCTCCATTACAAAGGAAGAAGCCTCCTGGCAGGTTTCGGGGTGGAAGGAACAGAGCCCCCTCTCACTTTACTCTGAAGAACAAGCTAGATTGGGCTCTAGTTTCCTGAGGCAATGATATCTGATGATATGCATGGTGGTGATTAAGGACATAGGTGCTATGTTCAAGTTCTAGTTTTGTTCATTTCCTAAATTTGTTACCTTATGGCAAGTTACTTAACCTTTCTGTTTCCTCTCTATATAATGAGAATAGTAATAGTTCCTACTTCATCATATCACTGTGATGATTAAATGGGTTTATGCAAAGTTCCAAGGAGGTACCTGGCATACAATATATGTTTAGTATATGGGAAATGTTATAATTACTATATGATTATTATATCAAGTGAGGAGAATCTTTGCTCTGTGGTTGATCAACGACTCACTGGGAAAAAATCAAGGACCATATGCTAGCAAATTAATTAAATCTATTAATTTTATAGATGGGGAAATATGCATGCATTGACTCACTCATTTGAAACGGAATACTTATGACTACTTAATTTTTAACTGATCTAAAAATATAAATTAGAATGAAATATCAGAATTGGAAAGAGCTCCAGTGGGTTTCTAATCCAACGAACCCTCCTGTGTATGTATCCCCCTGACTACCTCCAAGGTGCTTAGCTGGTCCTATTTTCTAAAGGTGGGGGGAGTTGAAATTTGTTCCCATTGTCTCTGGGTCTCTCACACATGCGATGGTCCATACTGTACCAGAGTGCTGTGCCCAACACATGGAGGCATGAAGAAACTGCTCATTGTGGTGGTTTTCTGATGGGACGGTATTTGTGCAGCTTATTGGAGTATTAATGAGAAATCTAGTCTCTTCTGACACTTAGGTTTTCAGCTCCTACCACAGTGCTGGATATAGCCAATAGAACTGAGTGAGATGACAAAGATGTGCTCTTATTTTCTCAGACTAACTGTTCCATAAAAGATCAGTGAGAAACATATTGAATATTGATGCCTGTCAGGAAGGAAGTTTGGAGTTGAAGAATTTTAGAGCTAGAAAAGAGTCAGGAAATAATCTAGACCTTTAAAATGATCCAAAAGCCAGGAAACAGTGCCAGAGGGGTTAAAAGACTTGGCCACAGGAGCTCAGCTGGTTAATGTGAATATACAGAGTAAGAGTTCTTTCCACCACCCCTCTCTGATTCTCTGACGTAGTGATTAGAAACGTGGGCTCCAGAGACAGGCTGCTTTGATTTAAATCTTGGTTCTACCCCTTATTGGCAAAATGGTCTTCAGCCAGTTGTGTGCTTCTCTCTGCCTCAATTTTCTTACTTGGAAAATGGAAATAATCATAGAAGTTTTGGGTATAAGGCACCTAGGACAGTGCCTAACAGATAGCGTGCTCAGTAAGTGTGTGTTATTATTATTACTAGTCTTCCAAAGAACTGCAGGAATGTGAGCTCTTAACCAAGCCTGAGAATAAATGTTTTGACCAGGCTGGTGTTTAGAAATATTTTCTCTCACTTGAAATATGGCTTTTTACTTCTTCTTAGCTTCTGATTCAGAAGTGATCTTCAGGACCCATCTGTGAACGAGCAACCATATTCTTCTCTGGAATCACTATGTGACTTTTGGACAGATGGAGGAAGTGATTTAAAAATTATTCTTCATTATTTATAGTTTCCAATTCACATTCAGCAAATATTTACGGAGTAGTCTGGCACAGAGACAGGGCCCAGTGCAAAGGTGGGCAGTCTGAGTTACCCTTACCCTTGTGGTGTGTGCAGGTTGGGTGGGACGATTGGCAATCAGGCAGATAAACGCCACCACATCGTGGGCTGGAGCACTGATAAGGGAGAAAAGAGAACTATTTTACAGCACATGGAAGGAGCCCTTAACCTGATTTAAAGGATCAAGGAAGGACTTTATGGAAGAAGAGATGTCTAGGCTGAGACCTCAATGATGAGTTAGGCTCTTGACTAGTCTATAGGGGCTGGAGAATAGTATTCCAAACACAGGGAACATTGTGTGTGTGTGTGTGTGTGTGTGTGTGTGTGAGAGAGAGAGAGAGAGAGAGAGAAGAGAGAAAGAGAGAGAGAGAGAGAGACTCAGGCTTGGGAGAACACTGGGTTTTCACCAATTCAACACTTTAAAAGAATTCATTAAGCATCTACTGTGCAATACGTATTGTTTCACATAACAGGGAGACTGTCAGTTAATAAAATAGACAATATCTTTATTTTCATGGAAGTCACAGGAGAGAATAGAGAAATGAAGATTGGTGTTATGAAGAAAGCTACTTAGGGGAGGATGATCAGGGAAGCCTTTAGGATGAGGTAACAGTCAAACAGACCTGAGTGATATGAAGGAACCAGCCATGAAGACATTGGGGGAGACAAGAGGAACAAGCAAGATGAAGAGGTGAAATGCAGGAACAATCCCAGCATGTTGGAGAAACTGAAAGAGGGCCAGTGTGCTGGTGTGTGGAGGCCTTGGGGAAAATATCTGAATAATTCAAAGGGTGTTCCATTATGATGGCAATTATCAAAAAGACAAAGATAACACACGTTAGCAAGAGTGTAGGGAAAAGGAACCCCTAGAACACTGTTGGTAGGAATGTAGATTGGTGCAGCCATTATGGAAAACACTGTGAAGGTTCCTAAGGAAAGTAACACTAGAACTACCACATGATCCAGCAGTCCTTCTTCTAAAGGGGATGAAATCACCACCTCATAAAGATATTTGCACGCCATTGAAGCTTTATTCACAATAGCCAAGATATGGAAACAACCTAATTGTCTGTCAATGGGCCAATGGATAAAGAAATGTGGTATATAAATATACAATGGAATATCATTCAGCCTTAGAAAAGTAGCAGATGCTGCCATTTGCCCCAACATGGATGGACCTGGAGTACGTCATGCTTAGTGAAATAAGCCAGACACAGAAGAAACATAGTGTATGATCTTAACTTATATGTGGAATCTAAAAAAAAAGAAAAGATCAAATATACAGAAACAAAAAGTGTCAAGTTTGAGCAGGAGGCAGAAATAGGGAAATGTATGTCAAAGAATACAAAGTAGTGGATATGTAGGATAAACAGGCCTAGATGTCTAATCTGAGGACGGCAGTTAATAAAATTGTATTCTATTAGGGACTTTTGTTGAGTAAGTAGATTTCAGGTGCTCTTGTCACACAAGAAAAGTGACTATGTGAGATGATAGATGTGTTAATTTGCTTCTCTGTAGTAGCTATTTTATTCTTTATGTGGATCCCATGACATCATACTGTAAACCAATAATTCCAAGGGTGTTTGGGTTGGGTTGTTGATGCTGAGAAAGACTCAGAAAATTTCTAGTATAAACTAGTTAAAACACACAGAATGAGTCTCTTTTCAAACCCAGAAAGTTTCTGGAAAATCTTAGTTGCAAATTTCTCTTCTCTAAAGTGGGGCTTGGCTCTGTGTGTTTTAATAAATGAGGTGTGAGGAGGAGCATATATCCCATCATCATTGCCTAGAACTGCACATAAGGCAGCTGTGCTGATACACATTGTGGTCCCAGTTGTGAGCACATTTGAGCAGCAAAACAGATCAGCTGGGCTGCCTGGCTCGACACGAGGGCTCATTATGTTGATTATGGGTGTCCCAGTGATTTCTCCTGGGTTCTAGCCATATACTGTATTTCTAATTACCTTCGTGAGCTTTCTTTTCCTGTTTCATCCCTTCGGACTCCCATTTGTGTTTCAAAAGTGCTTTAAATTTTTTCTATCCAGTTTGAGTGTGCTTCGATCCAAACTAATTGTCCATGTTCTTCTCTTCTGTTGTCCCGGACTGTCTATCGGTATTGGAGCACATGGGCCACACGGGAGACTCATGGCTCTTGTTTGCTCCCAGTTAACAGCTTTGGGGATGATGAAGAGCTATCCACGTCTTCTGACAGCGATGAGGAGGTGATCAAACAATTTGAGATTTCCGTGTCCCGGTCCCAGAGTTTCCGTTCAGGAGCATCTGAGCAAGGAAAGCAGACCGGATTGGAGCAGAAACTGAAATTCAGCCGTTTGCTGTCTACCTGTGAAGAAGACAGCACGGAAGTATCTGCCTGTGAAGGTATTCTTTGCACAACACCCTTTCTTTGTCTAGAGGCACTGCACCACTGCACTCCGCTTCTGTGAGTCCAGAGAGGAAAGAATGAGACAGGAGGCAGCAGCTGGGATGGGGCAAAGGGGCTGCTTTAACACCCCCAGGGGGGCTGTCGTGCAGGAGGTTGGGAGAGGGAATGGATTGAAAGCGGGCAATTCCTGACCCTGGTCTGTGGGACCCCTGCCTTCCGTGTACGTCATTGCTCTGAACATTTGAACACTAATGACTAGAACAGGATTTATTGAGCTTTGTAAAATCTTGTTCCCTTTTGATAAATTCAAAAATTTCACATGCCTGTCTACTGACACTGAGATTTTGTGCCCTTTCTTCCATTTGGAATCCTACAGAGTTAATTTTCCATATACCTGTATAACTCAGAAGATATTTTGAAGCATTTCTTCTACTTACTTTATATTATTAAAGCAATAGGTACTTTTTACCTTCCAAATAAAAATATGTAGTATAATAATAATGAGTAACTTTTTTCAAATAACATACTCCCCTGCATCCTTGCTCTCAGGCCCTGCAGTATCTGACAGACCCCACCTGCATGAGAATTACATAAGCATCCAGTCTTATGTCGTCTTCTGGTATCATCACCATAAGTGTACTTTCCACAAAGGGGGGAGGGGCTCCTCCAAGGTCGCAGAGGCCCAGCGTGTGATGGTGGCTGGGCCTTGTTAAGGATCCTCCTCCCTTTCCAACACTGGCACAAAACAACCGGGAGAGAGGATGTAAATAGATGTACAATATTTCAGAGTGCAAAGGGCAAGGCATCTCCCTGACTCCTTTATGCCCAGAACCCCGAATAGACACAGACATTGGAACAGGGAAGGGTCTGTGAAGTATATTTGGTACAAAGCTAGAGAAAATGTTGCAGTGTCTGCCTTCATGACCTGGTCTCAGTAACTTCGATTCTCTCATCTTTTCTTGCTTTCCTTTTGGGTATGTGGTCAGTCAAACCCATGGGGGCAGAGTTGGTAGATATTCCATGTTTTCAACACTAGACAAAGCAAAAGTGCAGAAATTGAGAAGAGATAAAAGAGAAGAAATTTTGATTTGAGGGTGAGGACAGGACAAGGAGAAACAGAACAAAGGAAAAGGTCACATTAACAAAGAGAAGCCTAATTTTCGGCAGTACTAACTTGCTATCCATCGCATGGTTTGACTTACTGACATAGGCCACATAACATATTTTATTGCTCTTCTTTTTATCCCACGGTAAACTAATAAATAAAGGCCTTATGTAACCAAACCACAATATCAGTGGCTGCTGGCCCTGTGTCATTTCCTCACTCCCTCTCTTGGCTTTTCTTTCTCTGGTGTTACATCACAGCATTCCTTTCTCTCCACCGACAGGTTAAATGTTAGCTAATGAAAGTTATTAGCAGTTGATTCCCTGAGAATAGCTTGTTTAATCCTAAAGCTAATGGCTCCATTTCCCAGAAGCCCAAGTATCTGGTTTCTGATTTACACAAATGGCCGATGTTCTGACAACCATTCTCACCCTTCCCCTTCCTGGAATGAACAGTAACTTATCTCTTGTCCTAACTGGTAATTCTGAATTTTTCAGAGATGGTGATAGAAAACGTAAATTTTTTGCTATTGGAGAAAGGAAAAAGTCTACCATATTGAATGAATTACCTGTAGATTTTGAAGAAAATCAGCAGGATTTTCATAAAAATAGCTACATGGCAAATTTTAGGTTATCAAATGTCATGGCAAATGTTAATGTAGTTTTTATTGCTTGATGTTTTTCTGTCATTTCTTTTTGTTCATCTTTACATCAGTGGACTTATTTCAGTGATAAAGAATGATGAAAATATTAACCATGCACCCCAGAGAGGATTTTTTTTGCCTGTTCTTTCTTTATGTAGCTATTTTGTTTTATTATAAACATAGTTTTCTAAGATCAAATTTAATTGTAGACAATTCTTCTACTTTAAAAATACATTCAGAAGTGTTAGACAGTGAAATTAGAGGTCCAAATCCAATTAAAATCTGAAACATGAATGAGCTACTAGTCGGTTATCTCATGTTTCATTTTAAGTGAGATTCTTAATTCTAGATTCAATGGTGAGGTTATTAGAGCCACATTCCAAGCAAGTTCTCTTTTGTCCTGTGTATCTGATTTAGTGTTATTGGACATTAATTATCACTGTGTTCCTGATAATATCAACGAGAGTTTGATCTAAGTGGTCTGGGTCAGAGGCTGGGAGTGAGGTCTTTAGGCATGAAAGATACGCTACATAGTAATAGGTCATTAAATATGAAATGTCCGATTTCAAATCAGAAGCGTAGTTTATATCTCAAACAAGAAGCAGTACAATTAATCAAAGGATGCGCCTAAACTATCCACACAGTTTTGCCGTCTTAACAGTAGCTTGTTTATGCCAGCAGCAAAGAAGCCTAGAGAGCGAGGGGCAATGAAATCTCAAAAGGCGTTTTCCACAGCTTGTTGAGAATTGAATATTTTTCCTTGCAAGAAGTGGTCCAAAGCCTGGAAGAAAGCAATTAGAGAAAAGGTTTTTTTTTTTGTTGTTGAGACAGAGTCTTGCTCTGTCACTCCAGCTAGAGTGAGTCCAGTGGTGTCATCACAGCTCACTGCAACTTCGAACTCATGGGCTCAAGCAATTCTCCTGCCTCAGCCTCCCAAGTTGCTGGAACTATAGACATGCACCACTATGTCCAGCTAATTTTTTTTATATTTTGCAGAGACGAGGTCTCACTGTTGCTCAGGATGGTCTTGAACTCCTGGCCTCAAGCAATCCTCCCATCTCGGCCTCCCAGAGTGCTAGGATTATAGGTGTGAGCCACCACACCTGGCCAATTATAGGGTTTTACTCTATCATAGTGGGATATGGACTACAAAAGTTGAAGAATTTCCCTGTTAAAATAAATTTGCTTGATGTGACATAATTATGGTATATTATTTCTAAGAAGCCAGGATATGTTTCTCTGACAACAGGCAATTACTTCTGTGCATGTTTTTAAGGTGACATGATTTTCTGTAATTTAAAGGCATAAGAAGACTGTTTAATGTGAAAGTGAATCACCTTTCACTTTTCTTCTCCTTGCAACATGTACCCAAGATTTGCTTTTCAAATTCGTTCCTTGCTTGTTTGTCATGGAAAATGGTTTGTTACATTAATATAGTTCTTATGTTTTTCAGTTATGAATAGCTTTTCAAGGCTTAATGTAGCTTTTGGAAATTGTCTTATTACTGATCTAGGTATTATCACTGTAGGAGTTAAAGTCATGAGACGATTTTATGGGGGTAATTTCTTGGCAAAGTTAGGTTTTGTGCTGAAATCCTGCTGGGTGCTACACACATTGATGGATGACCCACTGTTTAATAGGACATTTTACTGTTCATGTATGTGAGGATTGGGTGTGCTAATTAGAAACTTGGAAGAAAATTCTGCTTTATGTTGTAGGTTTTTGCATGTGGATTTTTTTCTTGTTCTGTCATTTTGTGTGTCCTATTTTTGGTGTGTTTGCCAACTAACTGAAAGTGTGAATGTAAAAATTTTGTGGTGTCCAGTGAAAGTGTTTCCAAGGGACCTGAACTGAATTATTAAGGATAACAAGGCAAATAGGGGAACTTCTCAATGGCCTGCTGTAGTTTTTCAGATCCCAAATCAGGAGTCTGAAGCTGTGCCCCATGGACCACATCTGCCTACAGAGGTTTTTATATGGTCTGCATAGGGTGTTAAAAATTATCATACATTTTTTTTAAGTTTGGATGCTCACTATAGATGGGTTATGTACTCTCTGATAAATCACTGTCACCACCGCCACTCCTATCACTGCACATCTGACTGCTTCAGATGTTTGTTACCTGCCTAGACTTTAAAGTTATTTGAAGGTTTAGTGAGAACCCACTGGGAGGTAAAGACTATGCAGTAGATGTATGTGGCTGAGTGCCTTCAAGAAGCCTATGTTCTAGCTGAGGTTATAAGGCTAACAGGGAAACACTTGCTGCCATGTATGTAAGAGCTGAATTTATGACATATGCCTTGTCATCCCACTCACTCGTCCTATCTAAATCTTTAATTTTCTGTCATCCTGGGACGGGAGCGGCTGGAAGAGACAGGAGGCCCAAGAGATGAGAGATCCTTAGCTGCTCTTTGGGTATGGGGGTCAAATCGTAGTGAAGGCTATTGCTCAGGAAGACCTGCCAGTTTTCCTTACCATCTGCGGGCAATCTTCACATGGAAGGAGAGGAAAGGGATACATAGGGGTTGCGGATACCAAGAGAGAAAGCATTGAGTCTGAAGGAGTCAGGGAAGGTTCAGGAGTTGTTGGGGCTTTGTATGGACTGGAAGGAAAGGACAGGAGGGAGAGGGTGTGAGGCGCACTGTGAACTGGAATACATAGTTGGTATTTTCATGAGCCTGATGGTGACTTGGGAAGCAGTGGGAAATGGAGTTTGATGGGTTGAATGAGGCCAGTGCAGGCCAGGCAGGTAAGCAAGGCTATTACTTATGGAAGGCCTGCTATCTGCTGGGTGGATATTATTTCATGGGTCCACAGTGACCCTCTGATGGCTTTTATCATTTTTTAGGTAAGGAAACAAAGATTTGGGGAGTTTGAATATTGTTCAAGTTCTTAAGGTAGAGACAGGATTTATACACAGATCATCTGACTCCAAATCCAGTGTTCTTACCATGAATCAAGTAGAGAACTTTTTACTTGGAAGGACCACTGATGCCTTCTGAGCAGAAAGTAATATAGTAAATGTGGAAGAGAGAAGGAAGAATGGCAGAATCAGGAGACCATACGGTTTCCATATTAGATGACTCCTTTTGCTTTCTAGATCTGTTCCTGAAGTCTTTTTTTTTTTTTTTTTTTTTTTTTTTTTTTTTTGTTGAGACAGAGTCTCACTTTGTTGCCCAGGCTAGAGTGAGTGCCGTGGCGTCAGCTTAGCTCACAGTAACCTCAGACTCCTCGGCTTAAGCGATCCTACTGCCTCAGCCTCCCGAGTAGCTGGGACTACAGGCATGCGCCACTATGCTCGGCTAATTTTTTCTATATAGATTTTTAGTTGTCCATATAATGTCTTTCTATTTTTAGTAGAGACGGGGTCTCGCTCAGGCTGGTCTCGAACTCCTGACCTTGAGCAATCCACCCGCCTCGGCCTCCCAGAGTGCTAGGATTACAGGCGTGAGCCACTGCGCCCGGCCTGTTCCTGAAGTCTTGAGGTCATTAGCTCCAACAGAATTCTATTGTGGTTATCCTTCTGACATAAATATACATTATTTATACTCATATTATGAGAAAGTATTAAACTTTCTTGCACCTCAGATAATGAATTAGTGGCCTTCTTGATTATATGGACCAGCTTCTCCACTATATGGGTGGGATTATGTTTCTGCAGGTGTTACTGATACAGGTTTTCTTTTTGTGGTCTTGATTGTTGTGATAGCCATTGCTCAATTTCTCTACATAAAAAGGTGTTTAAAAATAATGCATTTGAAATAGTTTCCTTATTGCAAATTTAGATTTGGATGGAGCCAGCCCAGCGAGTTATTCTGAGAATCTGTCTCACTGTGAAGATGACCCTGTCCCTGATCATGCACCATCCCCATGTGAGAGAATGGGTACCAGGCACCATGGCGCATCTCACCAAGAGTCCGGTGAGGCCCGAAGCCTCAGTCGCCAGTCCACAGAGGGCAGCTTGGAGATGGAGACAGCTTTTAATAACCGGGGATTTGAAGATTCCTACGCCACAGACAGTTCCTCCATGTGGAGTCCAGAGGCAAGTTATTTGTTTTTCATTCTTTCCCTGTTTTAGTGGTGTGCATTCACAGGCTCTCGCGCTCCATTCCTCCTTCTCCCCCTCCTTCCTCTGTTTTTCTTCCCCTCCCCCCAAAAAACTTTTCCTTAAAAAACAAAGACCTACAAAAACATTTATTTGAAACAAATTTTTGTTCGGATGACTAAAGCCCCTATGTGTGTCAATAAAAGAATCATAAATAAATGTCTTTTAAAATGGAAAAAAAAAAGAAGAAGAATGGAAAAAAATAAAGTAGAACAAGAATGGTGGCAGAATAGACCCAGGAACAGCCAGGCTTTTCTTTTCTACAAAGGCTTTTTACAGGCTTAATTTTAAATAATAGAAACTTTAGTTCTTTAGAGAGACTGGTTTCTTTCCTTCCTGGTGTCACTTAAATGGAGGCTATTTTTATTTACCCTAAACCTTGAGTTATGATTATTTGAATATGAAAACTATTTGAAAATTGAACTAAAATGAAATAGCCTCTAAAGGAAATTATACCAGATGTTATGATGAGGATCTTACAGTGTGAGTATATTTGTTAGCTTTGAATTTAATCAAAAATCTAGGAGATGGCATTAATCAGCAGTGACCCTCTGGCCATTGATGTTGGTTTGTGGAATAAATCTCTGATAAAAGATGCTTCTTTTAAATTTCTTTTTCAATTAATGCTTAGTCCAGAGTAAACTTAACAATGCAAAGATATGACTGGAAGTGATGCTGGTAGTAGCTACCATTAATTGAGCAGTTACTACATGCCAGGCATTGTGATAAGGATTTTGCCAGCATTGCTTTATCTTACAGGCATTTATGGTTGTTCTTCATTAGGTAGATCCCTCCTATTATGATTTTTGATATTGAAAGGTTTAAATAGTAGTGTTTAATACCTAATTTGAAATTAATTTTGATGGAATAAGTCATATAAGTATATAAAAAATTTAGTATAATTTGTGGGGATGGAAGAAGGAGGAGAAGGGTGAATGGGTTTTATTAGCATTAGTCTAAGAAAATAAACAGGGTGACTCTCTTATTAGGACTTGAACCGTCACACACACTAAATGCTCAGGGCAAAGAAAAAAAATCATAGAAAATCACGCTCCAAAGCCTTACTACTAACACATTGGAGCATGTGGGGAGTGTATACAAAGGTGTAGGCATGCACATCCGTGCCCGTGTGGTGTTGGTGTTTCTGCTGAGGACGAGAAATGAGAAATGGTAACTCAGATATGTGGTTTGTGGTTTGTTAAAAGCAGCCTTTCATATGGCGGCATCCAAAGCAATTAACTTTATAAGTTTTGTAAAAAAAAAAAAAAAAAAAGTCTGCTTGGGTTTACTACTGAGTCATATCAAATCCCACACAATAACATTTAAAAATACTTTTGCTCTCTCACCACAAAAACAAAACAGAGCTATTCACCTGCCTACTGATACTCTGTCTCCTTGATAACCGTGCCATCTGGCCTGGAATTGCCTTCTGCAGGTGATCTGCCGTTTCCCTGCCTGCTGGAGCGGTAGTGGGAGACTCGGTGTTGAGGGGACTAAATGTTCTCAGACTCCAAAAATACCCAGACATCTCTGTGTGCTCCATTCAACCTCCTATCTATTTTGAGACAAAAACTGTAATTTGGTGCTCCTACGGTAGAACTTCAAATCCAACCAGAGGCAGTTCCCGTAACTGCCTGCTTTGCAGGCTTAGCTTGCCTTTGCAGAATTGATTTATTTGCCTCTTAGTGGTATTAAGAACTCTGTCTTCCCCCATGTGTCTGGCCTCGGGAACATACTGTGGGTCTGTTTACTCTGGGCCACACAGACGACATCAACACTATCTTACTAAAACAGAAAGGCTTTCAATTTGACAGAAAATCTTTAAACCTACATGGATTTTGACACTTTGACACAAGCGTTCCCATCTTAAAGAAAAACCCAGGATATTAGAACTCAAGGCATCATTTGTTTCGCCTCAGAAGGAGACCGGTCATGCAGCATGACTACCTGTTAGGCTGATGGATTTTCGAGCTCTGTTCTCTGCTGGCAGAAGCCATTGACTTTTTCCTGCAGACCCAGGGCTGGGCAGGGAAGACAATGGGAGGGTGGCTGGCGATTTTGAGCACACAGGGAGACAGGTGTCCTACTTTTCATCTCTGCTTTCCCCTGATTAATTGGTTGGCCTTGAGAAGTTAATTAAAATCTGCCAAATGGGGATAAGAATGAAGAGATTTCTACCTTGCAGGAAGGTCAGATGGATTAGTGGTATTAACAGTACCCACATGAGGAGCCCTTCAGTTGCCTGGTGATAGGTGAAGTGTGTTGAAATAATTAATTGCTGTGAAAATACCAACCTTCGCAAATCTTTTTCTCAAATCAATCCAGAAAGGGGCCGCAAGGCCCAGTTTTCATGGGCCACAGCTTGGATTGGCCCATGCAGAGCCAGGCTGGTGCCTGGAGCTGAGCCTTAGAGTACTTAGGAAAGTTAAGAACCCTACCCAGGACTCCCCCCAAAATCTGCAGGTGGAATGAGCATTTATCTGAATAGGTAGCCTGATAGCTAGGTAGAGAGTGCCTCATTAGGATAGTTTTACCTTGGAATTAAAGTTGATGACAAAATTAGGGACTGTTAACTAATATTAAGAGCAGAGGCCTAAAAAGATGTGAAATTCACACTATTATGTGCTTTCAGCCCCCTCATCCCCCAGTCTTCTTCCCTCTTCATCTCACACACTCAATATACATGTAAATAGCTATGGCGAAAGGTTTGGGGGAGAGGAAGGCAGACCTTATGGTTCAAAATAAGATTTGGGATTTTGTGTGTTGCATACTGGTTAAGGCAGGCTCTGGACTCAGACTGCCAGGGTATGAACCCTGAGTAATCTCGTCTGGGCATATGACCTTGGCACAGGGGGAGGGGGAGTGTTAGTTATTTAGCCTTTTTAAGCTTTAGTTTTGTCCTCCATAAAGTGAGGATATTAAAATACCTACCTACTTAGGTTGATGTAAATATTTAAAAAGATAATGTTTCTTAATTGGGTTCCCCCCAAAATCAGAGCCTAAGGCAAAGGCTTTTGTTCTTTACTTTGTTAGGGAGCACAATTCCAGGGAACAAGAGTGAAAGACAAGGAGAGCGAGGCAGGGAAGAAGGGAAGTCCAGTATGGGAATGTGCAGTTGAGTTGGCCACCTCAGTATGACTAATTGCCGGATCTGGTGGGACCACACTCCAAGAAGCTGTATAAACTGATCTCAGGACATTTTTGCAAGGGGTGAAAAGTTTACTGCATAGGATGTTAATCCCTGCACACTCTGGACTTTATTACATGGGTGACAAGCAGGGTTATGCAGCTTTCTAAGCCTTGGCATCCACAGAGAGTCCCATGGTAAGAGCTGAGAATTACATTGTATGAGTAGGAGGTAAGA
Organism: Eulemur rufifrons; assembly: GCF_041146395.1. Taxonomy (NCBI): domain Eukaryota; kingdom Metazoa; phylum Chordata; class Mammalia; order Primates; family Lemuridae; genus Eulemur; species Eulemur rufifrons. The sequence continues at coordinate 90,928,117 of NC_090984.1, forward strand.
CTTTATTGAGTTGTGCCAGGCTGAAGCCACTTAGAGCTCAGACAGGCGGTGCCTGTAGGGGAAGATGGAACACAAAGTGAGGCCAAGAAGGTCTGAAGTGTATAAGAGCTGAATTTTATAGTCTATAAAGGATTGAGTATAGTATCTGGCATAAAAATGGCTTAGGAGATGTTAGATGTTATTACTTGTGGTCAGACAAGCAGTATAGAGACGGTCGAGAGTAAACTAAAATAGATGGGAGTTTTAAGAAGAGACAAGGGAGTTTGAGAGAAGGCTCTGACTTGATTTTTCAGTTGGCTTGACTCCTTGGAGACTTGCTTCTAATATTATCTATACACTAGTCAGTTGTATTCAGAAGTCTCTATAGCAACTACTTTTATCACTTGAAACTAAGTACCTCTGAATAGAAACACTCACACATGATTTCATGCTCAGAAGAAAGAATATGAGAAGCTTCCCTTATTTTACAAGAAATCTAAATTTTCTTGGTAGGCTAATTTGAATCTTAAAAGAGAAGAGTATTTATTAGTTGTCTACTATATGTCAAGTCCTTACTTTTCACAACAACCCTGCACCATAGGTATCGTCCCCATTTTACTATTGAGGAGAAAAGAATGTGGAAAGGATTAGATAACTTGCCCCATGTCATAGAGCTAGTATGTGGTAGGCCTGGGCTTCCTAAGGATATTTGATTCCAGAGAACCATGTGCTTTTTTTTTATCTGAACTCTAAGGAAAATTTCATTGATGAATGCACATTTTGAGGTGTCTTATTATAGTTGTTAAATGAAGAGATCTCTAAATTAGTGAAGTCTGGCGTTCAATTGTGCAAATAAGAACTGATTGGCAACAAGAATCAAAGTTTAGTTACAGGTAAAGGTCATGCCTTCAGAGGAAAAAGCGAATTATGTTGACATTATTTACAATTTGTTGATGGGCTAGTTCATTACGGTAAATGCAGTTCATCTCAGTTTTCCCAGTGAGGTCATCGGATCTGAGTGGCTACAAGTGAGTTGCTGTGCAAGGGTGAGAGTCCGTAAGGAGAGAGCTGTGGTGGAGAATAGCTAGCACCAGTCCAGTGGTGGGAATAGATATTTACGGAGTCTGATTCGAGCCAGTATTTTCACATCTATTAAAATGCCACAACACCACTCTATCAAGCAGGCATATTAATGTACATTTTTCAGCTAGAGTACAGAGAGGCTGGGCTATTTGGCCAGGGCCAAAAAGCTCATCAGTGGTAGAGTTATGACTTCCATCCAGGTGTTCTTGCTCCAGGTCTGGTGTTGCTGTTTACTAAATGGTTGTTACAGATGCCCACCTAAGCCTTTGCTACTCAAAGTGTGATCTGAGACCAGCAGCACCAACTTCCCTTGTGAGCTTCTTAGAAATGCAAAATCTCAGACTCCAGCCCAGACCCAGTGAATCAGAATCCTCAGGTGAGTCAGGTCCACATTGAAGTTTGAGAAGCTCAGCCCTAAACCTTTTCTCCCACATAGATTGAAAATTTACTGAAGGATCACCTTCCCAAAATGCCCATTAGGATTCTTGTCTGTGGGAAGTTCTTACCAGTAGATAACAGGCCCAGGCTCAACCGTTTCTACTGGGGACTCAAGGAAACATCACCTATTGGCAATTGCATGGTTGACTTAATTTTAGACTTAGCATCTCAGGTTTCAATGATCCTGGGCAGCTGTGATTTTTGAGAAGCAAAATATATGCAAACACTTTTCAAAATATGAAAGCTTTATTTATTCATTCCAGAAACATTCATGGAGGCTCACCATATGCTAGGCACTGTGCCATCAAAGAATCAAAGTCTAATGGAGAGAGAAACCCGTAAAGAGATCTACCTAAGGGCCAGGGCTATGCACTGGCGATCAGAAGGCATGAAATTTGGGAAGAGCTCAGAGGGGCACCCACTCACCAAAATGTAACTGGGCACGATCATTTCCATTCCTAATCTTTTCTTCTGCCTGCAACAGGAACAGGATGGGACCAACTTGCAGGTGCCATCCGGGATTTCGGAGCCCATCTCAAAGTGTGGTGACCTAGATGTCATCTTTGAATATAGAGCTGCGAGCCAGAAGCTCACAGTGACGACTGTGAGAGCACAGGGCCTCCCGGATAAGGACCGAAGTGGTGTCAACTCCTGGCAAGTTCACGTGGTGCTGCTGCCCAGTAAGAAGCAGAGGGGCAGGACGAGCATACAGAGAGGGCCGAACCCCATCTTCAAGGAGAAGGTCACTTTCACCAAGCTGGAGCCCAGAGACGTGGCTGCCTGTGCTGTCCGCTTCCGCCTGTATGCTGCCCGGAAAATGACCCGAGAGAGAATGATGGGAGAGAAACTATTCTATCTCAGCCACCTGCACGCGGAAGGGGAAATGAAAGTAACTCTGGTTCTGGAGCCAAGAAGTAATATAAGTGTGAGTATGTTAAATGGTGCTGCTAATGACGTGGTGTGTTCGAGGACCTGGGATTGGCAGCCCCTGATTTAGTACATTTAGCCTGTGAATTCAGAGACTTTAATTTAATTTTCCCTTTGGCTCTTCTCATCCTTATAAGCCACAATTTGCACTTCACGGTACAATGGGCCTTTCATGCCTGGCTTCCCGATAACCTGAAGGATAAATTCTCTGTCCATTTTAGGAAATGACAGCAGTGGTGTGATGGAGGGCCTGGGAAAACCAGGGAAGGTGGCTTGACCTTCTGGTTCATGGATAAGTGGTTCTGCTCTTCTCACCTCCAATATGCATTATGAGGAATCTCGGAGAGGGGACTTTCTAGGCAAGGTCCTTCACAAGTATGCTGGGGCAGGCTGTGACAGCAGCCCTGAACTCCAGCCACTTCTGAGACCTCCCGTTTGTATGACTGTACCACTCTAATGTGCCCCATCTCTCTGCTTGCCCAGAGTTTCGAGGAGAGACACCATAGCTTGTATGTCTACAGGACGGGCAGCCCACTATTGCTATGGGTTATGTGTCACCTAGTGTGAAGATCTCCTTTTAAAAAAAACATGTAAAAAGACTAGGTAGCCGTGTTGAACTGTTGGGCCAACCAGCCATTAATTCAAAGATGTTTACTATCAAGTACTGAGGCAAAGCGGATGCAGGAAAGAACTAAGCAGGTGATGCCTCTGCCCTTGACTTGCAGTCCAGTGGAGGAGGGCAAGGATAGACCAACCAAGGTGGGCAAGGTAGAGAGTGGCAGAGGCTATTGTTTGTTTACAGGGGTCAGAGGAGGTTTCTTGAGCTGGGGATAAAACACAGAACTCAAGGTATTGAAGGGGCTAGGATCCCAGGCGAGGGAATGGTACCTGCAAGCATCCGGGGGTGGGGAGGAGCTGGTCCTGCGTGAGGAAGAGCTAAGGCACCGGAAAGGCTGGAGTATAGTGGTGGGAGCTCTGTCCACTTGACTGTCTTATGATATCTCAGAATTAACATCGCCAGACTTGAAATCATGATTTTTGCCTCCCCAGATCTATTCCACCCACAGTCTTCCCCATCTTGCCTAAAGGCAATTGCATCCTTCTGGTTGCCAAGGTCAAAAATCTTAGCCATCATCTGTGACTTTTCCTTCCCACCTGAAATCCTGTTGGCTCTATCTTCAGATATAACCAGGCCTGGGATCTCTGCTGGGCTATTGAGCAGCCTCCTGGTGATGGTCTCTCTGCTTCCGCCTTTGCCCACCATAGACTCCTCCTGACCCAGAGGCCGGAATGAGTCTTTTTAAAGCATAAGCCAGATCATGTCTCATATGCTTTTCCCAAAGCCCTCTTTTTTCCTAAGCTCTGAGTAAAGTGTATATGAAATCAGGGAAAACAATCCACGGAGGTCAGAAGAGATCCTGCCCTGTAAGGCACAAAACAGGCATGATCATACCCATATTTCTCTGTGCCAGGCCTGTGCTGTGTGCTGGGGGCAAAGTTCAATGGGGAAAATGAGCTTGTGTGAATGAACTTTGAAGGAGAAAATGTTTTCAGTTACTAGTTATTTGTTGAGCATCATTATATGCTAGACATCAGGCCATGAACGAGGGGCTGAGATTTATATGCATCCAGAATTTGATGGGAGGGGCACGCAGTGAGTGAGAGGGGCCGTAGCAGAAGCTTCTGTAGAAGCACAGGGATGGGTGTGACCCTTACCCAAAGGTGAGCAAATATTTCATTGTTGGATTTTTATCTTCTAGACTATAGGGACTATAAAACCCTTATCACAACCACCTAGCCCTGTAGTTTACACATTGTGTTCCAGGAAAGCCTGGAAATGATTTCAGATGTTGAGAAGGGTTTAAGCCAAGTCCAGTGTGCTTGCTTCTGGTGGAGGGGTGGTGTTTCAGGGGCAGGCCTGATCCAGCTCCTATTCCTTGACTGAGAATCAGCATCCGGCTCTGCTTTGCTCTCCTCCTCCTGACATGCCTGGTGCTTAAAGGTGGGTGATCAGGAGGAGAGCGCACGTGAATAAACACGACAAAAAGCTTACGCTCTCTCCTGAGCTCGCTAGGTCACTGAGATCCACAACCCAGGTGTTGGCTTCCTTACCAAACAATTGTAAAGTGCTCATTTTGAGTGTAATCCATTTCCTTAAAAGACAAATTTTAGCACCTGGCACATACCTAACAGCCTTAGGCAGAAGTAGCTGCTAAGTGTTCTATGTGGTGATAGACATCAGTGGTCATTTCTTTCACAGTTAAGACAGAATGCCTCCTGTCTTGCTACATTCATCAAAAAGCTGCAGAGAACAGAAACAACACGCAGGCCTGGAGTGGATGGGTTCCATAGAAACCTTCAAGCACAAATTGCACAGGAGAGAATTTTGGTTTATATTAAAAGTATTATTAGCTCTCCATGTATCTTAAAGGGTTTGATTTATACTAGTAATAACATCTTTGTCCGTTGTGTCTTTAGAGAGGAAATAGTGAATGGAGACAGCTCCTGAAACAAACATGTCAGTTAATAATACAGGGGATCTCACCCATGACTGTGCCCCCTGGGCCATTGTAATTCACACGGAGTGCGCCCTTAGTCATCTTTGGCAGTCGTGGGGATTGGGTCACAGTTTCACCAAACATAATATCGGCTTTCTCTGAAAGAGAGTCATGCAGCGTGGGCCAATGGATTCTTTGTTGTTTTTCCCTTCCAGAGTGGAGGGTCTCCTCTCAGCCCATCTGCAGTTTCTCACAGTGATAGTGCTTCATCCACGCAGTCACTGTCTCATGGAGGGGCGCCAGAGCTGTTGGTGGGGCTGTCCTACAATGCCACAACGGGGCGATTATCTGTGGAAATGATCAAAGGCAGCCATTTCCGAAACCTCGCTGTTAACCGAGCGCCTGGTAAGTGTGTATCTGCTCCCCCGGCTCTGGTCCTTCCAGAGGCAAGTGGAAGGCCATGTCTGCTTTCATCTTAATTCTTTAATTTTTACTGTAAAAATGATCTTGTTATGGCTTAGGCAAGCTTTCATAAGGAGATACCTCTGGATTTCTAAATGGCTTTCTATTTAATTAGACTTCTTCAATATCTAGATGCATCTTGATATGAAGTAGACTGGCCTGTATGTCTGTATTGTTTAAAGGAAGAGACTGATGTCTTTTCAGCAACCTAATGTATATGAGCAATGAGAATCTGCTAATATATCCCGGACCCTCAACTCTAAAGAGGCAGAGCTCTGGCTTTGTCATGAGTCAGATCTGGGATCAGATTCCAGCTGTACCTGCTACTTACCTACTAGCTTTGCTCTGATTCTGTACAATTTATCCCGTTTTGGAACCTCTCCTAACTCATCTGAAAAAAAAAGATATTAATAGTACCTTCATGTAGGGTTGTTTTGGGGTTTAAATAAAGTAATTTATGTAAAGCATTTAGCATGGTGCCTACCACACAGTGAGCACACAAGAAATGTTCACGATTATGGTGACGATGGAGAAGGAAGTGAAGGAGGCATATCTGGGGCAATGCACCTCCTGAGGCTCACCAGGAGAGCTACCACTTTTGAGATCCCCAGTGGAAAGAGTGTTTCAAGACATAACCTCCAGAGCTGCAGTCTAGGGTTCAGGAAGCCAGACTCAAAAGGCTGCTGCTGCCACCTCCCTCCATGGTCTCTCAACATCCAGAAAGTTAGAGATTGAACATTTGAATAATGCTGATAAAAAATTAGCTCACCTTTTTATAATGTTACTTGTCAGCAGAAAAACTTGAAAAGTGGCAGGAAGATGATATCTCCTTCACTTCCGCCTTTTGGACCTCATGCAGATACATCTAATCGAGGGGACCTAGTTTGTATCTGGAATGCTAGCTGCAAGAGAGTCTGAAAACTGTTGTTGACTTTCCAGTCTCTCAAGTACAGGAAGGTAAACTAGAAGGGAACAGAGTGGGTGACAAGAGAGCTGCCCACCTTGGGCACCAAAGTGTGATTAAACGAAGGATGAAATCAGTACATATGTGGCAGGCTGAAAGAATCAGTGGACTTTGTCTCAGGTATCAGCAGCAAGTGAAGAGTCAGGGAGCCAGTAGAAAAAGGTCAGCTCCTACAATTGAATCTGGGCACTCTCTTTTTTGCCTTTACCTCTGGTGCAGCCCACAAAGGCTTTCTTGAATGGGGGCATCTTGTTAGTCAAACTGTATTGAATAATTAGAGCAAGGTGGTAAGGAAAGCCCGGGCAATCTGGATAATAGAATATGCCAAGTGCATAAGCCATATTCTGTGTTGACATTCAGAGCCAGGTGACAACTACTTGGAATGCATAATATATGCTGATTATTAATTGCACTGCTCGAGTCTTTTGCTAGATACACACTTAATTCTCCAAAATAGCTCTGAATTTACTAAAGATCTGGATTTACTACTTCTCCTTCAGAACTTTTGCCAGTCTCTCTTCCTGTCCTTCTGAGATTTGGTAAAGTCTGAACAGTTTTTTATGAACATGGTGGAGATGCAGAGAATGATGGGGTATGGATCACTCAGTCATGGCCTATTCAGGTCCATGCTGAGAAGCTTTACTTCATATACTGGGCGGTACCAGGCGATACAGAGAAGATGCACAGCATGGTGGTTGAGAAAATACCAGCTGGAGGTATTCAAACCAAGGCATCAATTCAGACTGTGCAACCTGTTAGTTGTGAGTCACTAAACTGTTCTGAACCTCAGTTTCCTCAGCTGGAAAAAAAGGTGCATGATAATAAATGCCTTATAGGTAGGGATAATACATACTCTGATGTTGAGGATGGAGCTATTGTATCTTCATAAATTTCTATATGAAAGAAAATATGCCAAGGAGGGAATTCTTACAACAAATATTTAAAACCAAATAGGAAAAAAAAAAGAGGCAAGTCCTAATTTAGAAATTGATTTTGTTCCAGAAGTTTAAGTCGGCTTGGCATTTAGTACATGATTTGTCATAGGCAAATGTTGCAATTTAGCTTAAAATGTAACTGGCATGCTGTACCTTTGCAACCAAAGTAATAGAAAACAATGCTGCCGAGATGCTGTTAATTAAAACAGAAACCCAACAGTGAAGACAAAAGTTTTTTGTCTGTTTAGAATGCTGGTACTTGAGGAAAAGCCAGTTTAATTAGGAGGGGATGAGAAAGTAGAAGTTTCCTTTGTGGAGCTTCTGAAAGGGACCCCTTGGTACTCTCAAGGGCTTTAGATGTTGACGGCATTGGTTCTTTACTATGTGTCGCTTCGTTATGGCACTTGTGCTACTGGGACAGTTATGAGGCAAGCTTGGGATACATTTTTAGTTCCCATATGGAAGAGAATGAGAGAGAAAGAATGAGGGAACGTGAGTTTTGTGAGGTAACTGAGCAGAGCTGGAAGAAAGGGGGGGAGAAGGCGAGAGGACGTGAGCCAGGAGATGAATGGAGCTGTGGGTGGGGAGTGGCGGCGGGGGTGTGCCAAGTGCCCTGCTCTCCACGGCGGAGCGGAGGGCGGACAGGCAGTGCAGCCCGAGCCTGCCAGGGGAACTTGTCTGACCGAGGGTCACACGGTCCTTTGCTTGAGGCTGTCAGTGCAAGTGCCGTTACCTCTTCCGTAAAACAGGGACCTCCATCCTGCCTGACAGGGTGGTTACGGTCTTGGAAAGAATGGTTCTGAGGAGAATGTGAGGGAAAATAGGTTGAACCTAAGTAGTGGGGACTTCTCTAGAATATTATTGCGATTTCACATTTTGCTAGACACAGAGACGAAGGCCAGGATTTAGAAGTGAGATTCTTTTGCCTCAAAGTATATCATGAAACAAAAGATAACTGAACTCTTGAACAAATTTTCTGTATCTTTGAAATTGTGAGTTACAAAATATTGGAGAAAACAAGCTAGTCTGGTCTGGAATAGGTCAGCTGGGTCAAGTGGGTAAAAATGAAACACAAGTCTTAGCTACCGAGAGGGGATTCTGTAGTTGGCAATACTTTTTTACTAGGATGACATCTTCAGATGCAACCCTAGTACCCTGGCTTAACCTTGGACGGGACATACGGGGAACCAAACAGCTGAACCTGGGGCACCTTCTGTAGCCTCCTCCATAAACCACATCCATCTCAAGAAAAAGTATATGGCCGGGAATTTCTTCATTTCTAACGTTAACTGTTTACTCATCTAATACAGATAGATGTAGATAGATTTTTTAAAATCTATATTTATGTATACATGAGTATATGTATGTCTGTATCTATATCTATTAATCATCTTTTCGATAAAATGCCCATGTTATAAAATAATTTTTTTAATCATATAGGTGGGCTAGGGAAGATAAAATAGACTATTTGAAAATTACTAAAACTAGCCCATAGAACCTATTCATAAACAGTATATAGATGAGTTAAAACATGAATGAATCTCATCCCAATCAAGTAATGATGTACCAAGCATCCTTCCAGCCACTTGAAAGATAATGTCTTATTTAGTAGATGTGGTCAGTGTTCAAAAGTATTCTCATTATTGCTTTAAGATGGTGTAGACTGTTCTACAAATCTTCTGATGGCAAAGGATAGTCTCCAGGTCTGTACGTGGCAGGTGGTCCAGGTGAAAAAGCAGCATACAGTGTCTAGTAGACATCTGAAACCCTGATGTGCATTTACAAATGCTTTTGAAAAAGTAAGCATTAAGAATTAGAAGCATTTGATTATCTTTTGAATTTGGCTTCATGGGAAAGCAATTCAGTGACAATTTAGCAGCTCTATTCTGTTCTTATCCTAGGCCTGCCACCCAATTACTGCATGGCCTCTCCATAGATTCTCTGAATTTCATTTCCTTCTCTATTAAATGAAGTTAGCAAGCTAAGTTACATATACACATTAAAAAAATTTTGCTGTTATGATGGCAGGTTCTCTTTCTCCATGTTCGTCTTTGCTATGTCTCCTTCTACAATGTGTTACTACATTGTGTATATATACTCATATAATGGTCCTTGTCAAAAACTATCATTAAGATGTTCCCTCCAGTTAAAAACAGCAAGTTCCCCAGCTTCTCAGCATGTGCATGATTAGCCACATGTGATAATTACATCCCAAATGATAGTACTTAACAGCAGCAGCACATTAACCTTGTTAGGCACTCACAATAGTAGAGACCGGAGGAAAGAAAAATAAGCAAACCAAGCTGCCTCATGTTTAGCGTGAAGAAGGAGTGGGATTCAGAGGGTGCTGTACAAATGGAGTGCCGGGGAAAAAAGGACTCCATGAAAATGAACAGATATGGGACATACGACCTTCTTTGAAAATCCTGGTGCAGTTTTCAGTTAAATATAGCATATTAATGCCACTATGTGCTCAGAATTATGGCCATTTCATATGATGATTTAGATGTAGCACTAACTTATTGAGTGTGTATGTTATATTCCTTTTTCTACGTCAACTCATTTAATTCTCACAATAATCAAAGTTAGAAAATATTAAAAGCAATAGGGAAAAAAGAAAGTTATTATGGTATATGAACTATATATCAATAAAGATGTTTTTTAAAAAAATCCCAGTTGCCTACAGGGGAATGACAGTGAGACTGAGGACAGACTTTTCAACAGCAATGACAGAAGCCAGAAGACAATGGGATAAGAATAGTAAAGTCTCAAGAGAAAAACACTCAACTTAGCATTTTGTTCCCTGAATGAAGGAAAAATAAAGATACTTCCCACAAAATTTGAAAGAGTTTATCACTGGGAAAATGACTAAATGATGTATTTCAGGAATAAATAAGTTGAAATTAGAAGAAAGTAAGGAGATGAAAGAAGGAATAATGAACAAAGAAATTGGTTGACATAAAAGTAAATATAAACCTTCATGGATGGCACAAAACAAAAACAGGACAGTAGAGAAAATAACTAATATTGGTGGTACAGCTACAATGTGGAAATAAAATTCTAGGCAGCAATAACATGAAGAATTGGAAGGGGCAATGGAAATCAAATAATTCTAAGGTCCTTATGTTGCTTGATAGGAGAGTAGGGACTCCAAATGACTTTGACAAGGCTGCCAAGACCATGCAATGGGAAAAGGATAGTCTTTTCAATAAATGGTGCTAGAAAAAGTGTATGTCAACATGCAAAATAATGAGATTGGATCTTTATGTAACACCATATCCAAAAATTTACTCAAAATGGACCAAGAAGCTAAATGTAAGACCTAAAACTATAAAATTCTTTGCAGAAAACATAGGGCAAAGCTTTTTGATGTTGGGTTTGGCAATTAATTTCTTGACTATGACACCAAAGGCAGAGGCAAAAAAAAAAAAAAAATAGACAAATTGCACTTCATGAAAGTTGAAAAATTTTGTGCATCAGAAGATGACAACAGAGTAAGTAGACAACCCACAGAATGGGGGAAGATATTTGCAAATAATATATCTGATAAGGAATTAATATCCAGAATATATAGAAAACTCCTAAAACTCAACAACAACAAAAAATCTGATTAAAAGTGGGTAAAAGACTTGATTAGATATTTCTCCAAAGAAAATATACAGATGGCCAACAGGAATATGAAAAGATGCTCAATATCACTAATCATCAGGCAAACGCAAATCAAAAGTGCAGTGAGATACCACCCCAAACCCATTAGGATGGCTGCTATCAAAAAACCCTGAAGAATACCAGGTGTTAGTAAGTGTGGAGAAATTAGAGCCCTTGTGCATTGCTGGTGGGAATGTAAAATGGTGCAGCCCCTGTGGAACACGGTATGGCAGTTCCTCAAAAATTAAAAATAGAATTACCATATGACCCAGCAATTCCACTTGTAGGTGTATGTTCCAAAGAATTGAAAGCAGGGTCTTAAAGAGATATTTGTATGCCCATGTTCATAGCAACATGATTCCCTCTTCAGAATGTAGCTAAATGTGTCTAATAGCTGAAATGTGGAAGCTGCCTAAGTGTTCTTTGATGGATTAATGGATAAGCAAAATGTGTTATACACATACAAAGAATACTATGCTATTTAGCCTTAAAAAAGGAAGGAAATTCTGACATATGGCACAACATGGGTGAAACTTAAGGACATTATGCCAAGTGAAATAAGCCAGTCAGTCAGAAAAAGACAAATACTATATGATTCTACCTATCATGAGGTAGTTAGAAAAAATCATAAAGACAGACACCAGTTGAATAGTGGTTGCCAGGGGCTGGGGGGAGAGGACAATGGGGAGTTATTGTTTAATGGGTATAGAGTTTCAGTTTTCACAAGATGAAAAGAATTCTGGAGATGGATGGTGGTAATGGTTGCCCATTATGAATGTGTTTAGTACCACTCAACTGTACACTTAAAAGTGGCTAAAATGGTAAATTTTGTTATATGTCTTTTAACATAATTTTTAAAAATTAGAAAAAATACATTGGACATAAGAGAGTATTGTAAAAGCAGATGGTGAATAACCTCTATAAGAGCTGGTTATTTATATTGATATTGTTTCAAGGAAAAAAATATACTAATATTAAAATTAAGAAATTAGGGGCTCTATGTATGTGGGAGCAGGGAGTATAAGGAAAATCTCTGTGCCTTCTGCTCAGTTTTATGAACTTAAAACTGCTCTAAAAAATAAAGTATATTAAAAAATTAAGAGATTTTTTTTAAAAAGAGGAGGGCAGAGATATTAATTTTAGACATGAAACCAAGTGTACATGTTAAAATTTTAACTTTCAAACCAATAAAGGGAAAAAGAAAATGTAATCAGTCTCATAGAAAGTAGAGAAAAATATTTTTTAAAACATGGAAAATGCAGGATAAATGGAGAACACAAACCAAAACAGTAACTATAAATCAAAATGTATCAGTAGTCATCATAAATATAAAGGGACAAAAATAGATATGTAAAAGCTAGACATAAGATTAGATTAAGATTTCTCTCTTCTTCCCAGTCTCTTCCCGTCCCCTTTCCTCACACTTTCTCATGCACACTGCAGTTTGTTTTGGGTCTACTTAGCTATATAATGTATAAGGAAAAAAACATATTACCAACAAATTGGGCTTAGTTCAGGAATGCAAGAATGATTTAATGTTAGAAAAATATGCTAGTGTAATTCACTATATTAACTGATTTGTGAGAAAACATTATCATCTCAATAGATGAAAATAGAAGCTTTTAAAAATGTATATAAATTTATGGAGTACAAGGGCAATTTCATTACATGCATAGATTGTGTAACGGTCAAGTCAAAGCCTTTTGAGTATCCATCACCCAAATAACATACATTGTACCCATTAAGTAATTTCTTATCCTCTACCCCCTGCCACCCGCTCACCCTTCTGACTCTCAGTTGCCTATCATTCCACTCTCTATGTCCATGTGTACACATTTTTTAGCACCCATTTATGAGTGAAAACATGTATTAATAGTATTTGTCTTTCTGTGTTTGGCTTGCTTCACTTAAGAGAATGACCTCTAGTTCCCATCCATTTTGCTGCAAAAGACATGATTTTATTATTTTTCATTGCTGAATAGTATTCCATTGTGTATATATGCTACTTTTTTATTTAATATTCCATTGATAGACACTTACGTTGACTTCATATCTTTGCTATTGTGCATAGTGCTGTGATAAACATATGAGTACAGGTATCATTTTGACATATTTATTTCTTTTCCTCTGGGTAGCTACCCAGTAGTGGGATTGCTGGATCAAATAGTAGTTCTATTTTTAGTTCTTTGAGAAATCTCCATACGGTTTTCCATAGAGGTTGTACTAATTTACATTCCTACCAGCAATGTATAAGTGTTCCCTTTCTCTGCATCCTTGCCAATATGTGTTGTTTTTTGTCTTTTTAGTAGCCATTCTGATTGGTGTAGGATGGTACCTCATTGTGGTTTTAGGCAAATAGAAACTTTGGATAAAAAAATAAAATGTCTGAAAAAATTATGATTATCTCAATAGATGCAAATAGATGCTTTTGATAAAATGCACTATTCATTATTGATAAAAATCTTAGCAGATGTGTAATAGATGTGTTAATATAGACTATCCTATGATACAATAACAAATAAACCCTGCTGTCTCAGTGGCTGAGCACAGCAAAAGTTTATTTCTCTTTTGCATCACAGTCCGAAGTGGATCATGTGACTCTCCTCTGAGCTGTGAGTAAGGCATATAGGCTCTTTCCATTTAATGAGGCGATAATATTATATTTAAAATGTGGCCTCCATTGTTGCCATGGAAGGGGAAGAGACAGCATGGGAGGCTCCTTGTTTGGGTGGGAGTGGTTGAATATAGCCATGGTTGAAGGTGACATTTATCACTTCTTATATTCTGTTTTTCAGAATTCAGTCCCATGGCCTGGCCAACTCAAATCTAGTGGGAAGGCCACACCCCTCATTTGATATTTGACCTGAATTAAATATCACTTTATTCACCTGAGAATTTTACTGGGCCTTTGTGGCTCAAAGCCTTTTAAAATCTGTCTCTTACTGTTTGGAAGTCTGGAAGCAGTCAGCTTCTCCAACCATGAAAAGGTCTGAATTTCCGTATTTTCTCAGTTTCCCTGCACATCGGTCAGTTCTTACGCAAGCTTACCTTTTCCCCTCTCCCCTAAAATGAAGCCAATAGTACTAAATACACACTTCTAACATTCTGTTTTTCAATCTGTTTCCCTAGAGCAACAAACTCATTAGGCATATGTTCTCTCTTCCAAGTTATGGCAGATGGCAGTCTTACCATCACGTAACAAGGATTATGGATCTCCACTGTTCTTTGGTATTAGTTTCTTCATTACCTGGAACCCAACTTCTAGGCCAATACTCATTCTTATTTATTTATTTTTTTAATGATAGCAACATTGCGGTTCAGATTACCAATTACTATATCAGTCACGTTTTGTCAGGAAAATAGAAAACACTCTAGGGTATTTGGATCAGAAGTTGTTTACCATAGTGTTTAAACATTGGAGGCTGGGGGGTAAAGATCAGGAAGACTGTTTTCAGGAAATTCAGAGGTGCAGGCGAGATGCCAATATGGTGTGAACTGCATGCACAGAGAAGGGTGATTCTCTTAAGGATCTTTCAACTCTATGGGCAAAACTTTTCCATTGTCATCTGCTAGTGGCTGCTCATGCCTTCAACTGGTTCTAGAGAGCTGTGGCTCCCTTTCCTTCTACTTTCCTGTCTCATACTAGTAGCTTTCATTAGTGGAGTCTAACTGGAATTTTACTGGCAAGAGATTCAGGGGAATGTAGTTTTGAGGCTTTATGCTCCTTTAATACAAATACAAGAAACAGCTTAGAAAGGTGGAAATGGTATTGAATCTCAACAACTAGTATGTGGCCCAGAAGGGAACTTGCTTAACTTGATAGTGAGCATTTTAAGGAAATCTACACTAACCACTGTTCTTAGTCCTAAAATCCCTTTAAAGTCAGGAGCAAAATAAGGATCCCCACTAGTACCACTTTCATTTCATATTAGACTGGAGGCTCAAGGCAGTAGTTTTGTAAAATAAGAAAAAGAAATTAAAAAATTGAAGATTGAAAGGAAAAAATGAAACTGCCATTATTTGTAGAAAATTTATCTACATTAAAAATACAAGCAAACCTATAAATTTAAAGTAATATTTCTTATATAAGATTAATTATGTTCTAATACATCAGCAACAATTAGAAATTAGAGTTTTAAAACATTAATGTTTACCACAGCAGCAAAATATCTAAGATACCAAAAGATAATATTAATAAAAGATAAGAAAATTATAGAAAAAATTATGAAAGTTTTTAAAATATGTAAAAGGAAACTAAATGGATATATATAATGTGTTTATTGATGAGAATATTCCATATTGTGAAAACAATGGTTTTTCCCAAATCTTTATGTCCAGTACAATCCCAGTCAAAATCCCAACAATGTTTTTTGGTATGTTTTACTTTATATGGTTTTTTTTTTTTAATTTTTTTTTTTTTATAGAACTTGACAAACTGATTATAAAATTTTTATGCAAGAGCCAATTAAACTAAGCAAGAGCTGAAAGTAACTAAGACAGTTTTTAAAAAATATGATAGCAGGATTATTTTTAGCAGATTCAAGACATACTATAAAATGATAATAAATATTCTAAGACTTAGGGGAAGACACACAAGCTTAGAAGCTTGATATCTGACAGACATAGTATTATAAATTAATGGGGAGATAATAGATTACTTAATGAATAATGCTTCCCATATAGAAAAAAATAATTAGATCCTTACCTCACACCATGTGCAAAGACCAATTCCAGCTGGATTAAAGATCAAATGTGAAAAACAAGTTTTTAAGACCCATAAAAGAAAATATGGGAGATTATTGAGTTTGGGTAGGATTTCTTTAAAACATCAACTGAAAAGAGAGACACTAATAAATTTGACTCCACAAAAATTTAAACCATTTATACTATAAAAGTTACTATAAACCAAGAGAAGATATTAGCAATAAATATGACTGGCAAGGAATTTGTATCTAAATTTATAAAAAGCACTCCTAGGTATATGCTAGAGAAATTCTTGAATATTGGTACAATACAAAATAGATAAAAATGTTCACTGAAATCTTTTTGATTCTTGGCTGTCATAAACAAATGTCCATTAATTAAGAGAATGGATAACTGAATTGTGGTTTATTAGTATACTGGAACATTATACATAGAAGATAAAATAAAAGAAGCATAGCTATATGTACATATAACATATAAATTTAATACTGAATAAAAAAGTTTCATAAAGGCATACATTATAATGTTAAATATTTTTTAATGAGCAAAATACTGTTAAATATATTTTGCACGTTTGTATTTATGACTACTTATATATATTAAAAGTCTGAAATCATACATGGAATTGATGAATTCCAGATCTAAGATAGTAGTTACCTTTGGTGAGAGAAGTTGGACAGGATCAAGAATGGATACTAAATAATCTTCCATTGTAATGTTTTATTTCTTAAAAATCAAGCAAAAAGCAAAAACAGCAGTAGCATATATGGCAAATGCTAAGTGTTCCAAGTCAGTATATGTGATATTATTTTATATTCTCTTATATATGTTTAAAATCCTTTATAAATATTAATAAAAGAGAAGGGAAAGTCAAGTGGCCAAATTCTTTTCCCTTGCTCTGTGTCCCAGAGAATCTTTGTTCCTCTTACCTCCACCCTGAGGCTCAGTCTGTAGTACAGTTAATAGAATATCATGCTGCAAATGCACAGGTATTTTGTGTGGGATATACAGCTAACCACTGGGTACCATGTTGTTTCTTTGGAAAAATGCCTTTTGAGTTCCAAATGACATATTTTTGTGCCATAATAAATTAGTGATTATGTACTATTGTTAATATTTTAGAACAAGTGACATTTTCTTTTAGTAAGAAAGAGGCAAGTGACTAGTAAAGCAGTTGACAGGACTATCGAGGGATTATGACCCATTTAGCCTTTTGATAATGGTTCTGAGTTACTGAAGAAACTGTAAAGCTTTCTGAATCATCATCAGATGATAAAATATTGCTCAGTACTATTTTGTAGCTACTGTTATCAATTTCCAAAGATTAAGACAGAGCTCATTTAAAGTGGATATTTACTTAGCTGGACTCTTTCTCCATCCATTCTGACTGGTGCTCATCAGAGTAAGTCACCAAACCCCAAACCATCACAGTCACGCTCCCCAGCTATTCCACATGAGCAGAATTTTCTGGACACAGCCTCTGCTCTAGACATTAAGAAGTAAGCACATTGTTACTGTTGATAAAGCTTCCCTTTTGAACTGAAGCAATCAGCAACATCTCCCTTCCTTTGGTCCCTATCCTCAGACTGGGTTGTTTATAAAATTATTATTTTCCCTCTGTGTCATACACGTACAATCCAACTTCAGTGATGGCGGTTCGGTAGTAAGTGGCCTTTCTCGTAATTAGAAAATGATCTTGTGACAGGATGAAGCTCGAAATTGCTCTCTTTGTGAAATGAGCGTGTCTTTGTTTGCAAGAGTAACTCAATTCCCACTGCTATAACTGGCAGCAGAATTGCCCGAGCAGCTTGGTGAGTGGATTGGACTTTTCCTGTAGGAATTATGTAGTTGTACAGCTGCAGAAACGCACATTCACTCCCCCATTGTCAGTTTTCTGACAGCCTTTTCCATTGAACAGTTTGAAGAGTGGAGAGCCCTGTTTCTGAGACAGAGAAGTGTTTTCACACCTGAAGTGTAATTTCACACCTTGTGTTTCTCAGCAGATAAGTGCATAAAATAACACATCAAACCGGAATAGAAAAAAGATCAACATAGAAAGAAAACTGCACATTGTAATTTGTTTCCCATCTTACAATGCTCTCAGAGAGAACGGTAAATGACAGAGATCTGGGTTTACGCTTTAAAAAGTTTGACTGGTCGTTAGGTGGGAAAATGAGCAGTAAACACTAATCATCTTGCTGCCTGCATTGAACAGAATGTACAGAGTGATAGAATTTGGGAAACGCCTTAACATTTTGATTTTTTAAAGAATAGTATGCACATAGTAGTAAAAATTGTAGTTAAAAGTCAATAAATTGATAAACTAAGTGATTTTAATAAAATATAATTGTCTGAGGAGATAATTTTCTTTGTAATGATCCATTCAGTAATTTTAGCAAAAGTAGATCATATTGGTAAAATTTGAATGTTTTCTTGCCTTTCTATAAATGACTAAACATAATGTTAGTTATAGCATTTTAGTGCAGGGGTTATAAAATGAGGGGTTTAACGTCATTTTACAAGTTTGAAAACTTGAGACCAAAAGAAAAAGGAAAGTTGAGCTTCC
Source organism: Eulemur rufifrons (assembly GCF_041146395.1). NCBI lineage: Eukaryota > Metazoa > Chordata > Mammalia > Primates > Lemuridae > Eulemur > Eulemur rufifrons. The sequence goes on from NC_090984.1 coordinate 90,946,321, forward strand.
TGGCTAGTCATGAATATTCATTACAAAATACTTATTGAAGGTCTAGTCCAAGTTAAGCACAAGGCCAGGCATCCAGGATGCAATGGTAAAAAGGGCAACCCCTCTCTCCACCATTGGGGAACTGGCAATATTTGCAGACAAATAAACAGGCAGATAATCCTGGGTAGCAAGTGCTGAGATAGGCTAAAACTAGGTTTTGGCAGTGGCTACGGGAGGGTTCTCTGACCCAGAGCTGGTGGGAGTGGGAGAAAGAGGTCAGCAAAGATTCCTGGATAAAGTGATGTCCAAACTGAACTTAATGAATAGAATTTACATGAGGGTGGCTATCAGTTGTGATATTAGGGCATGGAGAGCATGTACGGAAGTGAAAGGGAAAGCGAGCAGGTGGGTGGGCAGAAAGGAAGAAGTTCAGTACAATGGAAATGCAGTGTGCAATGGCAGCCATGGTGAGCAATGAGGCTGGAAGCTAAACAGAGCCAAAGTGTAGAGACTGCACCAAGAAATTGAGCTTTTATCCAGAGAGTAGTAGGAAGTACTAAAGGCCTGGTTTTTGTTTATTAGTCAGAGTGATACAACCAGATCTGCACTTTGCAAAGATTGCTCTGGTGATCCACCGACTAGATCAGTGAGGAAACGTGAGGTGATACAGATGAGAGATGCTGGTGACCTGAGCTTACGAAATACACTGAGAGTTCAGTGGCATTGGGATGGAAAGAAATGAGTGGATGTAGGAACTATTTAGGAAGTAGAATCAACAGAACTTGGTGACTGATTGAGTGGAGTGGTGGTAAGGAAGCCAGTCTTGTCAACAATGAAGCTCTGAATTCTGACTTGGACATTTGAGTGAGTAATGCTACTATTCACAGAGATGGGGAACACTGGAGCAGCAGAGTTTTAGCGTTGGGGACATGTTGAGTGTGAGACGTGTGTGGGATGTCTGAGAGAAGAAGTGTGGTATTCAGTTGGAAGAAACATCTAGGCCAGACCTGTGGACTTGGTAGTTGTCATTGAAACCATCGAGTGGATGAGATGGTCCAGAGAATATGTAGAAAGTGAGAAGGGAAGAGATTCTGTAACTCAGGCATAAAACAGTAAAATGAATATGAAAAAAAATGCATGGACAGTAAAATGTGTATATTTATCTTGTTATGTACATAAAATATGAATGAAGAACTGAGCATGTCCACAAACAATTGCACACATGCCTGTGCATGTATGTGTACACCTGTGCATGGAGAGGTTCTAATGAGCACCAGCCGTGTGCCAGATAGTGAGCTGCATGAAACATCAGGCATTCCAGGTAATGACCCCTCTTCTTAATAATTCATGTAAGATGTGTTGCCCCAATAGCAAGAACCAGGCCTAAATATACTAATTAGTATGTTGAAAGGAGAAATTTGCAGCCCATGTAAATGTTGTAACTAAACTAGCAAAACAGAGTGCACTGATGTTTTCTCATCCCTCCCCCCCCACTTTTTGTCTTAGATACATATGGAAAACTCTTTCTTCTCAATTCTGTGGGTCAAGAGATGTCCCGCTGCAAGACATCCATTCGACGTGGTCAGCCCAATCCTGTCTATAAGGAGACCTTTGTTTTCCAGGTGGCGCTCTTTCAGCTCTCTGACGTCACGCTGATGATTTCCGTTTATAACAGGCGTACTATGAAGCGCAAAGAGATGATTGGCTGGATTGCTCTGGGCCAAAACAGCAGTGGAGAGGAGGAACAAGATCACTGGGAGGAAATGAAGGAAACCAAAGGCCAGCAGATCTGCAGGTGGCACACCTTGCTGGAATCCTAGGTTTGCCAACCAGTGTTTGTGTACTGTGTCCGCGTTGGTCACCCGTGTTGCTGACTACTGACACTAAGTCAGTGCATTCTGGCAAGGTTTTCAGGCTTTCCAACAGAGATTCCACTAACCCCTAGGACATTCTGAGTGGGAGCTTTGGGTTTTTCAAAGGTTTGGTTTGTATTTAAATATTATAATTTTAAAACCCCCAAGTGTACTGTATGGAAAATGGTACCACAGTTAAGACCGCTGATGATGAGTCAATTTGTGCTGATAGATATTGAATTGTGGTTCAGACTATGGGGTGAAGCTTCTCCTGCTTTCTCTGTTTGCTTAAAGAGTAACCTGAGAATGCAAGGGGGCTGTAACATTCAACCACTTAGCTGTATGAATCAGAATTTTCTTAATATGGTGCAACAAACTCCCAAATACAGAAATGAATCAGAGGCTGAGGCTTATAGAAGAATGTAACTATAACCCCTAATCCCATATTTCACATTTTTCTCTTTGTCAAAAAACCCCCATTTACCTAACAAGTAAATATTGTAAACTTGCACTGATAAAATAAATTTGTATTAATTAAATACCTCTTTTATCTCACATATATTATGGTTTCTATGAGATTTGATTAGATGAATCATTTTGAAGCTAGAAAAGAATTCAAAAACTACTGTTGTAAGACAACTTGTCTACTTTTGAATATGTAAGATTTCAAACTTGTAACTTTCAAGGTTTTTATGCTTTCTCACCTAATAAATTCTTACAGAATGAGATAAAATCCAAAAAACCGATTTCAGTCATAGACTTATTGAGTTTTCTGGTGTTCTTTTGGATTGTACTTTTTCTATATTCAATTATATATATACTCATACGTGTATTTTGAATGTACTCCTGCATGTAAACCATGCTCTTTTTCTTAATGCAGTGTTTTCTATCATTAGAGCATAGTAAATTGCATACATTGGGTCTTTAATAAATATTGATTTGATTGATTCTTCAAATTAACATGTTATAATACCTGTGAATGAAGAAATATTTCCAGTTTGTATGGAATGACAGTAAATTTTTCTTTGAGCATTTGAAGTGCCTATAACTGTCATTTTTTATGGCATTTGCAGCGAGATATGTTAGTCACTATTTGCATTCTGGGCATGTGCCATTCAGAACACTGATCTTGTGTGGTTATAAGCATGGGATTTTACTTATGGCTTACTTTAGACATTTATGCAATGCATGTTTGCTTTTGTTTTTCTTGGGTCTGAGCCCTTAATTTCAATTACTTTAAATTGGCAGTAATTAAAAAAAAAAGGGAAGGAGTGTGTGTACATTTAACCTGTGACTAGTGTGCAGCTCTTCTGAGCAATTGCTCAGTCACTTATTTTTAGCTTCTTTGCTTCACTGTTGACTTTTTCCTGTCTGTGAGAAGAGTGATAGCTAGTGATGGCTGTATACAGTTAAAAACACGTAACTCCTCCTCAGCTCTGCATTTTGACAGATTGTAAGCGTAGGCTGTAACACTTGAAGAACATATTTATTCTTTACAGTGTGTAATGGTTATCCTGACAAGACCAGACTAGGGCACAGGATAACTTTACTATGATTTCAGGGTTCAATCTTTCAAAGAAATGACTTTATATGGAAGAATCAGAATTTGCAAAATAAATGAGTATCTTAATTTCTTTTCAGGTCATAAGAGTTTCATATATGCTGCTCAGTTATTAGGAATAAGTCTTGAAACCCTGCTCCTTTGGGTTTTTACCCTACCTTTCTTCGGGAGACCTCAGAGTGCTTTTCCAGCATTATATCCATTAGCTGCTGAGTGGTCTTTGCAGTGTGGCTAAGTCATTGAGTAGAACTGAGTGCGATTGATTAAGTAGTGGCACAAAGAATTGGCTTTTCACATCCCCTACTCTCTTTATGCCTTGTGTTTAAAGGGAAGTGGAGCAGCCTCGTTATGCTTTCCTTTATGCAGTAACATAATAGCAGCATTCACTTTCAAATTTACATTTGAAAAAAATCTGTATATATTGTACAGGCAGCCCTGTATTTTTCCCCCTCATCTTTTCCTGCTCTGCATGTCGCTGCTTCCCTTGATTCATGGTACCCAATAATCACCTATACTTCATTTTTTTGCTCCCTCGGCCCAGCCATTTTTAAGGTTTTCTGCTGATGTAGTGAAGATATCCTTGTGGCTTGATCTGCTTCCCAATGGTCTACTTGTGACACAGTTTACAGGAATGTGCAGCATTTTAAAGGAAGGGCTACCTGAAAAACATTTTTTGAAAAATAATTTCACTGTGTTGGTGCCGCTCCCTGTGTAGGCTGCATGCACATCTTGAAATACAGCATGTTCACCCTCAGCTGATTGTATAAACATAAAATGCTGAAGACAAGATATATTAAAATATGGGGCTGATTTTTTTTTTTTTTACCGATTTGAAATTCTAGTTTAGTAAGATCTTTTGATTTTGTGCACTTAAACTCCCTTATTTTCTTGGCAAAGTCTAGACACAAATGCATTTAGCATGTTTTTCACTTGAGCTTTTACATCTACATTTGCTTTTCAAAAGAGTTATGAAAGATAATTAGTTGGTTCTGCAGTGAAAAAACTGCTTTTGCCTATTTCATCTAGCTAATGATTAATACCTCGCAAGGAGATTTGACATTGAAGCAGCACCAATTTTTGTTGCATGAGTAGTTCTTTCAGTGATTTTTCCTGAAGAGCATGCTTTTTAAATAATACTGTTGAAAGCAAATGATGCACTAGGTTTATGGAAATCTGCTTTATGGTGTGCCTTCTTTCAGGGCATAAGTTTACACTGAATTGAAAAGTGCTGGTTTCACCAGTCGCGGTGGTGGCTGTTGTGCTCCCTGCTCCCTTCTGACTACTGTTGAATTTTTAAATGGACCATTCACCAGGCAGCTGAACACCTGCTCTCAGTTCCCTCTCCTTCACTGGCTCCCAGTGTGATGCACAGTTGTTTTGGACTCTGTTTTTGCTGATGCTGCATAACTGTTGGGCGGTGGGGCGGGGTGGGGGGGTCTTGCCTGCCTTCCCTAACATAAGAAGAATTTGTAATGCCTTCGGTTGTATTATACTTGGCATTTCACCTGCACAAAGTCCGAGAAAGAATCATCACCATGTTTGCAAGGGGTAAAGAGAGTATGATATTGCATTCTTGTTCACTTTTGGCATATTAACTCTGACATCCTGCAGTGACAGTTAACTGATTTCAGACATTGATATTCTCCATAGTGCTAGGTGCTAGTGTGCCTGAAACACAGCTTCTGCCTTTTCAGTGTGTAGATCTTGTAATATTTTATAAATTATGGTTACCTCTTGGTCAGTCACTGTGCATTACATCATGACTGTACTGGATGATCTTATCTGGGAACCAAAACTCTTCTCTTTCCAAGTAAGTATTATTTAAGTAGAAACTACCTTCAGGTTAAGTAAGAGTGCTTCCCTGATAGACATTAAATTGATTTAATTGATGATTCAGTGTGGACATCAAACTGTGGGTTTCCCAAAAACCTGGCTGTCCTTTTATAGCAGAGGACTGTATATGAAGAGCACAAAAATGAGTAGGAAGAGATTATTTGTAAATGACATAAAACCAAATGGAGGCATATTCTTTACTGATAAGCAGGACTAGAAAACACATGTGATATCTCCTCTTTTGAGGAAATTGTGGCTAAAGAATATGCCATTATGTTTAATTCAAGACAAAAGCAAATGATAATTCTGAAATGGCAAAAATATTTTATATTTTTATTGTCTTAAAAATAATCATTCATTTAGGCAAAACTATTAAAAAACAAACAAACAAACAAACAAAAAAACCCCCAAAAGTGATACAGCATGTATACAGAAGTAATAAATATGCTGAATACATTTAGTATCTGCCATTATATAGTATTAAAGAAGAGTAAACAAACCAAAAGACATTTCAGATTAACTTGCTTTCATTTTTTCCAAAACCTGTAGAATTTTGGAAAATATTTAAAGGGGAAATGAAACTGGCCTACCACAATGAAGTTGGCACAACCCCGTGAAGTTGGCATAGACTATGGTCTTATCTTGAGTTTGGATAGAACTCTGCTAACTGTGTGGCCTTAAGAAGATTACTTAGCCAGCCTGTGTCCCAGTTTTTTCAACTGGAGAATGGAAATAATATCTACCTCATAAAGTTTTTTAAAAGATATCAATGAAATCACAGATGTCATGTGCCTAGCATAGAACCTGGCATATAGTGAGCATCCAATATTTCCTTCTCATGATCGTGCTTGAAAAAGAAAACATTTCAGATTTATTTCTTTTCCTAGCAAATGTAATTATAACACTAGAGAAAAATTAAAAACAATTTTCAGATACTTTGAAAAGGATAGGCTTAGGATGCCAGCCTGGATTTGTAAAAAAAGTAAGTCCCATCAGGACAAACTAATCAGGGATAAGCCGGGTATGTGGAGGAAATTGAGTCTTAATAGATACCAACTAAGGTACAGCCAGTCTTTGTTTTTTATCCCCTGAGTTTGGAGGGAGTGCAAAACCTTGGTGCTTGTGGGTCCATCTTAATAAATCACACACAAGGCCTCTCCTCACCCCAACTCTACTGTTTATACATGGACATGGCCCCTTGCTGTCCCCAGGGCAATTTGACTATATATTTCAACTTTGAGCTGAAAAAGTAAAATAAATGGTGTGGCTCTATGCCGACATGCTTTTAGAAATGGACAACATATTGTTTTTAACCTACATCAGACACCCATTTTATATCCATATAGTAAAAATTTTTAAATGGTCTAATAACATAGCTATCAAAACTTGTCTAAGTCTTTGACTGGAAAGTTCTATTCAGAACCATTTATCCCTATTGCCCTTACGAGATCATAATGAAAGACATTCTGTCAGTTGATACTCTTTTTTAAGATGGTTTTTAAGAGTGACTTGTTGATATAATAGAAAGCATGTTCACTTGTTCTCAAGTCATTCAGGCCTTGAGTAGAGAGGGGAGTTTCCTGAGAATTTAGAAAAACCTTTGCCAACAATGTTTGATCTACAGAAGTAGTCAGGAACAAACCACCTCAAGTTTAGCATAACCAGATGCCATGAACCAGTCATGTGCTACTTGTGGTTTTAAACTTAGCATGATTCTGGGATGGGGAACTGTGAGACTGTACTCCCAGTTTCAACACATTGCCAAAGAGCTGTCTCAAGTTCTAGGTTTCTCAATTTAGGAGAAGAATCATTTAGCGTGGGGCTTTTAGTTGGGAACAATTCAACATGGAGGGAAATTAAAAGAGTTGGATGGGAGGTGAGAAGGTGGTGGGATGATTTCTATTATAGTAACAATTATCCGGAATGTAGAGTTCTAACCAAGAGGATGGTGTGCACTTTCTCTTTTTGATCATATGGGTAGATTCAGAGCATCCACCTAAGTCAAGTCGTGCGAATTTAACTTAGATATAAGGAGAACTATATGAAGATTGTTTCTCATTAATTCAAAATGTATTCATTGGATTTCCTTTTGTCTAGCCCTGTTCCAATTGGGATAGCAAAGAATTTAAAATCTTTCTGGAGTGTTATGGCCACACATTGAAGCAGTGAGTCATCATAAAAACAAGAATGCTTACCAATATATGGTTGTTAAATTGGTCTAATTACACGCCATAAAAAGTAGAGTTCTTTTTTACGGGTTCTTGGAAGAAGGTGAAACACATTGGCTGAACTTACTGTGGAAAGCTTCTAGGAAGCCCCAGATTTGCAGTGAGCCTTGGATACATTAGGGGGGGACTGACCAAGGGAGGTCACAGAATCATCATCTTTGGAAATCTTTTATAATAGAAAAATCTGCTTGAAATGCTGGCTCTGTCTAAAGAATGGAAGAGCACCCAGGAATATAGCCTTTATAAGGTTCCTTCCAAGTCTAATATTTTGTGTATAACCTTAAAACAGAAACAACAATAACAACACTCCAGGCTTGTCCTATTCCCCTTTGGACATTTTGTTCATATTGATTTTTCTCTACATTGCAGAAGATTTTCTCCGGGGAGTTCCTGTTTGGGTTTTGTTTCGTTGACTTTGGGGATGCCTGCAGGCTCAGAGTGAGTTTCCTCTCCTGTGGTGGTGCTTTGACTATTTTTGTTTCCCTGGGGTCACAAAGCAGTATCCTAGACACATAGACAATCATGACCTATATTAATAGCCACGGTGGAACCTGTGACACAGCTTGAGGCCTTCTAGAACAAACTCACAGGCAGTCATGGAGGTCTGTGGCCATTGTTAGAATAAAACCACTGGACGTTGCTAACTGCTTTCTACTGCTCACTAATGCTGCCTTGAGGTCTCTGTGGGAGTTTTTGCCTCATGCCTTTAGTGCCAGTTACCAACTCTCCTTTGAGGATGATGAGAAGGCTAACTTCCCATTGGTATTGTCGTATTTATGCATTATTTTTGTTTACTTCATTTTCCTCTTAAAGTATCTACTTGCTGGTTTTTATTATTTTAGTTTACACAAAATTTATTCACTCAAAAAGGCCGTTATTGAGTGTAATGTGTCCCAGACTCTGGGCCAGGGGCTGGAGAATAGCAGATGAGAAAAAGTTTAAGTTCAGCACTTGTTTTTGTTTCTAAATATTCTGTTTTTTTTTTTTTTTTAAAAAAAACCAGATTTTGATAAGAACTCTGGGTAAACAATAAGATATTTTATTTTCCTTTAATTTTTGGCTTAATGTATTTCTGTCATGTTCTCTTTACCCCTCTGAAAAGCAGAGGATTTACGGAAGGTGGAAGTTATTACTCGGTCTCTAATTAAGAAGTAAATATACTTGTTTGTCAGTCCTTGCTTCCCTTCGAAAGAAATGGATATATTTTATATCTGAGGGAAGACTTTTATAATTGAATATTGAATGCCCTTTGCAAGGCAGTAAGTTAGACCCTGGCGTGCTATGTTTGTACAAACCAATGTGGTACAGTTTTTATAAGCTTTGTGCTTTAATAGTCAAAGATGTTGCTACCCTTTACTTTTTAGAAGAATGAACTGGAAATAGTAGCTGCCAAATAAAGGGTGGCAGTATAAATCAAAAGCCCTACTTACCTCTCTGTTTTTGATTAAAACTTGTCTAAGTTATTAAAAACTAAACCCATTTAGGGCATCCTTATGAAATGGGTAAAGGTTGATATTTGGAGTGTCCCTGCCTTGGTAGGTGAACTGAAAATTGTTTTCTAGTCTCAAAGCATTTTTGAATTATTCTGAATCTAACTCTTGATGCTTTCAATTTCATAGCAGGAGACAAACATAGGAGTTTTCCCAATGGACTTATTACTTGTAATTCTTAGCATCATCAGAGCTCATCTCAAATGTCTACTAAACATGTCTCAGGCCACACAAGTTAAGTCTAAATCTTTGGTGGCCCAAAAATTCTTACTGAAGACAATTTTTTAGTGTTGCTCAGTTAATTGTTCATAATTAAAAACATGCACAGGTTTTATTTGATAAAAACCTTAGTGTTTGAGAAAAGATATCAGAAGTTTTCCAGTAAAACTTCTGACTAGGTGAGGAACAATGTACACTAAAAGAAAGATATTTTCCTATAAGTTATTTTGTATATAGTCACATTCTAGGGCCACATTTCTTTCTTAAGATTGTTTCTTTGTCAAGTTCCTTGAGCAAAGTTTACTAATTTTGCCGTATTTCCCTGTGGACCAAGATAATCTTTATTAATTCACAGCTCTACCAAATGATAATGTAGTCTTTTATTATACCACCGTACTAATGCAGCCACAAATTAGATTTTATTATTATGAAATACAAAGTCCTTTTCAGAATTTGAAAATTTAATTTTATTGTAGATTTTGTTCTTTTAAAGTTGTGAATAAGAAATTAGTATTTGTATACTTCATTGTGACAGAGATTTCTGTTATAATATTTGTTGGAATAAGATTTGACCTGTATTTTCAGGAAAAAGCATAATGGTGTTTGTAATCTATTTTGTTGTTTTAGAAATTAACAAACTTTATTTTTTTAGAGCAATTTTAGGTTCACAGCAAAACTGAGCAGAAAATACAGACAGTTCCCATATACCTCGTCCCCACGCACACACAACCTTTTCTCCCTATAAACCTCCCACTCCATGGTGGTACATTTGTTAGAATCAATGAGCCTACATTGACACATCATTATCATCCAAAGTGCATAGTTGACATTAGGGTTCACTCTTGATGTTGTACATTCTATGGGTTTTGACCAATGTATTATACAGAAGATTTTCACTGCCCTTAAAATCCTCTGGGCTCTGTCTATTCACTCCTCCCTTCTCCCTAAGCCCTGGCAACCACTGTTCTTTCTGCTGTACCCGTAGTTTTGCCTTTTTCAGAGTATCATATAGTTGGAATCGTACAGTATGTACCCCTTTCAGGTTGGCTTTTTTCACTTAGTAATATGCGTTTCAGTGTCCCCCATGTCTTTTCATGGCTTGATAGCTCATTTCTTTTAAGTGCTGAATAATATTCCATTGTCTAGAAATATCACAGTTTATGACCCATTCACTTTTATTTCTAGGTGCAATTGCTATGGCAAATTTTGTTAATGTGCATGCTCTCAGGAAAAATAAATGGATAATTTCATATGATCCATCACATAAACTGTAGCAACTTCCAGTCTGGAATCAATTTCATCTATATGATATTGGGCTTGTTTTACATTAAGAAAGATATCACATATTTTCATAATTTATGTTAACCTATCTAAGGATTTTTCCCGCCTCCACTGGAATCTAAATAGAGAAGGTTCTGAAGGCTATGAGGATCTGATCCCAAGTTTAGTGACTCTGTAGTGGTTTCTTTTGTGGAGCAATGACTTAAATATACATTGATAAAAAGTGCTAATTATGTTATTACTGATTCATGATAGAAAACTACCTTCTGTTACTCGTTTATATGACTTTATATTTACCACTGCTGCCAAGAGAAAGGAAGCTTTGTGACTGCTCCCTGTTGTAGTTAATTGTACAAATTAATGAAACATGGTATGTAAGCATCTGGATCACACAGCAGTTCTGGATTCTGAATGGAAGGATGACCCATGATAATGCAAAGGCTCAATGAACAAGTAGATAGATGTTGGAAAGATAACACTGATAATCACACTGGGTGGATGGGGAGGCCTGACTGATAATCAATATCTGAAGAACATTCTGAGATTATTTATACGTGTACTAACTGTCCTTTTGGCTTTGTATAGCAACTTGTGGAATCTGGCATCATTGCAGAGATGAAGGTGTAGTTGTGCAAAGAACATTGAATTAAAATTAATGCACCAGGGCCATATATATGACAATGTAATGGATGGGAAAACACAGAATTTTTGAAGACTTGCAGTGTTTTTGAAGACTGCAACATATTTTATTTTTATATTAAGGTCAGATCAACTCTTTATGTCTATATGTCAAAGTAATTGACACTTTTAGATCTCTGTAAATCATTAAACTATATTCATAGATTATCAATAATTTGTCTGACTACAAGTTACACTTGGAATGGTTTTTAGCCATTCTACCTCTGAGAAGATAGAAATAAATTATTGTGTTTTAAGTTTTTTATTCAAACACTGACCACACAACAAATTGTAAATCTATCTTTTCTGTAGGTTTTCCAGCCTTTGGGTTGAACGCACACCTTTCTTTAGAACAATTTAACTTTGAGTACAGGGAAGGTATTAAATTGAATAGCTTTTTTCCCCCACATAATGGGATTTGAATACAGTACTTAGAAAAATTCTTTCCCCACCAAATAGTAATACATTATTATTTTTCTTTTGAAAAAATCAAGCTTGTCCCTCTCTCTTCTCCCAAGTGACCTTCCTCACCTACATAATTATTTTCTTCCTAAATACCCATTATTATCTCCCAGAAAAAGTAAAGACTAAAAAAATAACTTTTAAGGTACATCCAAGATTTCATAGCAATATTTTATTTGTGTTCACAGTACAAGATAAATCTGACTCTTTCTCAATTTTTTTTGTCTTCATATGGCTTCTGAAACAGTTGTTCACATTCACACATTTATGTTTCACCATATGCATACTGTGTGCAGCTCTGTTGTTTTAAAATATTTTATTGGTTTTCCTTTATATCTCAACTTTTGATGGGTGTCCTTGAAGAACTTTCATGAAAAAAATGTAAATGTGAATGATTCATTCATTTTGAACATATGTTACTATTTTAGGAGATTTTCAGGAGATTTTACCCTACATGGAGTACACTGTTCTTAGCAGGGTATGTGCTTTATATTACTATTCTACTCACAGCTGGATGCTGCAGATGTATTAACACTACAAACTTATACTTTTTCTATTCCATGTTTATTTTAATGCATTATATGTGCTAGACTGTCCTGAGATTTTGGTGGTTGTCAATGGTGGTCAGTAGTTTTATGAATTTCACTTTTGGAGGTAGTTTAGTATAACATGGTTTAGTATAAAATCTGGTCTTCCTCTAGATTTCTAAGTCACTAGAAGAATTCCTTGGCAAATTGATTGTTCAAGGACAGACTTGATAGTTTTAAGGTAGGAGCTGCTCCAAATCTCTTCCAGTGCTTCATGGGCATTTTCAGACCTAGCTGCTATCGTATTTCCTCCTCCAGTGTTCCAGCAGAGAATTCCTAGGTGGCCCAGTGGCTCAAAAGAGAAAAAAATATTTTCTCCTCCAAAGAGTTGAACCCTCCTTTTGGAAACTTGAGAAAATCTTCAGAACATTCCATATAGGTGTGCTTGTGTTTCTCATAGTATGACTTATTGATTTATGCTGTCTCCTGTTAAAAGCATGAATGTATCTCTAGCTATTATCAGAACAAACAGCTATAGAATGTAATGATCCAATTCCATTTCTAAATTTGCTTCTATAAGTGAATAATATGTGTATAAGGAAAAGGTTTGGAAATTTTTTAATTGTTAAACTTACAAACTAGAATAGCTTTCTACTTTTTGTAATCTCCAAGATTTCATAACAATGGTTTTCAAGTATTACTGTTTTACTGTTATGTCTTGTGTTTTAACTAGGCAAATCAGTGAAATATTTAATGTCAATACTCTTGTGTTAGAAACACCCTTTGAAAATGTTAGAAAATATAAAATTGTTTACCTGTGACAAAGAATAAGTTCATGATTAGAAGAATTATACTGTTTTTCTTGTACAAGTAATGCTTAAGGCAGATGTTCCAGTTTCACAGTGATGTTTGAAAGCATATTTTATGCAGCCTAAACACTATTTCTGTATTAGATATTTAAATGCATGAGGATAAATTCTAATTGCTTTTTGTTTAAAACAGAAACATAGAAGCAGCATTAGCCCCAGTTGGTACAAAATGTCTGCTGCAACTGAATTCATGATAGTTCATGAAAACTGAAACTCATTCCAATTTTGTAAAACTGCTGCTACTGGTTTTATCAATAAAGTTTTAGCAGATGGCTTATATGTACATGTGTGAAAATTTTTTATGTCAGAAAAAGATACAGTTTTGCAGCATCAACATGCAAATTTTATGGGCCTGAATGATACTGCTTATTTTAGTATATACAAAAACCATTAACTTCAAAACCATACCAACTGCAGACATATATATTAGAACTCTAAGCATTACATTTATGATCCATATAATTTATTTGGTTTCAGGGTGCTGTAAGCTTTTATGGTAAACACATATACAAGTCAACATATATCAACTCAAGTGCTAGTTTAAAGTATTGAATTTGAAATAAGAATATCAGGTAAGTAAGGAGCTATATAAATGTGAAGATCACCTGAATTAACTAAATTGCATCCGAAGAGGATTCTGAGAAGGCAAAACGTAGGTGTTCATGTACAAAAGTGTAGGTAATTCCTCATCAGAGAAGCTCTTGTCCAGAATGCTTTCCCCTCTCTATATGCCCCGTTCTAATAAGTTTACTTATTAGACTTGGATGCAGCAAGCTAGAAGTAGAGGGAGCCGGGCTGTTATCATCAGATGCCTACACTACAATAGAAACATGGCCGACAATGCCCCAAACAAAAAAAGAATATAGAAAAATATTCTATAGATGTTTCAGGGTCAATTTATTTTTACCATTTTTACATACTGTATTAGTTAAGGCAATTAATGCCACCTATTGTAATAACCCTAAATGTCAGTGGGTTAGCATGAGAAAGGTGCACTTCTCCCTAATCTGGGTTGTTTCTTTGCCCATGCAGCTTTCATTGTAGCAGCATCTAAGGGATTAGGCTCCTCTTTTGACATGGCCATCTCAGGGTCCTGATGGATTCCGAAGGAATATATTGCCATGCAATTGGGGGAGGAAGGCAAAGCATGAGAATCAAATGATATGTTTTAGGGGCCAGGCATAGAAATAGTGATCTTCACATCTATCCAAACTCCATTGGCCAGAACTAGTCACATGGTTCTACCTATATTAAAGAAGCCTGGGGATTGTAGTTTGTGTGTCTAGAAAATAAGTATTGGCAAGAATCTTCTAAATCAGTATGTAGCACACTTACATCTTTTTCTTCTTTTAATTATCTTATTTCCAGTGCTATGGTAGTGGTGATTATTTATGGAAAGTTTGCTAATGGCTAGCTTATTTGTTGCTTAAGTTCTTCCTAACTCGTGATGGCACTAGAATATTATGGGCTGATTAAAGGTTTTACTTGCTCACCCATAGTCATCTTAGATTCAGAGAATTTCAACACTGTTAAGGTGGAACTGTTGCAAATAAAAACCATTTGAGTTCACATTTCTGAAGGCACAGGGGCTACTAGGCTAAGCAAGGTTGAGTTTTCCTATATGTGTATATCCACTAGTAAATACATACATATATGACATATTGAAAACATCAAAACAAATATAAAACTAGAAGCAAAAGAAAAATAATTCAGAGGGAACAGATTTTTTCCACATATTAATCTTAGAGTACTTCATCTGCAGAACCTAAAACTTGACAAATGATTGCTGTCTTCTGACATTGCTTCAAGACATCCTCAAATGTTAATTGAGACAGCCATCTATGACTCTGGTTCTTTTGTTCTTTGAGTTTCTTTCTTTCTTTCTTTTTTTTTTTTTGGTCATTTGTAGTAATTAAAAAAAATGTTACCCATCTTGAGTAGCATTTTATTGATGAATCAAATCACATTATATGTCTTGTAAGCTTCATAGTCTCCTTACAGTTTCCTTGGGGTGTCTCCAGAAAGATTCAGAAATGTGACTCAAGGGGAAGCTTGGGTGACATTTCAGAGTGCTTATGAATTTTAATGTGCATTCCACTACATAATAAAATATCTCATTCTTTTCAGCAAACAGATAAGAAATAGGAGACAGGATTAGCATTACATCAATGGTCATCTTAAGGAGGGACAACATTCAATGGTGAGAAGGTTAGAATTTGGATAAATTCTAAGGCAGATTTTTATGGTATTTTAATTTTTAATTTAAAATACAAAATTGTTTAGTGAAAGATTTGTTCTAATCACATACCAGGAGAATTGCAGAATTTATAAAATTATATCTGCAGGCATAAATAGCCCAGTAAAGGTTAAAATTATATCTGTCTTCTATTTCCAGTTTTGCTACCAAGCAATTCTGTGATCTTGAGATTATTTTGACCTTTCCTTCATGTCTTCTAACATCTGTTATATTTCTTCAGGTAGTCCCAGAGGAAGAGATTTGGCAATTATTTGGTGAGTTAGATTGACAACAGAAAAGGTTTCCTAGTCTATTTAGATAAAGTATAATACTAGAAGTACTGTCCATATTGGTCAAGTTAGCTAGCTGCTCCCAAGTAGATATATATATGTATATATTTTTGCTCCATAAAGATACAGTATGTGATTATGGAGGCCACTTTTACCCAAGGTAGAGGGGAATATTTTAAGGATGATAAAATAGTTCATCTCAGAGGACTCACAACCACTTTGGAAGACATAGAGAAAAGACAATTAGGAAAATATGTAAATGATGTTAGGTTGAGTATTTCCCAATGCTATTAAAACCCAGGTAGTGACCTTTATAAGATGCTTTGAGAAGGAAAAAAAGTTGCTTTAATAAACATGATGTCTCATTAAAGGCAGAAAATTATTTTCTGTACATTTAGGCTTTCCTCCAACCTCAGTCTTCTGCTTGAGTAATGAAAAAGACAGCAACTAGTGGCTGCCTTCATGTTTTGTGTAAGTTCACTAACTGACAGCTACATAGCTAAGGTAAAAACAGGGACCTTGACAGGCACGGTGGATCCATTTACTCTCCCAGGTGCTCTTGATTACCCTTGATGTACCAGGTACCAGTATGCCAGACACTGGGGACACACTGTTGACCAGGCAGAACTAGCTTAAAATCCAATGTGATGAATATTGTGAAACGGGATCGGTAGAGTGATTTGGGAACATAATTAAGGGGCTAATCTAGCCTGTGGGAGGCTGTCAGGGGAAGCCGCTGTGAGGAAGTGGTATTTAAGCTGAGACTTGAAGGCTGAGTAGGAGTAAGCCAGGTGAAAGGGAGGCACATTAAGGAAGAAGAAACAGCATGTACAAAATACCTCAGGCAAGTGAGATCCTTCCTCATTCAAGGAAACTGAAAAAAAGTTCAGTGTGACTAGACCTTGAAGAACAAGGAGTGGGGGAGTCTCTTGAGATGATCTGGATAAGAAGGCAAGGCTGACTGAGATAACTGCTTCATTCTTCCTTTACTGCGAATGACAAAGAAGTAGCAGTGGTGTCATTCTGGCTGTGGCCATCTCCTGGATTTGAAGTGTACCGATCTGAAAGCCTCCTTTCAAACTTGATAGCTGAAATCAGATCGTCAACCCACTGTGGCTTATCAACATTTTTTCAGACAGTTCAATTTTAGGTTATCAGCCTTTTATATCTTAGGGCTAAAAAACTGTTAAGTTTTGTCATAGGCATTAAGTACGTAGTAGGTGTCTAAAAGAGCAGAGGTCCCTGAGAATTGTAGGGCCACTTTGCCTAGCCCTTCAGCCTTGCAGAATGCCTGCCACCTCAGTAATCCACATACAGCAGTCCTGCCTGGGCTCCAAAGACAGCAACTTTTCTTTTTAACTGATTCCCAGTGATGCTCTCTTCCTTCCAGGGCCTGGCTTGGCTCTACAGGGAACCAGGGAAGTGGTGTATCTCCTTCTTCAGTGAGATTCTCTCTGAGGATAGCTTTGAGCAACATTTTGCTGCTAGAGTTTCCATCTTCTCTTCTTTAATTTGACTCACTGGCTACCCAGATTTGCCCACTTTGATGTTCTAATCATCCTCTCCCCCAGGAAAATAGCCCTATTTAAACAATAACAAAAAAGCAATGGTAAAAAATAAAAATTTAGCTTGAATGAAATATCAGAATGATACAATCATTTTGGGTAAATTTATACTAAAGTGTAAGCGAGTGAAACATGCATACACCTCCAGTTTCCTTTGTGAAAAATACCTTTCCTTTTGTGCATTTTTATTTTAAAGACGTTTACATATTAGCCTGAGGTTTTAATTAGCAGTTGAATCAAACTGAAGCCTTTCTAACTGTGTAAAGGAGGTATTTTAGACCGCAGGAACATTTTTTTTCTAAAATCACAGGCACCATGCCAGTAGGCAGCCACAGACAGCGCCAAAAGGAATTAGACTCTGGGCTGATTTTCATGGATTAGCTAGCATATGCCTCTTCAAAGTCTATCAACTGCTCAGCCCTGCAGACACAAACACAAACACACTGGGGAGGAGAGTCCCAGAAGGCAGAAGATCCTATACTGCTCATCCCCAAACTCCTCACCCCAGGTCACACATACGCACTCCTCCATCCCGTCTCTTCCCTTCTCAGTCCTACTCCAAGGCGAAAAATATCCTAGCGGAAGTATCTGGGTCTAAAAAACCCAGATGTTTCCTCAGCCACTGAAAGTGCCGCCCCACCTCTGTCCCCAAACCCGGCCTCCACAGGGGACTCTCGGCTAGGGCCCACAACAAGTGACCGGGTCCTGGGAGGCGGGGCGCCCGCCCACCGCCGGCCCCGCCCCGCGGCCCTCAGCCATCCCCGGCTCCCCAGTCCGCTCTCCCGGACCCAATTTAGGCGGGCGCAGCCGGGGCTCCTGTCTTTGGGGCCCTTTGTTCGCCGCCCCTCCGCGTTCCTGCTCACAACCTTGCTCCCGGCAGCCCCCGCCAGCGCACCTGACCTACAGGAAAGTTGCTCCAGAGCTGTGGAGGGGCGTCATCGCCTCCTAGCAACGCTCCTAGCAACCGGGTAACATCTGCTCCCTCTGGTCCAATGCGAGCCGAGAACAGCTGCGCGCCCGCCTAGCGTTCCGAGCCCGGAGTGAGAAGCGCTTCAGAGACTGGAGGGACGGACCTGCAGGAGCCAGGGCTGCCCGCCGAGCTGCAGTTGCCGCCGCCGCCGCTGTCAGCGCCCGTCTGAAGAGTGACAGCGCCGCAAAAACAGGAGTGAGCACCGAACCCCGCGCCTTTACCAAACAAGTGCACGCGCCGATCTCCTGGTGAGTGGACCCAGCTCGCAAGGTATGTCTGGACTCATCCAGCCAGGTGTCTCCCTCTGAGGCTCGAACAGACTCGTTTCATTGAGGGGGAGGACAGGGACGTGTTCCGGGATCCCACCCCGCCCCCAGCCATTGAAAAGTGGCCAGTTGCTGGTCCTAAAGAACCTGATTAGATTTTTTTTTTTTTTTTTTTAATCTTGGGATTGGTTCTTGGGGATTGCCCTACTCATCGCCGTTGGGTTAGTGTTCGGAAGTTTTCAATCCGCCTTGTCTTTCCTTTGACTCTGTTGCCTATCCGCTGCCTATGCGCGTGGAAGCAGCAAGCGCCCATAGAAAGCCTGTGGTTAAGGCTAAAATGACATAGTGTAGTCTCAACTAATAGAATCAACACGTATGGAGAGCAACATTCTTTTTAGGCCCTCTTCTGGAAAGGGTCCATTTGGCCAGGAGCAGCCGTTCACTGTTACTCACCCCCCTGAAAAGTAACCATAGTAACTCACCTCTCTTTTGATGGGATCCTCCTTATTGGTTGCCTGTCTTCCTTTGGAAAGCTCATCTCTCTAAATATAGAATATGATGAGATCTGTAAGCATACATCCATGCAGAAAAGGTGCAGTTCAACATGGCCCTTTAAAGAAAAACTGTGTTCAAAGAAAAAGTAGCGTTTGGCTATTTCAAATCTTGTGAGAATGAATGTGTATTCCAGAGAAAGATTGAGTTAGTCTGTTTTGAGTTAACTGCTGGTTTGTTACTTTAAAGGGAATGCTTCCTTAAATTATACTAAATCTGGCATGAAAAATTAAGAATAAGTGACTCTGATGTTCTTAAATCAACCTACTGATAATCTTCCAAAAATAATCTCCCAAGTAAACAACTGGTGAGATCAGTTATTCAGGTATTTCCAAATTTCTTAGGATAGTTAAGATTCCTTAGGTTTAAACTTAAATATGGAGAACATTGAAGTGATTGTGTATGTTTGACGGTTTATCTATCTATCTACCTCACCTCAAACATCTTAGATAGTATCTTCCTATTGCATGCTTTCTCCTGACTTGATAACCAGTTCATGTCAGTGCAGTCCTGACTCGTCCGATGTTATTTGTGTCTGTCTCCTTGTTTCAAGATCTCAGGTAACCATTCATGAGCCTGAGGCTGTGAGAAATGCTTGCTGTGCAAAGGGGAACTCTCACCAGATTTTCTGAAGCTGTTCTAGAAATACACTTTTCAGATTGATTCAGCATAACCAGGTAATCACTAGCTTAAAAGAAATTACTGTTTAAATATGTATCCAGAGAAATAAATGCTAATGTAGCATTACCATAACTTACAAGATCAATATAAGGGGTTGTTTATATAGATCGTTGCTGGGTAGAAGTCAATAGAGGTTTTCTGTAAAAAGGACATTTGTGGGCTGGCATATTTTCCTCTCTGAGAGCCATGTGATTAGGGTGGGCCAAATTAGGTAGCCTGGCTCTGGGAGCAAGTCAAGCGGAAGCCTTCTGAGCATGAGGGTGCATGTCTGAATGAAGGAAATGAAGAGAACACTCCAAGTTGCAAAAAGAGATTGTGGTGATATTTTAAATTTAATATGCATTAAGGTCATGATGACAGAAACCTATGAGGGTTAAACATTTTAAACTCCAAACTGAATACAGTCTCTGAATGAGCGTTCAGCCCTCCAGCATTGTGTAACTTTCATATGTACTGAGTTATCCATGTCATTCCTGTAGGTAATCAGCCTCGCAAATTACAATCAAATTCATGAAAATATAGCATGCTGCATTTTGTCCCATCCTTTTCCTCCCTTTACAAAAATAAGTAATTGAAAACTTCTGTTCAGAAACCTATTTGAAAAATTTTCTGGTCTAGTGGTCTAGATTTATGACTATCATGAGACTTTAAAATTACTGGCCTCTGTAGTCACTTATTGAAATATCTGTAGTTTAATAATTTTAAGCATTAAAGATGAGCATTTGAACCATCAAAATTGTTGGTTTTGTTAGCCTTTGCACCACCCACCCTTCTTCCTTTCTCCATCATAATGACTATTTTTTTTAAGGTGAGAAACAAATCTGAGGAGACCAATAAGATTTACCATCCTCTGCCATGACATGTGTACAGAGTTCTAGTCATGCTATCAAACTGAAGAAAGTTTGAGTAAAGCAGCCACAATTATTGGTTCATCTATATGCATTAGTCGTGTATATTAGTAACTTATATGCATCCTATCTCTTTTGTCACATGCATAAAAGTTGAAAAATCATTCAGTGCTCTTTGATTTATGTGAACTAGTCTTCCCTTTCATTGAGACCATGGTCATAATCAAAAAGGCCAAATGAAAGGGGTTCTTAAATTTTAATGTAGATTTTATCATAAATGTGTAATATGCAGAATATATACTGTGCAGTTTTAATAAATGTGTCTGGTAAAAAGTCATTTGTCAGAAAATGTTATCATAGTATTTAGCTTTCAATACATAAATAAATAATAAATCAAATGGTATAATAGTAATATAAACATTTAATACTAGAGAAATTGGTGGGTCCAAAGTATAAAGAAAAATTCCACCAATTTGTATTTAAGGATCTAGTCACCCTCATCAATTTGAGAGCCACCTGTCATTGTACATGTGGTTTATAAAGAGGGCAGGTACTTAGGAGTATAAGGCATGGATAAGGCTGAGATCAGGGAGATTAAAACTGAAACCAAGTTCTAATTTCAGACTTCTTTTTTCATGTACTCTATTTGGAAGTTTTTAGGTATATGTGAAATTTCTTTGTTCAATTTTATGTCATGTAACCTTCATGGAATTTAGAAGATGCCTTGAAACACAGAGAGTTGTTGAAAACTTTTATCAAGAGGATGAGGCCCTTCCTTCCACACCTGGGCTCCCTACTGATGACTCATGCCAGCCGCTTTAGCAGTGAAAACACTGACATCCCAACAATGGCTCTAAAACCAAGGAATAATCAGTTCAGATTGCTCTATTTATCAAAGCAGCATGCTTCATAAACCTAGAAAAAGCGAAAATAAAATATTATCTCCGAAGCAGGGGTAGGAGTAAATTGACCAAAACCATTCAGCACTAAAATGAAGGAAGAAGGATACCTTTGGGTTTTGGGAGGAGCCAATATTTGTCATTTTTTTTTCCTTTTTATAAAAAAATAAGGTGTCCATCTAAATAGTGTTAATACATTAATGTTTCCCCTTTTAAATCTAACACAAATATTTTTGATATTTTCCTTTTTCCTAACTATACAAACAGGCTAATAACAGAGCCATCCAGTTTATGGGATGGTGGGATAGTGTAAAGCGCTAAGAGTGTACTAGTGTTTGTTCAGTATTGTAATATGGCCTTATATTTAGAAAACAAACTATAGAATGTAAAGTGCAACAAAAAGCCTTCTTGGTAGAAATACAAGAGTCTTCTAAATATCAGTGGTGCTTAGAAGGACAGGAGGGATCAGTTTGAGGCTGGGAAATCTCCTCAGCAGGTGTATATCAGGGTATGTATTATTTTTTAAGTGCTTATCAAAAAGAAGTATGGGTTAGGGACATGGAGAAAAGTTGGGAATATTGTAAGAGAGCCAGGACTTCCAAGCCTACAGACTCAATTCTACTTCCATGGGCTACTTGTTTTACTGCTTTATGGCTCACTATCTCCACACGTAATGTGAGGGCTAGGCCCAGCTACTAGCTTACATGGATTACTTGAGCTTTAGCACAATGCAATTTAATGAGGCACCTATAGCTCTTTAGAAGAAAGGTACCCTGTGAATGAAGATTATTTCATCACTAGAGCGACTCTAGGTGGAGACACAAATTGGCTACCGTATGAGGGCAGAGAGTCACCCAACTCCAGGCAAATTCTCAGATATTTTTAGTGAGTAAAGTCAACGATTTATTCCATCCTATGTTTTTATACAAGGCTTCTGGGTTACCAGAAGCAACATTGGCCTGGACAGATATTTTTGTTGATAATAACCACACATGGGGTGGTGGTGCTGGTGATATCAAAATGGAAGACAATGTGGGTGATACAGATCAGGTACTTTCCAAAAGGCCACCGTTGTCCATAGGTCAGGGATTAAAATCCTCCTCTCTGAGTACCAGTCCTATGTATCTAAGGAAGTTATAGCATTTCTCTAGGTATCATTGGTAAGATATTTCTTGGAACCCATATACAACAATGTGTATTTCCAAGGTGAAAGGTGGAATGAAAGGGAGCATCATTCCTCAAAACAAGGAATGAACTTCTGGGGGGGGGGTGGTAAACCACACAGTTTACCCAAGAAGCCTAGTGCACTTGGCCTCAATCATAAATAGGGCCAGATCATGGCCGAAGTTGGCTTTGGTGCAGCATCTAAGATAACTTCATGATTGCCTGGCTGGTCATATCCCACTTAACGATGCTCTCTTTGGTTCAGAGATTATCACCAATGGAACAAGACAGGCTTGTGGAATTGGTGGGGATTTATTTAACATTCCATGCCTGTGCTTGGGGTTATCCCAAGGGACATGGAATTGAGTACCAGACAATGCTGCTGCTATCTTGAGAAACCCTTCTAATTCATTAGATCTCAGTATCCCTGGAAGTTCCTGAGAAGGTCTTCCAGGAGCTGCAACTAGTTGTTAATTCTAAACTGCCAGTAAAGTCAATATTGTGCTTGAGGTGGATGATAAATCCAAAGAAACAGATTGCTCCTATGATTCAGAGATAAAAACTGGGACTGAATTCTGCTACCATAGACCATATTATCCAGAAAGGTGCTAAACAAGGGGTTATGAGAGAGAAGAAAGATGGCTGATGGAATATTGTTAAACATCAACAAAGCTAAAGGTCTCTAGAAGGCGCAGCCTTGAACTTTGCACCCCTTCTTGAATACACTCATGAATGTTTCATGCAACCTATGCTTAACACTAAAGCGAGGACAAATATCCTATTATAACATAATGCTGCTGAGTAGGATATGTATTTATAATTTCAAAGGTGAAGTAATTGTGATAATAACATGTAACATTTATTGAGCAGAAAATATGAGCATGTGTGACAGGCACTAAGTGCTTTTTACACATCATCTCTTCCTTTTTATTTTTAAATTTTTATTTATTATGGGTGCCTAATAGTTGTATATTTTTATAGTGTACAGGGGATGTTTTGATAGAGGCATACAATGTGAATTAATCAAATCAGGATAATTGGGGTATCCATCCCCTCAGGCATTTATCATTTCTTTGTGTTAGGAACATTCCAATTCTTCTCTTTGAGTTATTTTAAAGTATGCCCTAACTTAGTGTTGATTATAGTCATTTTGTTGTGCTCTCTAATATTGTTGATTCTATTTAACTAAATTTTTGTGCCCATTAACCATTCCCAGCCTTTGGTAACCATCATTCTACTCTTTGTCTCCATGACATCAATTGTTTTTAATATTCAGTTCCCACCTATGAGAGAGAACATGTGAGATTTGTCTTTCTGTGCTTGGCTTATTTCACTTAACATAATGTTCTCCAGTTCCATCCATGTTGTTGCAGATGGCAGGATTTCCTTCTTTTTGTGGCTATATGGTATTCCATTGTGTATATGTACCACAATTTCTTTATCCATTCTTCTATTGATGGACAGTACAGTTAGGCTGATTCCAAATTTTGGCTATTGTGAATAGTACTGCAATAAACATGGAAGTGCAGGTACCTATTCAATATACTGAATTTCCTTCCTTAAAACATCAACTCTTCTAATTCACATACAACTCAGTGAATTTGATATTGTTCCCCCACTTAATAGATGAGGAAACTTAGGCTCTTTGAGGTTAAATATCTTGCCCAAAGTCAGGAAGCAAATAAACTATAGAGCTGGTATTTGAACTAGTGCTGTCAGACAGAATTCAACAGTTATGTTAAGTATTTTAAGCCATGCAGCAAGATTGCAGAAGTGGCTAACAGTGACAGAAAGGATAACTCTTTCTAAACAAATGTGGCCATGGCCCTTGAGGAAGGATGTCCACTAGCTTTGCCACCAGCAAAGCATTATTTAGATAGATAGGGACACTTGTACTTATCAAGGCTCATGCCAGGCAAACAACATACAAAGAGAAATCAATAAGAGATTGTGAAGCCGAGGCATGTGCTTTGTCTACAACACAAGTCAGTTGTTGATCTGAGACAGAACCCACCTTCTTTCTCCCCACTGGTCAGCCTCCACCCTTATGCCTATAGCGAGGATGCATATATCTGATAGGATGGTTTCAACTCTGGTTCTGCAATGTCTTGATTAAAACGTTGTGGGGGAGAAAATAAAAATCCTGCTAAAATTACATTAAACTCATCACTTCTCTACCACATCCGAGGCTTTTCAGTCCTGGACAAAGAATGGGTTACTATGACAGGAGTTGTTCTTTTCCTGTGGTCTGTTCTCTCAAAGTGTTTGTAAATTAATTTGCTGATGATGTTTCCTTAATGTACTGTCCCTGGGCCACGTACCAAATGAAATCACTTGTACAATAATAGGATTTTAGTTGTCTGGAGGCAGAAGCAGAACAGTAAGGAAGAGCATTTGAGCAATCATTTGTAATTACATTTTAAACATTTATTTAAAGAAATATGTATAAATTGTACTGCCAGAACTCTAATGACAGGGATGATCATTCTCTTCTGTGACTTTTAATTTGCTGCTTACTGAAGTTTTACACTATGAAATGCACTGAGCCTGGCACAGATATTTTATGTGCCCACAGGTTACAGTATTAAAAACAGTTTGAATATTTGGGCCAGCATTAGCCGTTTCACCTTCAGAGATAAATTTAGGCTCAGACGAATTCAGTTTTATAATTTATATACTGTTCTCAGAGCTCAGGGCACTGAATATGAAGACATCACGTCATTTCACTTTTTCTTGTCTATTACGTCAGCTTTATTTGAATGACAGGCTAGGCTGAGTTTGGCTTTTTAATTTCAGGCGAATGATAACAGATTTATTTACACGTTTACTGAATCATAACAGGCAAACTTCTTTGGATATTCAGATCAACTTTAATTAATTATTCAGATGATTATCTGGATGTTTCAAAAACAGTTTTTACATGTCCTTCACCAAAACGCATGACCAGTAGCAATAAAGCAGAAACACTTTCTTGGTGCTGTTTTAGACTCTGTATTATAATTTTCAACTTGACCATTTGCAATATTTTCTTGCACTTTTTTAACTAATTACAATCTAGTATCTTGGGGAGGAAGGGTGGTGGAGTCTTTGGATCAGAGCTGGGAGGCCACGCTGGGCTTTGCTTCTGTGGGATAGATCTGAGTCGCTATTGGCACTTGGATTTGATTTAATGCTTACTATATGCTGGGCACAGTGCCAGTCACTTTCCATGAATTATTTCAATGATCTTATGAGCCAGTATTATTTCTATACATACTTTACAAATGAGATTTGTAGAGAGTTTATGTAATTTGCTCAAAGTCACACAACTCAGAAGCAGCAGATCTGGAGTTCAAGCCCACTTCTATCTGACTTCAAAACCCAAACTCTCAGCTACACATGCGACTGTAAATCACTGATCTCTTCTGGGCTGCAGTGTCCTCATCTGGACACTGAGAAAGCTGAACCAGGTGATCAATGAAGAGTTTCCAGCTCTGAATTTTTTGAGGTCTAATCCAGCCAAGCAAACAGATGTAGGAACTTATGTTTGCTATATATTTTAACCTAAAAGTGGCTAAAACCATCCTCCACAATTTGATGCTGAAAATGTTGTAAATAGCTAAACAGCTTGCGAGGAGGTAATTGTCAAACTGATACCAGCTGTGCAGGCTTTGTCAGCATTCCAACAACCTATGGGGGTGTTTTTTAAGGGCAATAAACTAAGTGGCTAAGTGTGTCCCCCTAGAGAAGCTGAGACTCAAATCTAGAACTCCTGAGAATTTTCTCTGTATTTTCAGGATCTGATATAGTCTATGTCTTAGGCTAACTGCTTAAATATAGCCTGACAGAATCTTTATGAACCTTGGAATCATTTGATATAATTGTTTTGTCTTGATCTGTTAAATCACAATATCTTTGCTGAAGGTTCACTTGGGAGCCAGAACAGTTTATTTCACATTTGTTTCTACGAGCCGCCCCCTGTCCTTCCTTGTATCATTTATTAAAAGGTTTTTAATTGGTCATGAATGCTGTAGACATTGCATTACTTTGGAAAATAAAATGAGCAGACATTTTAAGAAGATACATGTAAGAAAATTATGTTTGCTTATGGTAAAGTTATTCTTTTCATTTCCAAGTCTTTCCTCACTCTCTCCTACACGATTGTAATTCACTGGACCTTGTTAAAAAAAAAAAAAAATAGTGACCTGCCTAGCTAAAATGCTAATAAGAGCCATTGATGTTTCTTAATGTGAACCCAGGAATTCATGTTGAAAAGTGACTTCATTCTTCACAATTTAGTTGAAATGCAGTCTGGCTTTCTTCATGGGGCCAAAGCATCTAAGCCAATGGACAAAAGTAATAGCAACGATGACAGCAATCGATCGAGCCAGTTGCTTGGCATTCTGATGATATGGCAATCAGTTGATTGACTGAATGTTCTGCTCTTAACTTGCTGCTGTAGCACTACTACTACACCTGCCGAATGCTGCAACCGAATCGCTCTCAGAATGCAATCCCCAGACCAGCGGCACCAGCGGCACCTGGAAATTTGTTAGAAATGCACATTCTCTGTCCCTTGCCCAGACCTACTGAATTATAAACTCTGGGGAGGGGATCTAGAAAGGTGTATGTCAACAATCACCTCCAGGCGATTCTGATGCTCAGTAACATTGGAAGACCACGATTATATCAATCAAACATTTTAAAAAGAAGTAAAAATGATTGTTGCACAGGATAACCCAAAGCTTAACCTAATTATTTGATTATATCCTTAAAAAAATACACCTAACAATGCAGTTTACTGAAAAATAGGCCCCGAGAAAATTGGGTTCAGTGATGCTTTCTTTGTGTTCTATACAATCAATTTTCTTCACCTTTTGAAATCAGTGAAAACTCAACGTAAGCTGAGTTTGCTCATTGAATTCAGGGTTTGTGTATGTATAGTAGCAGCTATTGTCTTTGCTTCAATTCATTTGTGCATTATTAAATATTAGTCTCTTTTTATTTATCAATTTAAAAAAATTTTTTTTAGAGACAGGGCCTTACTATGTTGCCCAGGCTGGTCTTGAACTCCTGGGCTGAAATGATCCTCTGGCCTCAGCCTCCCGAGTATCTGGGATTACAGGCACCTGACATCACGCCTGATTAGTCTCTGTTTAAATCAGATACATCAGTGATTTAAATTCTTGATTCCTTTAACAAAACATACCAACTCTTAAGGCTGTCTTGGTTTTAGAACCCACAGTGAGGCCAGTGAAAATTTGGAATGCCTGAGGAGTGATTTTTTTTGTAGTTTTTCCTACTGCTTTAGGAAAACCAACTACCTACAAAAAGCTTCAGGAAACTTTTGTAGCTCAGATGCCAATGATTTGGAGGAAAAACTAGAATAGGCAGGTTCTTGAACACATTTTTAATGTTTAAGCTTTAAAAATGTTAAGATTTTAGAAGAATATCAGATGTCTTAAATTTATTTAACCAACACATTAATAAACTATTCATTATTTTGTGAATTGGTTTCAACACATAGAAATATTTGAGGGTGTGGATTAAAGGTAGAATAAATTATCTTTAAATATGAACTTTCTGATCTGGCCCCCTGAGGTTGAGTACTGAACTGGACTCAATTTGCTTTCTAAATTCATTCAGCGCTTTCTGTAGGAAGCTGCTCCTCTTTCAGCGTTCAAAGTTGATTTTGCCTTCTTTTTGTGATATGAGCGCCACCTAGAGTACATCCTCGGAACTTCCTTTAAACCCAACCATTGCTTTTCTGAAAATCGGCTTTCAGAACTCTGTCTTCCTTAAAGAAATCAGAATCCTCAACAGAAATAGTGTTTTAAAGGAGAAAACAAAGGTCTGCACTTTTAGATTCTATACAAATATCAAGTTTGCTAGTCAGAACTTTATCTAAATCTTTCATTTATGTATGATTAAGCTCCTTTAAACCATGCGTTAGGACAATGGCTATACCATAACTGTATAATGAAGTTTTGTCTACAGATACACAGTTATTTCTTTAAAGTGTAATTGGGATACCAACTATTTTATGTCAGTTTTCTTAACCCAACAACATTAAATTTCCTCTCTGTGTTAGGCAGTTTAACTAAAAGAATGATGAAAAAATTACTTACCTCCTCTCATTACATTTTGTGAATCAATCGCAAATTTGGGTGTGTTTTGACACTGAATGGCATGAAATTAAATACGGTATCGCCATTTGATTTCTGAGGGGCTGCACAAGGAAATAAACATACAAATCCAATGTAGAACATCTGTTTTGGGTCTAAAGGTGGCATTTTCCTGGCTGCAGCCTTTTCAGTCATAGGAAAATTGCCACCGACTGCTTCACCACGTTGCTTGGTGAAGAAAGGATACCAATTTTTGGTCACCAATTTATTTTTACAGGTAGAATTTATCTTATAAAATACTCTTTGCCACAATAAAATCTGACTTTTCTCTAATTATTTTATTTGTTTAGCTTATCCAACAAAAGTATTATCATATACATTAACAACGTCGAAAGTAGCCTATTTTAAGAGAAAATATGCAGAAGAAGAAGATTTACATCAAGATTACCATGGGTATTTTCCAAAAGTAAGGGCTTACTTATTATTATTTATTTTAATTTTTATGAATGTTTGTCAATAGTCAAAAGCTCTAATTTTCTTTTTTTTCTCCATGTAGATTTAATGATTATGTTTGCTTTCCAGCACCTGATATTACCTGAGGACAGGACTTGCATTCTCAAACTTTCTCTGGAGAAGCTCAGGTTTCTTGAAGACCCAGAAACCTACTTAAGAAGGTCTGTGTTAATTAACAATTTGCTGAGGAAGATACATCTAGAGACGGAGAAAGAGAGCTATGATTACTTTAAAGAAGCTCCCTCTTATAAGACTGCTTATTCTGATACAAGAAAACGGCTGAAGTTTATGGTACAGGAATGCTGTTCTCAGTCTCTCTATTATGAAGAGCTGCATTCGTATCATATTGTGCCTTATGCTTCGGAGAATGCCATTTATGGAATGGGCTACACTAGCAGCCACTTGGAGCAAAATTCTCAGTTGCTTATTTATAAAATGAATTAAAGTAACTGTTAAATCCATTGATACTTTGTTTCTAAATGCCTGAACTGTTTATAGTGAAGATGTTAATATAAGGCACTAATTACAGGTGCACTTGATATCAAAGATGAGATGCATGCCGAACTGATTGGAGAGAACCATGGTTATTACTCAGCAGTCCTTAATATCATCAAATTGAATTGAAACTATGTCCACATGTTATAAAGTGGTGAATTAGTGTTTTAGAGGCAAAGCTTTTTTTTTTTTTTTTTAGATCAGATGTGTAGGGTGGAACATATATTAAGCTGTTACACAGATTAAATTTTTTCTCTTAAGCCCCCTATATCCAAATTCTGTCACTTTTAGTGGAAAGGAACAAGAAGTAACAGGTTACATTGATAATGTCATGTCCCTGAGGATTAAGGGTGGACAGAATTTTAATTTTCTGTAAATGATCAGGGGAAGGGTTTATTCTTTCTGAAATGTTTTGGCTTGTTACTGTGCCAAATAATTGTTTTGACACTGTTAGTAGCAATTAAAGATGAGACAAACATACACTGCAACTTAACTGCTGAATGTAACAACCAGATTACTCCAAACTGATCCATTTTGCTCTTGTTTTTTCTTTTTATTTTTTGGTCTTGATAGACTTTTCTCTTTAAAAGTGAAATTTAATAAAATAGCCTTGCAGATGGGCTTATCTCTAAGTTCTTGGTTAAAATTTGTGGTGGGCCTTTAGTTAGGAGTTTAAATTTTATTTATGACGTCATTTTTTTATAGGCTGTGAAGCTCAGGAAAAGGGTAGGCAGGTAACATTTGTTAATGGGTTGATAATTTTGAAAACCTTATCTGCAAAAATTGGTGAGAACAACAGAAATTCTACATGATGTTATTTCTTCATCTAGCTAAGAGTGTGTTTAAGGCTGCCTGAATGACACTTTGCACTAATTTTTGTAGAATAGTTGATCATTTACTATTTGACAAAATGTTTCAGAATGCCTTTGATGGTGGAGTTTAGATAAGTCCCTATATTTTGCAATTTGAAAGATCATTATTTAACAAGTTGGATAGATTCATGAAATTGTTTGAAGTGGTTCATAACGTTCTTTGAGGTTTGAGTGAGATGTCTGATTCCAGTGTTTGGAGTTTTGTTCTATGGAGCACATCATTTAAAGAATTGTCATTAACTGATAAAACAGATTGGAAAAACTAGGTGCCAAAGGTGTATTTAAGAAAATACCAAAGACACAAAGATGAGTGTTAGGAAGACTACGATAATGAAGATAAGAATCTAAAGTAAGGATTGCACAGGACATGGAAGAACATTGTTAAAGGGTTTTGGAATGATTTGCTTACTAATGTGCTTTCAGGGCACTTTATACATATTAATGATAATCAAGGGCACTGCTTTAAATGAAGATACTGTAGACCTTTAGTAATCATATGCCTTTGCAAATTTAAATATGTTGACTTATCAACATAATATCTTCCCTAGTTGAAGGCCAACTTGTAATCAAGAAGGCCTTCTTCTATTGAAGAGAATTTTGTTTTTAGTTTTGATTCAAACTTAGTCCCTCTAATGAATCACTGGGGCGATTAACATGGAAATATTTGGTGTGAAGAATATCGGTGCCCTAACTAGCCAACATTGTTGAAGACCACATAGATATATAATTGATAAAAGGCTTATATTTAATTGCTTAGTCAAAAATAGGAAGGAATGCTTTAGAAGAAACTGAAAGGTTATAATATAATTGAGACTAATTGTTAAAGACAATTTAGTATAAATGGTGAGATAGCTTTGAAATACAGATATAAATATTTAAAAATTAATTTAAGGGCAAAATTTGGTACCAAAGTTCAAAAATTTTATTTCATTGCTCATAAATGACTTTATTTCTCAGCACACTTCTTTTAAAATATAGATTTCTTAACGATGGAGATATTGAGAAGACTCCAAATTTGATAGGATAATTACACTATCATATAACTTTAAAAATAGAATTAGCTCTCTAATACTTTAACAATTTTTATAGAAATGAACATTTGGCTTGGTTTAAGATACTGTCCATGTGAAAAAGACACTGGTGTTAATAGATGCTACTTAAAAAAAATGCCACATATCGAAATTGGTTGAGGATGGAAATACACATACTTTGGAACAGAAAAGAGAAGGAGAGAAGAAAATTATCAAGAAAGTATGAAATTGTAATACTTATTGTATTTCAGAAATCTTAAGCAAAGCAAGAACTCTTGGGCAATGAATGAGTAACAGATGTAAAAGTCTGTTTTATTTGATGACATCATTAACTGAGCTCTCTGATCTATATATTCATATGTAGAGAAGGACTGACTTAGAAACCAGTGGTATTTGTGAATATGCTTTTATTTTAAAAAAGTGTTGATTTCAAAACAGGTTATTATCTTGTAGGGCATTTCATTTTCTTCCCAATAAACAACTCATAGATAAGGGTTTGACTAATGTTATCTTGATTTTTTTAAAAAAATAATTTGTATGTAAACCTTGTAAACTTGTCTGAGTTAACCAATAGATTACTGGCATTTACCATGGCAAACTGATATATAGGGAGACCCTATGTAGGCTTGCTCTGATGATTCTACCCAGCGTGCTCTGTTATGGGAGAGGCAACAGGTGGAAGACCAATTGCAAATTTTTTGAACCTGGGCATCCTTTCCTTGGTAACAAGAACCATCCTTAGGGTAAGGCAGACGAGATGGGAAAATTGAGAATCTTTGGTAATATTGATCACTCCTGTGGGTGCCCAACCAGCCTAAAGGCCGAGAAAAGAAGAACATAAAAAAGGGAGAAGAGGAAAAATGAAGAGAAGAGGAAGAAAAAAAGGGGGACAAAGAAATAAGAAGCAGAATTAGTAAGTGAAAGTAAAAGTTGTTTCATGTGAGGCGAGGTGGTTTGCTATACTCAATTTTGCTTTCCTGTGTCGGCTGTGCACCAGACACCTGCTATTGCACTGTTTGATTTTTTCATTCACCAATGATGCATAAGACTAGATTCTATTCAGCACATATACTATTTGAAATGTGGTATTATTG
This sequence comes from Eulemur rufifrons, assembly GCF_041146395.1. Classification (NCBI taxonomy): domain Eukaryota; kingdom Metazoa; phylum Chordata; class Mammalia; order Primates; family Lemuridae; genus Eulemur; species Eulemur rufifrons. The sequence goes on from NC_090984.1 coordinate 90,978,881, forward strand.
TAAAATATCCCTGAAACTGAGCTCTTTGGGTGGATAAGCAAAGGAAAAATGGCAAATAATTAAGCTCGGGGAAAGACTAAATGATGGCCCTGTGAGTGAATGGGTAAGCTCAAATCCATTATCTGATTTCACTGTACATCCCAAGATTTGACGAATTCAGTGCTAGAAGACTTGGAAATAAGTGCAATTCACCACCATTTATTGAGCAACTCTTATGAACCAGGCACTGTGCCAGGTATGGGCATGCATCAATGAATGATGTACCGACCTAGAACTCAGATGATTTGGTTTTGTTTTAAAAGGTAGGAGCTCTTTACTGGGAGCAGCACTTGCACTTCTCTTTTCCAAACTGGGATGGTTAGCAAACATGTAACTCCAAAAGTGTTTGCAGATAAGAAAATGCACAGGGAGATCTAAGGAGTGTATACATTCTTCTTAGCAGCATATTTATACCTGGAAGCATAATAGAAAGCCACTATTGCATAGGGGAAGCGTGGCTGGCCTTAGCTCATCCCTGGGGCACCTCTGTGGGGGTGGTGGGAGGCAAAGGCCAGTGTAGAACAATTCCTTCTTCCCCCTCTCCGACCTCTCTAGCTTTCATGTTCTTTTACAGGGCACATCAGGTTAATATTAGTGTCAAGGAGAGCTTTAGAGGAGAAAGGAAATCAGTAAATCACAGCCTGAGAGTTGTGTATGGTGTGTGCAAGATCAGAGAGGCAATCTTCTTCAATTTGCCTTGTGCTAGTGAATTGCTTGAATGAACCTGGGATTTCTTAACACCAGCTACTGGTGCCGTCTTCCTTCTCTCTCACTGGCGTCATCTTAGAATCACAGCCCAATCCCAGTCTTTGTAGTGCACTCTGAGTGCAAGTTATAGTCCTTTCTTCACCCCACCTTGCCTCCTAGCATGGATACTGATTTGCTCAAAGATCCTAGAAGGAAAGCAACAATTTTCAGTACTGGCTAAACTTCTCTGGGAAAGGGTTTCCAGAGTATGTCAAAGTAGAATTCATCACACTAACAGCACAGTAACCAGGACAATAATGATCATAAATGGCTGGACACAATTCTTTTTGAAACTACTGTACTTAGTCATTAAATAATTATTTACTAAGGTAATCTTCATGTTTTTAGAACTCAATGTAACAGACAACAATTGTATATGTTTTGCTAAAGAAACTGCCTTAGTTTGGAAACAATAGAAGATTGTGTATAACTCATTCAAGCAGTTCATGAATATTTATGTAATATATAGCATTTTAATTTACCTGTTCTTGTTCTCAAACTTCATTACTATATTTCAGCAACATGATAAGTTTCAGGTTTTTGTTTCTTTGTTATGTGGACTATGTCTAAAAGTTGTTGTATGTTCTTGGTTGAATATTTTGGACAAAATTTCTCTGTTAAAGTAATTGTGTCTTTCCCCAAGGATTACCCTGTAATTGGCGGGAACAAATCACTGGGGATCTTATTACAATACAGATTCCTTTTACTGGGTCTGGGATAGGGCCTGGGAGTCTTCATTTCTCACATCTCCTAGGTGATGTGGATGCTGTTGACCCATTGCCCACACGTTGAGTAGCGAGGTTCTATATCATTTGAGAATGAAAATATACACTCAAGCCTATACTCTTATACTGTCAAAGAATATACGTTTATGTCTGTTGTCCATAGAAAATTTTTTCTTTAAAGAGATAAAAGGCATAAAGTAAATACCTTAAAGCCATAAAATTGGTTTTCTAAATTTGCTACAAATATTATAATACTCTGTATAGTAAAAAAGAAAGAAAATTATTTCTCTTATAAGTTTCCTCTACCCCAAGTGTAGAAAAAGAACATGGGTGTGGTCATGTACCATTCTTATCAGTCAGGAAATGACACATGGTAAATTTCTCTTTTTGGTTTTGCACTTTGATTATACCCAGATAAGGAAGCTCCATTTGGTAACATTAGAGCAAAACACAGCAAAGATGAAATTTTCTTCACGGTTAACAAGAATTTGGCAATTTCTTGCTCAGCCAAATATGAGAAAACCTTACAAAAACATTCTATATTAAATTCAAAATTCTGGGTGGCTGCATAGGCTGAAGATTTTGGTAAACCTGAGCTCGAAATGGCACCTGGATCTTTAACTTTTTGTCTTGAACCGTTTCTTGAACTTTATTCTATGAGAGATTTCCCCCCATAGATTTCCTGTTTCTCCTCAGTTGTTGGGGTCTCAGTATGGGGTGAAGGATTGTTGTAAATGAGAGAGTTGCATACATTGTCTAATTTGAGCATGCCAAGTGATTTTTGTCAGGCTCTTTTTGGTCAGAAAATTTTGGTATAGCTATTGTGAAATATAGTGTCATAAATTTGTCATAAACCATTAATGAAGGAAGAGAAACAGAAATTTAGTTCTGTGGGAATGCACTCAAATATCAAGCAGATGGTGTTCTACAGCATTTATTTGGGAAAATGTGCATCTGTTACATAATCTAAAATATGTCTTTTTCACATTTAAAAATATTTGGGTCATGATTTAGAGTTTTTATTGGATTGTTTTTTAAACTGAGAGGAAGAAGAAAGGTTACTGTATTTTAAAACATATTTGACATGTTACTAATAAAATTTTATTTCTGGTGAAATTTAGGTGCCTTTGTTAAGCAGGGGAGGTGGGATCATGAACATCTGGCAGCTGCTATATGTCTCTTAATTCCAGAGGCCTCATTTTAAAGGCATATGGTTATATTTCTTTCAGCAGTTTGTTTTCAACACAAAGTTTGCTTAAGGATTTGGAAGATATTCTCAGTCTCCTGGCACATTTTCTCCACTAAAATTGACCCCAAAATGGTTTTTAGATAGCATGAGTCATAAAAAAAGACAGAACTCACACTATTTAGGTCTTATTTCAACATCACAACTATAAATCTCAGAGTCATAGTTCCTCTACCCACAGAACAACAGCAGGTGTGCACATTGGTTCTTCATAGATTCAAGAGGTAAACCCAGAAGCTAGAATGAGCCAGGGAGAGAGATTCTTTCTCTTTCCAGCAGGAGCTAGTGCTTGTTATGAGCTTTGCAAACCAATGATTGCAAAGTCCCCTACAAACCACTGACTTATGTGGGGCACCATTGTCGAATGTAAGGTGTTTCCAAGCAAACAGCATTTTTCTGTGTATATCTGGCAACATAAAGGCTTGATTAAGTGTACAGTTAACTTGAGCAACCAGGAACAACTGAGCCATATAAATGACAGAGACTTTCAGGTATTTGTTAGTAGAAACTTAAAGACACGTGGACAAACACATCCAAGATGACAACATACAGAGCCAACCTGTATTTTCGAGAGATAAAGAAACAACCTTATATATTATATTAATATTTATATAAGCACCTTGGACAGTGCGGGATATGCATTAGTAGCAATAAATGACATTGTCCAGGTGACTCTTCGTTTTTTCTTTCATAAATAAAGGTGTTTTTACCATTTGTGTTCCACCTTTAAGTCCAAAAGTAAGTTGGTTATACTTTTCTCTCTCTCACACACACACACACACACACACACAGAAACTCCAAATTGCAGGTGAATGGGCTTCTTTACCTATTACTATTAATAAGAGAAAGAAAAGGTGAGTGCCTCAAGGTGCTCTCTCAACATGCTCAGAATCTGCATAAAAATTTCAAGCCATTTTGAGAAGCTTAAATATAGTGGCGTTTGTGAGTTTATGGTAGAAAACACAACCAAGTTTTAACCTCAAAACAAAGATCTGCCACAACAAAAGGATTTCATCATTTTTTCTTTTTCTTTCCCCTATATACTTCCCCACCCTATTCCTGGCCAATGGCTTCTATGTCTGATCTGACTGCTCTAGCTGAAATTGATTAGTAGTCATGGCAAGCTCTACCAGGACAAATCATTATAAAGCTTTGGTCAAATCACCCCAGTCATTTCTTCACATTGTGGTAGTGTTCTTACAATCCATGTGTTCCACAGTGTGAGAACCACCCCCAAACGTTTACTTATCTGGAAGGCATTTTTACTGTTGATGCCTGGATTTTATAATTAAAAATGTTTGTAAATAGTGCTGTGTAAAAATTATACAGAATTATCATTATACGCCCCTCACGGTAAAAGAAGATATATGAAATAAACTATGACTAGTTCATACATATAAGTAGAATACAGCACTACTTTGACCAGTTATGGTCATCCTAGTATTTCCGTAGTTTATGAGAAAGCTAAACACAAAAGGTCCATCTGTAGGCCTCATATTCCCTCCCCAATTTTTTTTTGTCAGTTTGTGATACAAAATAGGTCACAATTTTTTAATTATCAAATTAAAACTCCTTCATCCTCACTTGACCTCACTGGCAGGAAGTCCAGTCTTTCTCCTGGGAGAGTTTACCCCACAGTGCTCCAGGGCCTTGCTCTTTGGTCCCTAGACAGCTGCAGCCTGTCAGGAGAGAGCAGGATCCTTAAGGTGTCTAGCCTTGCCACCAGAGGCTGCTGTGGCTCAAGTGTCAACGTGATGCTACCATGGAAACCAGGCCCTTCCAAGGCAAGGCCTTACTACTTGTGGTCACTGTGAATAGGAAAACTGTCTCCTTACAATGGGACTTTATCCTGATTGCCCTATTTTTATAAAACACATGTAGGCTAAACTCCTTTTCATGTCAAACTCCCCAAGGAAATTTTCTCTGTTGATATTAAATAATTAAGAGACCTAAATAAACGAGCAACTGTTGTCTCTGTTTAGCTTTCAAAATGAGCCAACTACAAAAACACTTCACTGTGCTGTAGTTGATAGGCCATTAGGAACTGGAAAAAAATCTAAAACACTAAGTAGTTCACTGTCTCTGATTTGAATTATGTCCACTTTCCCGGATCCCTGCATAATTGAATGGAATTGAATTGATGCAGTTGGCATAGACAGAAATAGCTTTCTGCGGGGGGATATGAAACAGTCAAGTTGTGGGAAGGCAACCTGGACAGCAGGACAAATGCACCAGGGACTGAAATATTTATTTCTATATTTAGAAGACAAAAACCCTGGGCATGGGCCCAAACCTTAGATGGTGTTGTTGGTTTTCCTTCTTTGAATTTGTTCTAAGGGTGTAAATGCCTTTTAGACAGATGGCTGAAATGATTGCTACACTTGTGTGCCTATTGTACAATGAATTTGGTTTCATCTGAAGAAACTTTTATATTTCTTTACTTACTACTGGACTGCTGCTTGATAAACTTTTGTCCTATCATCCTGGAAAGAAGACCTAGTAATGGCACTGGATTTAGAGTTAGACATCGTCTGGGAGAATTTAGGTGATATCCTTAGCCAAAAGCAAGATTATGGTATTGAAAAAAAAGCTTCTGGAGATGGTGAGGATGCACACATTTATACCCGAATCGTGGTATGACCACACTTCAGTAATGATTCCAGCCCTCTCTCTCAGATGTAGTACCTTCCAAAACAACTCTGCCTGAAAACATATCCCAGAAAGAGAGTTTATAGGCTAGCTATTGACTTTTAACCTTAACTTACCATTCATTCTTATAGGAAAAACATATTAAATCTACTTGTCTTTCTGGGTTTTTCTCATTGACAGAATGAGGAAAAGCTCTTTCAAAAATTTGGTTTTCTGTACTGCTGCTTATTTCCACCAATGGGTCTCAGAGATTGGCTTCTCCTAGGTATCTATTTGTAGATTCATGGAACCAGTTGACTGTTGCCTGGGATACTGAGATTTTTAGATACTATCCTGGCTCACAACAGGCTGAAAAATAGAAGGGATAAGGAAAATATATACAAGATTCTAAATCAAAATAGATTTGCCTAAATTGCATGAAAAATACAGAATTGTTCTATGAAATAATGAAGAGATTCTATCTAGTTGGGAAACACAGGCAAGTATTAATGAAAAAGTAGAGTTCAACAACAATGTTGAAGAAAGGGTAAAATTTTAATAGGCAGAGAGGGGAGTCAATGTCCAAAGGGATGTATTGAGGAAAGCAGGGGTAAGATTGGGGTATAATCTGTATTCTAGATTAGCTGAGGGGCGGAGTGTTGGACAGGAACAGTGAAAAATGATGCTGTAAAATAATGAGGGGACATTTTGTGGAATACCAGGGTAAGGCATTTGAATACTTTTTGGTGATTAGGAGTCATTGATGGTGTTTTGGTAGCATTTGGGGAAGGTTAATCTTGCAATAATCTATTTGATGGATTGAAACAAGGAAACACAGTGGATGGGAGATCTATTGAGGTAATGAAAGTACTTGGTAGAGAAAGAAATAATGTAGTGAATGGAAATGGCAAGATAGTTATGAGAGACATTACAGAGACAGGCTACATGTTTGGATATGGAAGGAGAGGGAGAAAGAGTGAAGAGTAACTGTTAAGGTGTAGACCTGTGCTGTCCAACAGTGCAGCCACTAGCCACTTGACCTGCGGCTAGTCTAAATTGAGCTGTACCGTAAGTATAAAATATACTCTGGATTTCTAAGATTTTTATATTAAAGAAAGTAAATATCACATCCATGTTTATATTTATTACATGTTGAAATGCTAACACATAGTACATATTGGGTTAAATAAAATACATTTAATATTTAATTGAACCTGTTTCTTTTAAAATTTTTGTTGTGGCCACTAGAAAATTTAAAATTACCTATGTGGCTCACATTCTATTTCTATTGGACAGTGCTTGTTTAGATTCTAGATAACTGGGACAATGGTGAACCGTTACCAGACAGAGAAGAAGGACGAGCAGGAGGTAGGAAGAAAGAACATCAACTCAGAGTTTCACATGTTGGCCTGGAGTGAAACATTCAAGTGGAGTGTCAAATTAAGCAGCTGAAAATATAAATCTGGGCTTAGGAGACGGCTGAGTGGGAGAAGCAGTCAGAAAGCAAATTGCAAAATCTTTTAGAACTACCAAAAATGACTCAAAAATCCATCATTTTGAGTCTATGACAAATCGTTTCTTCTGGCATACCTCGTAAAATTCAATATGGTATCTGTGGACTTCCCGGACCTTCCATAGGGGCCTTTCTCCTTACAAAATTCTCTCTAGTTTCCAGTGGCCACAGATACAAATGACTTGCAAGGTGCCGGGGCCTTGGGGTGGAGTGGGGAGGTGAGGGTGCGGGGTGCTGAGGCGGTTGTGACTGAGCTGGCCCCTGCGGTTTGGTGATGTGAGCAAGTAGTAACACTCAGAACAACAGCGACATTTGTTTTGGAGTATTCAGGAGGAAACGAAGCAGTCTTTGCTCTTCATGACCTTATAGTCTGATCTGTGGACATAAAACACAAGTAGACAGATTTTTCTCCTTCAATCACAGTGTCTGAACTATAATGACCAGCAGTTTTAATGCTCCATACATTTTTAGCCTGATTCTAATGCTATCTCTCTCATTAAATATTTCGAATTCTTCCAACTGGATATATTATCTTTTTTATTTGAGCCTTTATAGCAGCATTTTCTCTCTCTCTCTCTCTTCCATCATCTGCCTTGTGTTCAGTTATTTGATTATGTGTCTCTCTTCTCCCCTAGATGATATGGTCCTTGCTTACAGAGACCTCACATTTATCTTTATCTTCCCTGATCACTTGCCTTTCATTCATTCAGCAAGTGCTTTGCTGAAGGAATAAAAATTAAAATAGCTACCATTTGTTCAGCATTCACTATATGTGAAGCTTTGTAAGTAATTTACTTCTCCACTAACAATATGAGTTACATCTTATTATTTCCCAATTCATAGACAAGGAAACTGAGTTACAGAGAATTTAGGTAACTTGTCTAGCACCATCTGGCTGGTAAGTGGCAGGGCCAAAATGAAAAGCCTGTGATCTGCCTCCAGAGCTTTCAGTGTGAGAGACAGTGTATTGTGGTGCTTAGGAAAATGGTTTTGGAATAAGTCAGAACCAATTTCAAGCCTTAGTTCCACTACATACAACTGTAAGACTTTGGGGAAGTTCCTGTTTAAGCCTCTTTAAACTTCTGTTTTCTTATCTCTAAAGTAGGGGAAACAATTTCACCTAACTCTGAGGTTTATCATAAGAATCACAAACTAGTGCATGCACAGCATTTAATACCATGCCCAGGTTAAGGTCCACACTCAATATATTTTGGCTATGTAAAATAAATAACAATGCAAGATAAAAGTGCCAATCCATTAATACAACCAATTTAATAAATTTCTGTTACTGATTTAGAAATAATGAGAAATCTTTAGCTTTCCAATTATCCTAGTTTCCTCCCTCCTTCCAAAATGGCCCCATATAAAATGGTTCCACACAAATAATTCTGATGCTTCTCCCAAGATTTCTTAAAGCCTGAAGTATTTCTTCTCTATGAAAAGTTCTTTATTCGAAGCCAATGTGTATTTCCCAGTGAGCAGTGAAAAAGTCAAAATAAGAGGTCTTTTTCCTGCCAAGAACATGCCGAAGAAACCTAATGTATATCCACATACACACCACAAATGAACCAGGAGTGACTGATGCTGAGGGCAAAAAGTAAAACATTGCCAGAACATTCCCACTGTGTATTTTCCTGGCCATGATCCTGTTAGCTATGTGATGACCACAACTACAGCCCTCCCCAGCACAAACCCTTTTCTCAACAAAGAACTCCAACCAGAGAGAGAATCTGTCTCAATGCTCATTACCAGAAACCTCAGGAAGGGCCTTTCCCAAGCTTGGCGGTGTTTTCCAGCACGCTCAAGGGCCAGGTGCCTATTGGTCTGATTCACACGGATGTGGTATAGTCACCAATGATGTGTCCAATCTTTAATTCCCATGTAGATAGTTCATCTTAAGAGGAGATTAAACGCAGCTAGATAAGGTGGCAGTGAATTAGAACTTCAAAGCTGTGCGTTTAAAGGTACGTTATTGAGAGGTTGCAGTTTGAACTAGTTGTAGAAGAGTTTCTACTAAAGCCTTTAGACTCATGGATTTGTAGGATGTGACAGCCAGATGGAACGTTGGAGGCCATCTTGCTCAGCATTCTCCTTTGATAGAGAGTAGAAAACCCAAGAGGTTATGTGATTCAGGGTAGAAATCTGGTTCAGAAATTTCAACTCCTCACCAGTTCTAAACATTTTCCAATAGTTATCATAATCTACTATACAGTTATCACAGTAGCCTTATAATATCATCATTAACAAATGCTAGAGAATGTAGGAGTTCAGCTTCAATATCATCTTACTCACGTTTTACAGCCCTGTTATTCTTTGTTGTGATCACTGATTTCGTCTGTCTCCTTCTCTATGCTGTGATATTCCCAAGAGAAAGACTGTCTGTTTCTTATCCTCATGAACTATATAAATGTTTCTCGAATGAATAAATGAACAGATAGGAACCTGTCTGTGAAATTCCCTTTCCAGAGCACTTCACACACACAGTAAAACTCAGGTAAATGCATACTTATTTATTAGGATGATAGTGAAATTAGGTCCTTGGAACCAAACACATACTTCCTATTCACTGCATGCTTACAAATCAAAGAGAATCTATGTTGCAAATGAACAGCTAACAGACAGATGAAACTACCAAGTAAAAGACCTGTTAAATAAACATGAAGGCTAAGCTGGAACACAATGACAAATTCATGTGCCAATAGAGAAGGCACTTTCAGCAAAAGATAAACAGATCTAATTCCTAATCTCTGTAGGCATCATTATGGAGAAGAGCTGGTGCCAATGTGGTCACACTCAGAGACGATCTTCAAGCAGGTAAGTAAAAGAAATATTGTGCCAAAATTAAATTGGTAGAAGAGATGGGAGCATTATATGCTAACTTTTGAGTACATTGAAAGAGATCATATTAATAGATGGAAAAATTAGGATCGAGACTGTGCTTTTATCCATAGCCAGGAAAGGCCTCAAAGAAAAATGGGGTTTTAGATGAAATCCATTAAAATGAAAGTAACAAAATGATGGATTGCTCAACCTTGCAATGCAAGTCAGTAATAGGAAAATATAAAATCAGGGGTTCTTAATTTCAATGCAGAGCTCTGTTCACTGTCTTTACAGGTAGACTCTGGGATTGCACATTTGACTATTTTTTAAGTACATATTAGAAAGCTATATATTGTAATGATGCTTCTTGCTATGTGTGACAGAAACATGATTAGTTTAGGCAAAACGGGTAAATCACTAGCCAGGGATTATCCCAGATATTTAAAGGGACACTGATTCAGAGAACTCTGCTCTCTCTAACATCTGGCTCTCACTTTGTTTCTACTTGTGCTCTTAGAAAGTTTGCCTTGAAAGTCAACGTTGGACAATTCCTGTGTTGTTCTTGGCTGTATCTGTCCTTCTACTGGATGCCTCAGCTTCCGTGTGTGGAACAAGAATTTCAGAGAGTGAAAACTGCGTCTGGTAATATTTCAGAAATGTTATCTTATTACACTGACTTGTGACAGACTTGGCTGTCTGACATTTATAAGCCCAAATGGAACAGAAATGCTCTACTGGCAGTAATTAGTATTATTCATAAAATGTGAGTAATTTCAAGTGGCTCCAAAATAAATAATGTATTTAAAATAGTAAATCTCTCTTTATCGTCTTTTACCTGATACCAGTTGAGGTTCAATTTATTCATATTTTTCCCTTAAGACATAATAAGTCATTGTCAATTTTAAGAGTTTTTAGATACTAGGTAAGCTCTACAATTCTTCAGCAGATTTATACAGGTCCATAAGGATAAAACTGAAGTTTGAGGAAACTGTGTAGGGTAGAAACTTCCAGGCTGAAATGTACATGTCAAAAATTCCTTGACTTACCTCCTACTTTCCACTACGATGTCCACCATAAAGGCACATACATTCTCTCTCCCTAGAAGCCATTGTTCCCCCCACTACACATACAAAGACCAAGAACTCAGATTACCTTGAAAACTAAGCTACAGTTTTTCTGTTGCCAGGTTTTGGGATTGTTTTCTATTATCTAACATGAATGGAGCTGAAATGATGGTTGACATCTATTTTGCCACCTGAAAATTAACCAACTCATCATCGTCCCTTTGTCACTGCCCACCTTCTGATTGGGGTCTTTATAACCCTATCTGAGCACTGTTCCTTCCTTCCTCTTTTCACTTTCCTCATTAGTATACCTCTTTTTCCATATTCATTGGGATATTGAAACTTCCAGAAAACAACAGCACAAGAAATTAGCATTTGGGTGGGGGAGGTAGCAAACAGTTTTGCATTGTATTATTGGAGATATCGTCCCGATATAGACAAAGGCTGTTGGTGGGGGCAAAAGCAAGAATAACCCTCTTATTCCAATCTTTCATAATATCAGACAATCAAATAGCAGGAATAGGGGGTGATTAATGATTTCACTGAAACCCAGCAGTGTCATAATAGAGGAATATTTCCAAACTGTGGAAATTGAGTTAGATGCCAAGTGTATCAACATGCCCTCCAATTTTAATGAGCTATGTGAAAGCTAAGCCCCAATTCCTGTGGGTCGGTAAATGTTGGGTTTAGATAGATCTTTCCTCATTCCACGAGGAGTAAACTGAAAAACAAGAACAGACCTCAACAACAGCTGGAGTGTTGCTCAATATGTAAAATTAGTTTGGAATACAAAAAAACATTACATAATTCTTAAAATTCAGAGAAATAGCAATCTCTTCAAATGATGAATCCTTGGTATTAGAAAAAGTTTAGAAAAAGTTAGTGTCCACACTAATGTATGTACAGATATGGCTTCTATGAAACAGGAATAAAAAGCTATGAAAAGAGAGGAAGTTACAGAGAAAAGATGATCAGATAAGCTCAAAAGTCACTATCTAAAGGTAAAGATGGAGCTGAGTGGAGCAAAGTTTGAAAGACAAACTTTGTCAATCAAGAATGTTAAACCTGAGCTAGGTTGTTGGTCAAGCAATAAAGAGGCATATTTTCAAGTACGTAAAGACTTAGAAAATGTCACCCTATTATCTTTTATATCAATTAGTGATTGCTGCTTAATAAAGTACTCTAAAATTTAATAGCTTAAAGCTTCCACCATTTATTATTGCTTATAAATGTGCCGCTCAGTTGGGCATTTCTGTGGAGCTGGGCTTGGCTCAGGAGATCTTGGCTGGGCTCAGATCTACTGGTTGGCTAAGTGAGACAACTGTGGTGAGGGAGCCACATATTTTGTCATTTAGTAGCTAACCCCTGGCTTATTCAGTTGGTGGTTTCAGGGTCCCAAGAACAGATGCATATAAGACAAGACCATAAGATGCACATGAGGCCTGGGCACAACATCACTTCCACCATGTTGATTTGGTCAGCACAAGTCACAAAGCCGCAAAATAGGGAAATAGACTGTATCTCTTGATGGGAGAAATGTAAAATCATATTGCAGAAGACATAGATACAGGGAGGGGGTAAAAAATTGAGGACATTTTTGCAATCAATCCAATATATTCTTACAAAAAATATTGCTTGCAAAAAATACTGACTCGAACTTAAGAAATTAAGAATAGCGAAACTGGTATAAATATTGGCAGTGAGCACTGAGATTACTTAAACACAAAATTAAGTATAAATGAATGTTATAAATATGGTTACAAGACCATAAAATATAAAAATCATTCTTAAAAGAGAAAAAAGACTCAAGCTATGTATTATGTTGGCTGAATTAACCAACATAAACTTGACATAATAAAAACAAATGATTGTATTAGAGGTATAATATACAGATTATTTGAAAACAAAGAGCACAATTATATTAAAAGTTCTGGTAAAACAAGCTCAGACAAAAATTTATAGTAGTATTATAGTCATTTTATTTAAAAATAGCAAATGAAAAGTAAGAGATTCAGTTTAAGAAGTTGGAAGTATGTATTACAGCAAAATAAACATGAAAAAAGAAATATAAAAATATAAATTCAGAAATTAATGAATTATAAAACAGAAAATTTGTAGTATTGGTAAAAAAAATTCAGGAGCTGGCTCTTAAAAAATAAAACCATGAAATAGAAAAACCACTTCCAAGTTGGATTAAAAAATAGACCAAAAGCTAGAATTAAAAAGTCCTATAATACCATAAATGGTTTATTTTTATTTATTTATTTGTTTACTTTTATTTCAGAATATTCTGTGGGTACAAATGAGAGAGATGAACCATATTTTTAGATGGGTGCCAGAAGACCATAAACATATCAGTTTTTCCCAAAATTAAGTGTTTACATGTTTAATGAAATTCTAATAAAAACCATAAAAACATCCTTTTAAAAAACTTTCAGCAAGGCCTGGCGTGGTGTCTCACGCCTGTAATCCTAGCACTCTGGGAGGCCGAGGTGGGTGGATTGCTCGAGGTCAGGAGTTCGAGACCAGCCTGAGCAAGAGTGAGACCCTGTCTCTACTAAAAAATAGAAACAAATTATCTGGCCAACTAAAAATATATATATAAAAAAAATTAGCCGGGCATGGTGGCACATGGCTGTAGTCCCAGCTACTCGGGAGGCTGAGGCAGGAGGATCACTTGAGTCCAGGAGTTTGAGGTTGCTGTGAGCTAGGCTGATGCCACAGCACTCTAGCCTGGGCAACAGAGTGAGACTCTGTCTTAAAACAACAACAACAACAACAAAAAAAAAAAAAAAAAAAAAAAAAACCCAAAAAAACTTTCAGCAATATGATTCTAATGTCCCTCTGAACTTCTGAATGAATAAAATGATGGGGCTGGATAATAAAATTTTGAAAAGAGAGAGCAAGGAGAAAATATTTGCTGAACCCAACACTGAATGTTATTATAGAGCCATAGAAATTAGAAATACGATGCAACAGGTGTCAAGAGTATTGGGATCTAATAACTATAAACAAATATACATGTATATGTGTGCATATATATGTACACACATATAATAAAGGTAGCTTCACAAAGGATGGGTTACTCAAATTATATTAATGGCATAACACAGTATACAACAAATGGTAGCTGAAGAGACGGAAAATGGAACAAAGAGACATGGAGGCAATGACCAGTATGTTACCAAAAAGAAGGGTGTGCCCCAGGAAGCCCAGACTGGGAAGGGAAGGACAGAGTCTGGGATGTCAGCACAGCTGGGAAAGTCAACCGAAGCCATGCTTCTGAGCAGGAGAGTTGCTCCACAGCTAGGCAGAGGATGCAACAGAGTTCAGAACCCCAGACCAGGGCTTGGAAATGTAAGTGACAGACAAACTAGTCATGAAAGCAGTAACAGGCACAGAAAGATTGGTATTCGGGGTTAGAATCTGTTGTTTCTTCATTGCTCCTTGATACATTCACCAATATAGCCTCAAGGACCCCTGGTTTAAATCTCTGCTCTGCTAATGATAAAATGGGAAAGTTACTTAACCACTCAGTTTCCTCATGTGTATAATGAGAATGATAGTACTTGCTTCATAGAGTTATGAGGATTTAATGAATTAATATATCTATATGTATCTATATATCTCTCCATGCCTGGCAGATAAGTGAGTTCTATATAAAGGCCAATTAATAACATGCATTATTACTAAGCTCCTTCCCCAAGGCAGGTGTAGGGACTATGGGGATGCAGTCCTCCAGGGGCTCACAGTCCATTGGGGAAGAGGGACACTTTGGATCCTATGTAAAGAATGCTACAATATGAACACTCTATGACTACCTGATTCAGAAGTGACATTTAAGCTGAGTCTTGGGGTATGACTTGAAGGAAAAAGTGGTGCTAGAAGGCATGGAAAGCAGATGATTCCAACAAGAGTGAGTGTTATGTACACACATTGGTTGTCAAGGAGCATAGTGAGTTCAAAGAACAGCAGACAGTTCATTGTTGCAAGGATCTTTAGGAAATTAACTTGGATAGTTTTTTTGAGGTGCTTAGAGGCAAGGCACAGGAGTTTACGCTTGATGTGGTAGATGGCAGAGAGTCACTGTAGCAAGGGATGAGCAGGGTGAAAGTGATTTTTTCAGGACGACAGTAGTATGCAAGATGTATTGCGGTAAAGCGACGACAAGGGGAACAGCCAGGGCGTTACTTCGCAATCCCCGAGCAGCGCTGGGGTGGTTAAGGGGGGGAGGAGGGGAAAGCCTCAGGGGGAGGAGCTTTGCTGAGGAAGCAACCACTGGATTCATAATAAATTGATCGGATTTGAAGAAGAGAGAAGAATCTGGAACAGCCGCAAGATTTCTAGGAGGCCGGAAGAATGGTAGATTTTACTGGGTGATTGGGGTGGCTGGGAAGGGAAGTTGAACGAAGGCACAGACTGAAAGTGGGCAAAGTGGCTTTCAAATTGGAGAGGTTTCCATTACCCAGAAGAAGGATGCTGGGGAGGCAAAAATAACAGCCTGAGTCTTGACGAAGAACCCCTTTTGTGGCTGGACCATATAGAGGAATTTCATGGAGAGAGAAATTTTCTCAAAATATAAAATTAATTATAAATAATAAAGAAGATGCATTGCCTCTATCAGGTGCTAGCCCTCTAGGTCTGTGTTCAGCTGAAGGAGTTTATCCTGCTTAGCAGCTCACACACCCCAGGTGAGACCCCTGTGGGTGAATTTGTGAGGTAGCTGACCTTTGAGGACCGGAAGGTGGTGCTATGAGTTGAACGTGTCCCACCCGAAATCCACGTGTTGGAAACGTAATCCCCAGTGCACTAGCGTTTGGAGGTGGGGCCTGCCAGGCTCCGCCCTCACGAATGGAGTAATGCCACTATAAAAAGCGCTTGTGGGCGTGGGTTCTCTCTTCTGCTCTTCTACCACGTGAAGATACAACGTTTCTCCTCTCCAGAGGATGCAGCGACAAGGCTCCATGTTGGAACCAGAGACTGAACTTGCTGGTGCCTTGATCTTGGACTTCCCAGCCTCCAGACTGTAAGAAATAAATTTCCATTTTTTACAAGTTATCCTGCCTCAGATATTCTATTATAGCAGCCCCAAATGGACTAAGACAGGTGGCCGTGGGGGCAAATAGTTCCTAATGTTTTTCTCAGTCTCAGGTAATCACTTGGAATTAACTCTCCTTCCTGCTGAGAGTCCCTGAAGCTCCCCACAGGGCTCCTGCGTTTGTAAATATCACTGTCTTTGCTGCCTTCTCTCCCCATCCTCCGCCTCCTGAAGGGGGACAGGGAATGCTTGTGTGTTTCTTCCAGCCTGGAACACCTTCAGTTGATGAGTTTGATGTGCGAGGCGAGATACTGAAGTAGAAGTACCATGTAGATAAATGGAAAGATTCTAAACTTCTCCAAAGGGGCTATGTTTTGCAGAGTAAAATGCCAGATTCAAGATCCTCTGAATCTTGTCCCAATTGAGCCCCTAGCTGCTGTGGTGTCTCCCTTGCTCAGAGGCTAAGTTGTCTGGGACCAACTTAATGACTGGACTCTACACCCTCTGGGGTTTGTGGTAACTAGCTCAGTGGTAAGAGGTAGTTGTGGGTGAGAAACACAAAAACCAACACAGGCGATGGAAGACAGGTGTGCGCTTGAGATTGTTCCGTTCAACATCACTGTGAATGTCACAGAAATTCCCTTGGTGACCTTGAGGGCCTTTAGATTCAGGCTTTCGGTCACTGTACTCAGGCAGGCAGCTGTAAGAGAGTTTCAGGCTTTTAGGTTATTTTCCCTGTGATTTTTTTAAAAAACAGCTATAGTAGAAGCCTATGCTATTTTTTCCTTCATCAACTGAAAACGATTCTTTGTGAAATGTACTTTCAACTTGATTATTCCCTTCCAACTTTCCGAGGTGTAACAGAGCATCCTGTGAAGTGACATAGGGAAATAAATCTTTCACTAATGACTCCTTGTACATCAGGGAATTGGCTTTTGTGTCTGTTTTGTTTTAAATTCTGGAATGATTTTCTTAACAGCAAACTGTCTAGTTTCTTATGTATGGATCCTATATCTAGGCTATTTGTCGAGTGAATTATTTTTTTCATATCCTGGAAGAAAGAAAATATATTTTAAAATAAAGTTATTGTAGCCTTTGCTTGTATATATAAGTAATGCGATTGCTTGACAACATATGTCTGTAATGCACACTTAAAAGAAGGGAAGAAGTGAGGGTATGAAATGTAAAGTATACTTTAAATATAACGGTGCATGTGATCACACTGTTAACAGAAATTGTGTCGATATCAACAACTGCTCAGCTCAGCAGTGGACAGCCCAGTGCGGATCTGATAGAACTGTCTAGTTGACCAGTCTTGGGCTATCGGGACTCCTGACATAAACAAAGCCACCCATGACAGCTGACCACATTGAACACCCAGATAAGGACTGGGGGAAAATTGAGCTGACTACTTTGATCAAATCAGAAAAGCTAAGATTTCTCTTACTGGGAAGTACATTTAATCAATTTCTCATTTATTCCTATAAATTAAAAGATGAATCAACAGAGAAGTTGGAATGAATGTAGTTTGTTTTCCAAGGGTCAAGATTATGGTGTACATGCAAATTTGTGTCCAGCTCTTTTTCACTTGTTATCACAAAAATGTATTCCCTTGTTATTATTGATTTTTGAAAAACATCCTCTGATGTAAAATATCTGTTCAATTAGAGGTATAACGTTACCTTTTTGTTGGAAATTTATATTAATTTTTTGATGTTATAAATAGTGCTGTTATCAATATGGTACATGAAGCCTTTTCAGTTTTCTTACGATAGATTTTTAGGAGTGGAATTACTAAGTCAAATAAATTTATAAGTCTCTCAAGATGTATTCTCTAATTATTTTTCAAAATGGTTATATTGTGATACTTGAAAATGCTCATAGCTCCACACCCCAGTAACAGTATTTCTGTATCTTTCTCCAAAAGATGGCAGAATAATTGACTACAGTTAAAGCACGAAGCGTCATTGGGATATGTACACATGTGCACGTGTGAGGCAGGAGAGTGTCTGTCTTCTGTCTATTCTGGGAAAGATCTGCAGTGGGAGTCTGGTATAACAAACTTCTCTGTGTGACTTGCTTATGATTTCTTTTGTGTCTTTTTTTTGTTTTCTTTATCTACCACACAGCTCTCTTCATACTTTCTCATTAAGAAGGATGGGGTTGTTCAGGGGCTTCAAAACATTTGTTTTTCATCTGAAAGTGAGGAAAGCACACCACCATCGTTTCCGAGCAGCAATACGGATGAAAACAGCTGCAGGCGAGCTTCACCTGTGACGGATAATAGCTGGGGGTTCTCTGCCCCTTGGCCTGTAGGCCTTTGTGTGTGCTGTTCCCTCTTCTGGGGTCATTCTTCCCCTTGCCCACTTAGTCTGGTGAGCTCCTATGCATCTGTCTATGTTTATAGGACATTTCTCTTCTTTTATTTATTTATTTTTTTTTGTGAGACAGAGTCTCGCTCTGTTGCCCAGGCTAGAGTGAGTGCCGTAGCATCAGCCTAGCTCACAGCAACCTCAAACTCCTGGGCTTAAGCAATCCTCCTGCCTCAGCCTCCCGAGTAGTTGGGACTACAGGCATGTACCACCATGCCCGGCTAATTTTTTCTGTATATATTTTAGTTGGCCTGATCATTTCTTTCTATTTTTAGTAGAGACAGGGTTTCACTCTTGCTCAGGCTGGTCTCGAACTCCTGACCTCGAGCGATCCACCCGCCTCGGCCTTCCAGAGTGCTAGGATTACAGGCGTGAGCCACTGCGCTCGGCCTATAGGACATTTCTTTAGGAAAACTTATTCTAGTGACTGTTTAAGTCCCCATGGTTTGCTGAGCTTCACCTATCAATTTGGACATTATCAGTTGTTAGTGTCAGAAACACAACCCAAACAGGGAAAATACTGGTTCAAGTGACAGAAAGGTTCTGGAATTATAGCTGGTTTCAGTGAAATGGATGGGGCTCAGGTCATCCCTCAGGTGCCAGTTTTTCTCTTTCTGTGTTGGTGCCAGCCTGCCTTGTGCCACCCCTGCCCCAGTATCTGCTCCTTGCAGCAGCAGGAGCCTGCCACAGTTCCAACCGCATATTCTCTCAGTCCAGCTAGAAAAGAGATTCCTCATCTCGGATAGCTCAAACCAAAGTGTGGGAATTGTGTCTTATTAGTTCTGATTTGCTTTCCCTGGATCATGAACCCAACCCAGAACTGATCCCTAAACACAGAGCAGCAAAATGCGCCCAGCTTTAGGCAATACGTCCTGCCTTTGGACTTAGACTGAAGTGGAAGAGATTGCAGACAAAAATCAGGGACTGTTACAAAAGTGGCCTGCCTGGCAACCATGTGTATTGTAACTCTCACAGCTCTGTGTTCTAAGGGCAAGTTCCTGCCAGTAAAATATTAACCCCAGGATCACAGGGACAATGTCTATTCTGTTTTTCAATGTTAAGCTGTAAGCTTTGCTCTTAGTAAGTGTTTAGTAAATATCTGTTGAATGACTGCATAGGACCAGTTGATTAATAGCTCTCAATTTAATCTCCTGCTATTTTTGATAACTATGAAATTGTGGCCGTGGTAGACACTATGACATTTTAAAATCATTTTGACAAATTATTAAAATTTAAAAAGGTCTTAAAAAAGGCTTCCTCCCTGCCCCTGTGACTGGTATCCTGATCTATGTTGCAGCCTATAATTGCTGTCTTCACTCCCTTGGCAGTGTTTGTACTCAGGAAGCCCATCCTCAGTGACTTCTATCTGTTTCTGAGCTCTAGGAGTACATGACATCTAATCATGATCCATCAGCTGGAGGAAGCTATCAAGTGCTGGGGATGCTGCTCTGAGTGACTCTCCCAACATGCAACAACCATTGACAATATAAATGTTGAGATTCCTTAGAGCCTGTATTGCAAGCATGGGAAATTATATAATTCCATGGCCAATGAAAAGAAGACTGGAAAACCTTTTAATATGAAAAGGCATATGGAATGTCACTAAGTATTGTATTAAACATTATAATGACAGCATCAAAACGGGCAAAACAGCATGAATAAGAATAAAGGGGACAAGAATTTAGGCATATTTTTTCTTCCTGCCCCCAACCAGGATTTGAGGCCCGATGTAATTCAATAAGTTATTTTATCTACCTGGACTGTCTTATCGACCTCTTTGATGTTTTCCCTGCTGGCACTGAGGCTGTTGCTATAGTGCTGGCAAGGCCTCATTTTCATAAACCAGTTCCCTCTCGGTTAGAATAGCTGTCCCTGCCACATGTAAGGATCATGTCTCAGGAACTGCCAAGCACTAAACTTTCTGACTGGCCAGGCAGTATCTGCCAAATAAGTATAAGGGAGAGTGAACATCTCCATTTCAGATATTCAGTGGAATACAATGATGGACAAGTTTTTCAAAAAACTGGGAGGAGGAAAGATTTCCCTTGGACTTGGAAGGGGAATAGAGGTCTGCGAAGCCCTGAAGAGCAGGTAGGGGTACACTGCTTAGAGGTAGTGTGTGGGAGGCAGAATTGCAGCTACGGGGAGCCTCAGCTACACCAAATATTTCCATGTCCTGAAACAGCTGGATCTGAAGAGGTCTACCACCCTGGGACAGAGCCCGTCTCTGCTGCAGACAGAGGAGGCCTCCCTGTGTCTTGTCTCTACTTAAGGCCCCAGAACTGCTTTGCCACAGCTGTGTGCATGTGTGTATGTGTGTATATGTGCACATGAGTATTTGTGTGCATGTCTACACATACATGCAATATGTGTGTGCGTGTGTGTTCCCATTGATGACTGATATTGAGTTCTTTCTATGGCATCATTTTGGGTACAGCTGAGAGCTCACAGTTGCAGTGAAGTTTTTTGTGCTTATGAACTCTCTCATATTACTGGTTTTGTTTCCGTTAGAAAACACAAGCAATTCATGGATAATTTTGATGTTTATGGTAGAAACCTGAAAAATATAGGCAAGGAAAAAAAAAAGATCACTTGAACCCACCACTCAGAGATAATCTCTATCTGCATTTTGATATATATTCATTCTCTCTCTCTCTCCCTCTTTTTCTCTCCTTTTCTCCCTCCCTCTCCAAAGTAGGATGATACTGGACGTACTGGATATTTTTTAAAACCTGGCTTTTACACATACACACACTTGCATATATACACACTTTATACATTTGTTGTGAAAACATTTTTAAGTCATTACATGTTCTTCTATAATATTTTTGGTGATTATAAAATGTTTCACAATTTATTTAATAAGCCCTCCATTGTTGGATATTACTATTCTTTCAGATTTTTGGTGTTACAAACATATCTCTGATAAAAAATTTATAAATCTGTTTGTGCATCCATTAGTTAATCTCGAAGAGATCACAAACTTTGGAATTTATAATCCTGTAATATCGCTAATGATTTCTGAGGGTTTGTTGACCCCAGCTTGAGAATAAATTCCTTTGAGAATAAATACCCGAAAGGGGGCTTTGACAGCTCAGAAAAGATCCAAAATGATAAGGCTTTTCACATTACTCCACAGGATCGTTTTGTGCCCTGCCAGGTTGCCAAACTGAGTGATTGCAGGATTCTGTGATCAGATTCTCTTTTGGGCGACATGCTGCAATACCAGCCATTCGTCTCAAGATGGCGATGTTTCACCAGTTTAAAAGCCTGCTCTGCCAGATAGATACACAGGGGTGTAACAATAGTTTATGCAATTGTGTATGGATCTGCTAATCTACTAAAACTTAGAAGACAGACAACAATGGGGAACTGTCGCATAACTTTTGTCTATGAAGCATTATTTATTCAAGGCCAAGACTCAATAAGTCCTATGTTGGTGTTAGCTGTTTGTGACATGCCTCTTAAGAAAGTGGTGCCTATTGATTGACAAGGACACGGATGTTGGCAGGTCCTACAGCTTGAAAAGATGGCTATTATCTCCCATCCACTAAGTCCTTGTATTAACCCTACCTTGGCACATTTACTCTCTATTTCCCAGGCCAACTTGGCGGGGGGCGACCCTCACTTTCCCTTCTTAGCCCCAACTATGACTCTCCAGTGGGTTTTCTATCTCTGGGTTCCTTCTGATCTGGGGGCATTAGAATCTTCCCTTCTCTGAGGACAGGATTGGTGGTGTGCCCTGCAAATCACTCGCCCACCTGTCTCCCTGTGACAAGCCTCTCTCCTGCATAAATAGAGCAAGACTTGAATTTGAACATGAACGTTTCTGGGTGGGTGGCTGCCTGCCAGGACCGCCCAAATCTTCCTTATAGCACTGAAGAGATACTTCAGATGGGAGATATGGATAAGAACCTTGTCACTCATAGGTTGATCACTCAGAGAAAATTCTATTAGGTCTTTGTTCACCTGGCAAACTCCTGTGCATCTTTCAACTCAAATGTCTCATTCTCTGCATAGCTTCTCTTGAGCCCTGTAGGTCCAATGATAGTAGCTTTTCTCCTTTGTGCTCCCAAACACGTTCATTCTTTTTTTCAAATATTTATTGAGTGCTAACTATGTTTGGGGTATAACAAACAAGTCAGACATGGTTTCTGCTTTTCATAGATCAGTAGTAAATGAAATGTCATTTACTTATCAACAATATTTTTGACAAGCATCATGAAGGACAAGTACAGGTGTTGTAACTCCTTTCAGGATTTAAAAATTTCTACAGAATTTAAAACAATCTAATTTGGGAAGCCAAGAAAGACCAGGAGCCAGCAAGGGGAAGGCAGCAGGGCGAGAGAGCAGGGCGGGGCGGAAAGCAGGGCACAGGGCTCCAGCACAGAGGAACAGAGTGCACGTGAGGAACTGAGGGTGGGTCCAGGCTGGCCAGTGCCCAGTGGACGCTGGCATGAGATGAGGCTGGAGAGCACCCACTGGCTGTACTGTGGGTTTTGCATTTGTTTGAGAGCATTTGGGAAACTATGTGGAGGTTTAAAACAAGAAAGTGATGTGATCAAATTTGACTTACAGAAGCTCGCTCTGGCAGATAAGTGGAGACTGGTTCAGGGTACGAATGCTGGGAGACGAGTTGGGAAGCTCTGCGGTCTTGCAGACATAGGTTTTAGTGGTGGTGGGGATGAAGGGGAAGGATTCCAGAGATGTTTAAGAGGTGCGGGAGGCAGGAGTTAGTAACTAATTCTGTGGGGAGTGAGGGAGAGGGAGTAATCAAGGATGGCATCCAAGCATCTGGCTTCAGCAAGCAGTTGAGTTTATGAAGACATGGCTACAATTTCACGAGGTCAGCTTTGGACAAGCAGCGTTGAAATGCCTGAGAAATACCCAAGTGATATTGTCAAATATGTGGATCTGGGGTCTGGAAGGGAGTTGAGTAGGACAGCGGTCCTCAAAGTGTGATTCCCACCAGCAGTGTCACCTGGGAACTTATTAGGAATGCAGATCCTTTCATGAATCAGAGACTCTGGGAGTGGAGCCCAGCAAGCTGTGGTTTAACAAGCTCCCCAGGTGATGCTGATTCATGCTCAGGTTCGAGAACTACTCGACTATCTCCCCAACATTTAGAAGGTTTGTAGAGGAGGATGAGTAATCAAAGACTCCCAGGAATGACGAGAGTCGTAGGAGGAAAATTAAGGAGGTATAGAGTCACCGAAGGCAAACGAGAGTGAGGTCAAGTGAAGGCTGCTCAGAGGTCAAATGAGGACTGAAATGAGTCCACTGGCTTAACTAGTGGTGCCTGTAGCTAGAATAATTATGAGGGAACAGTGGAGTAAGCAGGCCTTTGAGTATAGGTTAAGAAATGAGTGGAAAGGAAGAAATGGGGGCGGTACATCTCTCTTTGATAAGCTTGCCTTACAATAGGAAATGAAAGATGGGTGGTAGCTGACAGGGAATGTGAGGCTGGGTTTTTGTTTTTGTTTATTGTATGTTTTCCAAGCATGCATAATAGAAAAGTGCACAAATCACAAATACAAGGCTCAACTCAGACAAGTTGGTGAACAAACTCAGTTGCTCACAAAAATGGAGAGCAACAGGGAATGATGTCCTTGTCCTGGAGTACAACCCTCCTCCGTATACAGCCACGTCAGCCCAAGCCCACAGGATGTAGGACACGAGACACAGGTGCATTTGATGATTCTTCTGCTTGTGGGCTCCACCCAGCACCTGGAAATGCTGGATGGTGGTCACATGAGGCCTTCACCTGAAAGGTATCTATCTTCCCCCAGGAAGCTTGTGAGAAGACTCAGGATGGGGAGGGACCTCACCTCTGGCTCAAGGGATAGATCCTAATTAGTTTAAATTTATCATGGTAATATCTTTCTCCTTGCCAATGATTGGTTCAGTACCTAGGCCTTGACCAATCAGAGCAATTCTCACTGGTCCAGGTGTGGATTAGCAAATGAAATTGATCCAATTGGAATGAAAGATAAGGCTTTTATTCCAGGGTTTGGGGGAAAGATATTCAGTCTCTGACACCGGGTGAGAAGAAGGAGACATGTTGCTTCATGGTCTTCTTTCAACATGAAGAAAGCTAGTCTGGAAACAAACCTGCCCAAAGGGAGGGCAGTGCAAAGCCAGAGGATTTCAGAGACACGGTGCCAGAACCCAGAAGGAACGTCACTAGCATCCTCATGACCTCTGAATTTCTTGCTCTGGGAGATACAGGAATTATCTTGGCCAATTTGGTTCAGATTTTCTGTTTCTCAGAGCTGAAAGCGTCCTGACACAGGTAGGTATCGTTGTTCTCTTGGGTATACAGATGAGGAAACTGAGACTCAGAGGTGAAGTCACTTCCCAGCTAGACATTTGACCCCAAACTGCTTTATTTCTAAGCCCATGGTCTTATCTCCTGCACAATGCTCCTCCAGCTAAGCCTGAGTGTGTGCTCTCACTCTTTGGAAGATTGCTTTATTAGGAGGCTGCTTGCTTATCCATACAAATAAACTTGTGCTGGTCTATGTTTATCAGGACACGGCAGACAACACATGGCACACTCAAGGAGGGTAATTAAGGAGAATTTAATGAAGGACTCTTTACAAAGGTGTGGGCAGGGTTAAGGGGAACCACAAAAGGTAAATGAAACTCCACAGGGCTAGCAATAGACAGTTATTTCTATCCTTAGATCCAAAGGGGCAAGGTAGGAGTGAGGAGGTAAGGACAATTAGGGGAAACCGGAGACAGCTGCAACTCTGGACTTGGTAGGTCACCTTCTGGAGCAAGGGGGAGGATTGTGGCCATGCCTCAAACTGTGGCAAGACAGGAAGGGAGCCTGGGTCATACATATTTCACTTGCTTTTTTCCCCCTACCTTTCAGTCTCCTGTTGATCTCCCTTGAGAGGTCAATGGGCAAAGGGGCTTGGGTGATGCAGTTCACAGAGTGGGGCACAGAGAAGGAAGAAGGGTGGAAAATAGAGCTGGAAGAGTAAATGGAAGACACCTGACACAAGGAACCTCTCACTTCCCACCAGTTTACCAGACTTGCCTGGTGCTGCAGATGGGTTAACCTGGGAAGTTAACCAACTTTTCAGAGTAGCCTCTGAAAAGATTGTCTTGCAGGATATTCCATACAAAGGGGTTTTGCAATCTACACCCAAAGGAAGAGAAGAAAGTAGGACTAGGCAGAGAGAAAATGAGATGCAATGTAGTCCCAGAAAGCCCTCAGCCACTCTCATTGACAGCTCTGGGCCTGGGATTGCCCTTCAGAATTCTCCAGAGTTGGGGACTAGGCCTTTTATAGCCCTATGTCGATCAGTCATTAGATGCAGTCTCTGCGTATTCAGGTATCTCCTCGGTCAACTCACACTCTGTCAACAGTCTTTACCACGTTTGGATTTCCCTTTCTTGACTGTACGGTTTCCCGAGTCAGCTGCCTAGGTCTGCTTGGGAAGAGACTGGGGCAATCACTCCTGGCACCCTTGCCATAGTGTTGCCGGGTTCTTTCTCCTGGAGACTTGGCTTCTCCTTCCATCAGTGGGTTCTGATTCTGAAACCCTGCTCAGGCCTAGAAAGAAACTGAGAAAGGGACATGACTTTGCATTGGGATGACAGCCTTCAGACTCCTGATTAACCATCTGGGATTTCTTTGATTGTACAGCTTTGAGTACGCTTGTTGACTGCCCATCTATTTCACTGCCAGTGAAGCTGTGTTCTATTAACCTTCCCCATAGGTCATGCTCTTTTGCTGTCACTTTGATATTGCCACTCATTTTTTTTTTTTTACTTTAAAAAATGATTATGGGTACACAATATTTACTTATCACTATAAGGTACATGTGATGTTTGGATACAGGCATGTGACATGAATTAATCAAATCAGGGTAATTGCAGTATCCATCACCGCAGGCATTTATCATTTCTTTTTGTTAGGAACATTTGAATTCCTCTCTCTTAGTTATTTTAAAGTATATCCTAACTTAGTGGTGATTAGAGTCACCATGTTGTGCTATCAAATATTTTTCATTGTAGCTAACTACATTTTTGCACCCATTACCATGCCCACTTTATTCCTCACTCCCCACTACCCTTCCAGCCTCTGGTAACCATCATTCTACTCTCTGTCTTCATGAGATCAACTGTTTTAATATTTAGCTCCTACATATGAGTGAGAACACGTGAGTTTGTCTTTCTGTGCTTGGCTTATTTCACTTAACAATGTTCTCCAGTTCCATCCATGTTGTTGCAAATGGTAGGGTTTCATTCTTTTTTGTGGCTATATAATATTCCATTGTGTATATGTACCATGATTTCTTCATCCATTCATGAACACTTAGATTGATTACAAATCCTGGCTATTGAAAACAGTGCTGCAATAAACATGGGAGCGCCACACTGCCTGTACCGGGGGGAGGGGTGACACAGGCACTGGTTCAGCCGCAGCTGCTGGTGTCTGACTGGGTCACGTGTACCCCAAGTCCACTGGCTCTGAGGAGGCACAGCCACAGGGATTGCCCAAGGACTGCAGCCCTTGTGGCCCAACTGCCTTACAAATTTAGTCTGGGCTTCAGGCTACTTTTTGTCAGCCAGTGGTGGGGCCAGCTGGAAATCGGATTTCAGGGAGGAGGATTTCCCTCTGGCTGGGCTGCTCTAAGTGCTCCCTCCATGGGCACCTGAAGAATTCTGCCCCATGCAGTGCTCCCCTGTGCCAGGGTGGCCTTGCATTACAATGCAAAGTCCCACCATCACTTCACTCCCTCTCCCCCGGGACACAGATTCTCTCCCCACTTGGTGCGCTGGCAGGGCACTGCCAGGGGATGGGGCAGGGGTGGCACAGGCAATGCGGGATTGTCTTTTCTGCCCTCTTCAGTGCCTCTTTCCTTGATATAATGTCAAAACCAGGTAGTATGATCACTCTCCCCAGTTTTGGTTCTTCTGAAGGCTCTTGCTTTTGTGAACAGTTGTTGAATTTGGCATCTGTGTGGATGGATGGTCACTGGAGTTTCTATTTGGCCATCTTGCTCCCTCATTACAATATTTTCATCCACCTGGCTGCTCCTGGCTAAGTGCTGACACGTGGCCTTTGATGGTTTCAAGAATCTCAGATACCTGTTCCTATTAGCAAGCTCATTTCTGCATCCCCTACCAGCTGGTAGGTAGGGGAGCCACCACAAAACTTCCTAATGATACTTTTGCCTCTCCCACTAGACATGCCTTATTTCTTTGGCAAATAGTGTATCCTCCAGTCCTGCTGTGAAACAAAGTAGTCTTGTGCATTTTCTAGCCTTACACAATATACCCATTTTCACATGTTCACTTCTCTAAGTCTGACAGTAAGTCTGGTATTTCTGTCTCATTTAGTATGGGCTATTGCAATGTTCATGGTCCTAGAGGCCATCCTAGCAATAAATTCACACCATTTCCAAGGATTCTTGCCAGAGTGTTAAATGCTGTGTTATGGGAAATTACTCACATACCAAATAAACTCTTTGATACAAATTTGGTTTACCCATGTTGGTCTAGGACACTCAGAATCCAGTCCTATTTATAGCTTTCTGGCTATCACTGCACCATGCAGTTACTTTAGGGCAAAGTACCTCTCCTTCCAGCGTGCTCCCAAATGAGTTATGTTGTGACTTAACCATATTTATTGGTCAAATGCCTAGGAGTGAATGCAGAATAGATCCCCAGGGGACACGTGTTCTATTGCATGGGTGAGATGTCTGCATGATCCTCAAGCAAAAGGGTGCTAACCCGTGACTGGGAGGAATGGGCTGCTTTTGCAGGACTAGAGAATTTACAGCAGTCTGGTGATTCGAGATTTTTGAGTCCATTAACCTAGATGTCCCCATCCCATGCGCCAGCATACTATTCTTTTCAAATGAGGGCCCTGACTGTGGCATAGCTGATCTGCGTTGGTTGGGATTTTAATCTCCTATGAAATGTGACTGTTGCTAGGTAGAGTCTACCACTGTGCCCTCTTGCTAGGGAGATAAGAAACTCTTTATTTGCTACCAAGGAAGTACTCTGCTTTTTATATTTGGCTTTTAATTGCCAATTTATCCACCTCTTTTCAGGCCATCTTTTATCTTTTTCCAAAGCACCAACAGATGGCAATAGCCACTCTGTTCCATGTCCTTATGGTTCTATTTTCCCCTTAGTCTCAAAATCCAGCTAATCCATTCTCTTCTACCAAAAAAGTTTCAACAGTTAAACTATTACCTTGTGCCAGGGGATGTGTGTGCTGCCCCATTACAGAGGGGCCCTCCTTGCCAGCAGGTGGGCAGGTGATCCAGGTTTGAAATTCTTACCTTGGCATTTCTTTTCTCACTCCTGATACAAATGGTTGCAGACTGGGTTCCTTGGAAAGCAGACTGTAAGATGGAGAAAGGAGGCTTATTAGGGAGTGTTTTGGCGACGCTCTTGGGATCAATGCTTGTGGACAGAAAGGCAGGAAGGGAAACTGAACTCCAGAGCCAATAAGGGCCTCAACCGACCCCACAGAAAGCTCTGAAGCTGACATGTCCCTTGTCCTAAACTGTAGTGAGGAGATTGGACCTTTATGACCCATGTTGATCAGTCTTTGGGTACGGGCTGCCCTGGAAGGGGGTCTGATTTTAGGTGAAGCAGTTTTCTTCAAATAATTCTAGTCGCCAAAAATGTTGATAGCTGCACTCCCAGCAGCTCAGGAAATAAGTCCTTAATTCCTGCAGGAGGATCCAGTGGCCATTAGAACATCCTCCATATCCAAACACATCTAACACTTACGGTGAACAAGTTTAAGCTGGGATGAAAAAGAATGACCTGGGAAGGTGAGCAACATGAGGACAGTGATTTTTGTCTGTCTTGTGCATTGCTCTATTCCTAGAACCTAGAACAATGTCTGGCATGTAGTATGGGCTCCAGAAATAGGTGTTGAACAAATGCTTGTCACTCTCAGATTCATAGATTCTGACGTAGTACGTAGTATGTTTTCCTACCCCTTTAGTTAGGACTATTTCTTCTAAACAAAATGTTTCCACTGCCATAGTTTGGCCATCAAGTTCGATCCACTGTATATCAGTGTTTAGTGAATTAGTATTTATAAACTGATGTTAAAATGGAAAAAAAATCTGATTCCCCCATTTTCTGAGGCTTACTTAGATGACTGAGTCATAGTGTTATTCTTAACTCTTTTTTCTTGAAAATCACTGGGCAACATAAAATTCATTTGTACGTATGTGCCTAAGTTCTTAGAGCTGTTCATGCACCTACAATGGAAAAATCTAACTTTTGTTTGGTATCTGACCTCTTCAAAAATGTTTTGAGCAGCCAAATAATAATACTCATTTTGTTTAAAGAGAGGACAAATACACAAACTAACAGAATATCTTCCCCTGCTAGATATTGTGAAATTAATAAGGAAATGTAGTAAAAAGTGAAAATCCCTTAGGAAGCAACATTAAAATCCTTTCACAAATATCTGTCATTTAACACAAATAATATCCACCTATTCCGCTTTTCTCATTTGTACTATGAATAGCTGCTATAGATAGAAATACACATATATATGTGAATATACATCATATAAGATAGTTTAGTACATATTGTTATAATTTGTATAGATTTGTAGATTTAAATTCTTTTGGAAAATCACCAGATAATTTCATATTACTCATGTTGTTCACTCTTGTATTGTTAAATGTCTTAACGGGTAGCAAAATTCATGAATATCTCATAATTACAGAGCACACCTTCAATAATTTTAATAAGATAATTAGTAGTGGTAGTAGCAGCGTATGATATTTAAGTGCTACTCTTATGCCAGATGTTGTGCTAAATATCTCGGTGTTGCTATCTTACATATTTCTCACAGGCATCCTAATTCCAAAGCCTGTATCCCCAACCTCTACCCACATTCCCGTCCAGTGGCCTGCTGGCTAGTCTTGAGGACCACTGTTCTTCCCTGCATCAGCCCGCTGAATTCACTGGCGGCCCTCACTGATAGCAGGCATGCAAAGAGCCTTGCAGGTCTAATGCTTTTCTTCTTTTACATTAGGTCAGTTAATTGGGATCATTCTATGAAAGTGATTGTTTCTACTAAGGTTCAGCCAAAAAACAAATAGGAAAATGTTGAAAGCGATCACAGAATTTGTAGCTCCTGAATAGCCCGCTGTCCTGTTCCTCTGGGCCTCTTTACGTGGTGTTTCTGCTTCTCTATGCATGGCCTGCCTTGCCCCTTCCGTTGCTGACCTCACAAAGTCTTCTCACTCTTTCAGTTCCAACATTCCTTCCTGCTTTGGGGACATCTTCTGAACCTCCCAGGCTGACTGAGGACTTGCCTGTGCTCTGTCCTCCATCTTTCCTCCCTTCTCTTTCTCTCTCTCTAGTATGTATATGCATCTCCATTATACGAATTATATTATTTCAAAAATGGAAATACTCATAGAGCTATTAGGTTATGAGATACTTAAGGGTGAGATCTGGGTCTTTTAATTGTTGAATTCCTGGCTCTTTGCACAGTATCTTGCACAATTGTTGGTTGAGTGAGTAAATGCAAGAATAGCTAGAAGCTTGGAGAAATTCTAAGACTGAAAGGGATGTGTGGGCAAAAATAGCCTTCTCAGGGGATAAAAATGTAGGGCATATGGCTGAGTTATCAGTGCACACAGACTAGATACACCATAAAAATACTTCTCTCTCCATCCAGGGAGGACTCTTGATCCTGCATTTAGCCTTTTGGTACTTGCTACTCTGAATTGGAACAGAAATCTCTTTTCTGTAGTAGCTCATTTGCATCATGTACAAGATACCAAACAACTAGTTTCACTCTTTGTTATTAATGACCTCCCCAGTTAATTCACTGAATTAATGTCACTGTGAACTTATTAATGCCATCTCATTGTGGAGTTTGCCATTTCCTACTAACTATTAAAGAAAAAGAAGAAAATTTCTTGCTTGCTTTCTAGTGCCCCTTTAAATACTTTTAATACATTATCCTCTTTTAGGTTCTGTTGGGTCTTTAATAGCCATATGCATCTTCTCTTCCTTCTGTCATTAAGGACATGCCCACCAGAAGAAGGAGCAACTTACACTGATCTTTCAGGTCTATAAATTGTGTAAGTTGTGGAATTCCCAAATGAAAATCAGTATGGACCCCTGCTCTATTCTCTCAGGGGATTATATTATTCCTGTTTTATACATTTTTTTTTTCTGTAAATAAGGGGCAATAATTGGGAGATGAGGAAGAACAGGACAATGGGCGGAAGTTTTAGAAAGTGGGCTCATCCAGAATAGGAAACATCAAGGGACTTAAAAGGGTCACATTCCCCTCACAACCACTGTGGTGTCACAGCTGGAGTCCTACCAGGAGATGAGGAGTGGTGGATGTGCTAATCAATGCGATGGAGAGAAACATTCATGTTCTTCCTTTTTCTTCCACTGAATTTTTTCCTCAACATCTTTCTTTGTTCTCTGAAAGCAACAGTGTTGGAGCTGAGATTCTTCGTCTCCCTTTGTCTTAACCTCTAACAACCACATTGTGACAGGCGGTGTCTCAGCTCTGATAGGTCGGTGCTGAAGAGCAGTTTCTGAGGGATTCTTCGGTGATGTGCAGGACAGTTGTTCAGGTGATTAACTAGCCTCTATATAGGTCAGGAAAGCCATGCTCGCCTGAGATTCCCTCAGTTCTGTCACAGGTCAAGAGTGTTCACTAACCAAATTTGATCGAGCGATTCATTACTGGACACTTTTGACCTCCTGCTATCAAACTGAGAACTCTTGCTCAGTCGAAATTGATACTGACTTTTTTCCTTTTCCTGCATTATGTTAAATGATCATGGAGTAGGCTGACCTGTCTTCTCAATGCCACACCAGCTCCTCTTTTTGATAAAAATGAGAACTCAGAATCTGGCATTTCCTCCCATTTCCAGTAACTGACTTCATTAGAAACATTGCTACAGCCATGAAAAGTATATATATATATATTTTTTTTTTGAGACAGAGTCTCACTCTGTTGCCCAGGCTAGAGTGAGTGCCGTGGCATTAGCCTAGCTCACAGCAACCTCAAACTCCTGAGCTCAAGCGATCCTCCTGTCTCAGCCTCCCGAGTAGCTGGGACTACAGGCATGCGCCACCATGCCCGGCTAATTTTTTCTATATATATATTTTTAGCTGTCCATATAATTTCTTTCTATTTTTAGTAGAGATGGGGTCTCGCTCTTGCTCAGGCTGGTCTCGAACTCCTGAGCTCAAACGATCCGCCCACCTCGGCCTCCCAGAGTGCTAGGATTACAGGCGTGAGCCACCGCGCCCGGCCATGAAAAGTATATTTTAATTTAAAATGTACTATAACAATCTCTCAGAATTTGGGGTGAATATGATAGTGGTAGATGACTCTGACAACTGTTCTATGGAAAAGTTCAGTAGAATTGAGAATGAAAACCTTATTAGTCATGATGCTTTGAGCTGAGAAGAGGCTTATTCCTTATTTTATATAGAAAGCAATGGCTTGACATATTGTCAAGCCATTAATATTGAGTCTGAAGCTATGGAGTTGATTTTTTGGTCATTACTTTTAGCTTTTTCTTTTGATGTCATTCTGATAATCGATTTCTATAATGCTCACTGGGTCAGAGATCTATTTTTTACTGAGGCATTAAAATTAATCAATCTGGTCACCTAAAAATTGCATTTGGGGCATAAAATATAGCTAAAGAAAGGCAAGTGTAATATACTGCATACTTATACAGGAATGGAATTGTTTAAAGTTTTTTTAGTTTAAATGAAATTTTTTAACACTTGGGATTTTATGAAGAACACATCAGTGATGAATTGAGATTGACGGAGACTTTGGAATGATGTATGTTTATTTTCATTAACAGGTTTAAATACTCCACAAAACACATAGCACATTATAGATAACACAGCTACAATTATAATGCGATCCTTTCTCATTAAGGTCAGGGAAACCTTTCCCTAGGGGGATGTCACCTTCCTGGTCACTGTGCATCCCCGTCCTTGTCACGGCTCTTCTGCTCCTGATGCAATTCACTCCTGCTTTGCCTTCTGGTCTGAGGCAGCTGACAGTCAACAGGTCTCCTGTTTGGATCAGGGCAGGCAAACCAATTCTAGAGCATTCTCAGTTTCCTTGTGTGCAGGTGTTCAAGGTTTAAACTCTAAATTCAGTTTTTGCCAACTGTTTCTCTGTCTGTGTTGGGATGTAAAGCTGGGTATTTCAGAGAACCTCCTCCGATTCTATAAAATACTTCAGCTACCGCTTACAAAATGTATGTGCTCAGAGGTGGACAGGCTTTATAAGTCTCTGGATGACTTTCATCCAGAGTCCATCTAAAACAATCTCTCTCACTGCTGAAAGCCTGAACGTGGTTTATCTTCTGTTTTCCTCTATCAGTTTCTTCAATCAACATCAGTTAAAATGACCCATTTGCTATTAATAATTCAAGGAGTTTTGCTCTTTACCTAGTTCATGTATGTTATGTTTGTGATTCACAAACTCATGAATGAGACCTCCTAAGAGGCAAGAGGGTGGAGGTTATCTACGGACTACACTGACAGCTATGGCAGGTTCCAGAAGCCACTTGACTATTAGTTAATATGAAGTCGTTGAATCCTCAATAGATATCTTGGTTTATTCTGATTATCTTATTATAGGTACCTGGGAGAAGGCATATGCATGCACAACTGGAGTGCTTACTATGTATTGGACACAGTTCTGCTTTACATATTTTAAAATCCGTTTGTTCATTGGAATAATAATGAGTATTAATGATGGTACCCCCTTATACTTTTAAAGTGTCTTCCCCTCTGAAGTAGGTGATATTATTACTGTTGCTTTATAAGCAAGAAAACACGCACAGCAAGTCAGATAATTTACCTAAGGCCACATAATTATGAATACTAAAAGGTGAAGCCAGAATTGGATCCTAGGCAGTCAAGTGAAAATTCATACCTTAATGACCACACTCACCGTCTATCCCATCCAGATTGAGAAGCCTGACTATGGAGCTATCAGTGCTCTCTACAGTATCAACAATGGGAGTAAAAAATTACACATTTGATACCTCATGCATTTTTCTCTTTACCCAGCCTATAAATATTATAATAGCTTTGTGTTGCTCCTTCCACTTTCTCTCCTCTTCCAAGTCCTTTAATATAAACACACTTGGAAACGATGTAAGTTGTAATTTAGAAATAACTTGATTATAAGATCAATTTCCTCCTTTCATTCTGAGAACGCTGGGTCCCTGATATGACAGAAACAAAGACAAAAGGTTTAGGGGCTATAATGAAAGTAGAAGCAAGAGGTAAAGACAACCCCTCTTTTATAAATTTCTCTGGGATCAACTCCTGTGTGTCACATTCATTGTTTTCCACTGAAAATGACTGGAGAGAAATTACTAGAACATATATCTTTCTTGATAAGTTTCTAATAATTTCAGCATATCAAGGGCTAAGCTTTTTTGGAAGCTACAAAGATGTATTAGACAACATCTCTGCCTTCAGTATCTCTCACTTCTCTGCCCTCTGGTGAAATAGATTTAAACTCATTGAGGGCAGTAGTCTCATGTGAGTCACCTTTTTATCTCCCCCACCCCCGGGTTAGGGTTCAGAAGGTTCACAATACACGCTAGACGTAATGGTTCTATGGGCTGACTCTGGAAAGAGTGAGTTGAGTCTGGGCTTCCTGGAGGCGTCCTGAAGCACCCAAATGCCTTGAGCTCCGCTGTTGTCATCCTGCTAGCAAGCACTAACATATACCAGCAGGTGGCAGCAAACCTTTGCTTTTGCTCCTCTCCTGCTGGTGATAGAAGTGTCTCAGCTAAACTGCGTCGCTCACCGGTGTCCTGCCTTTTCCATTTGATGCCTTTTGGGTCTAGTTTGCTAAGAAATTCACCTCCATCTACATCATCCTTAACTAGAACCTCCTTCAGAAGAAACTAGATTTCTGTAGGAGAAATTCAATTTGAATTAAAATGAGCCAACATGCTTGGCCAATGTTTGCCCTTGCAGGTTCTGTGTGCCAGTAATGGCAGCCACCTGGGGAGATGGGGGGGGGGGACAAAGTCTGGACAGAGCCCTCTCTGGGAATGTGCTGCTTCTGCAGATGTGCCCTTTGCCTCAGCTGCCCATTAACAACTGGTCTTGCAGAGAAGGCAACTGGGAGATACAGGGTGACCATACGTCAAGGTGGCCTAGCATGGTTTCTTATGTCTGATATTCCAAGAGATATAATAACAGTGCCCCTTGAACTCTCAAAGTGTTCTTTACATGGCACATTCTGTGGTCATGAGTGGCCTAATGTCTCTAGCTGGGCCGTCAGGTGATTACAAGATGGGAATCAAAAGGAATTCTGAAGCAATTGCCTCCGCCAGTATCTAGGACTTGAGTGGCCAATCAGGCAGGTAGGGGTGGGACAGTGAGATTCCTGGACAGAGGAGTATTTTGGGGGTTGGAGAAAATGCCTTTCTTCCCTTTCTTCTGAAGCTGGATGGCTTTGTGGCCAAATCATGGAGGGGGTGGTACATTTGCCCAGTGCTCTGACATATTCCCCAAGTTTCTTTCCTTCTCCTGAAGACATCCAGAGATCTGATTTACCAAAAGTAGCCATATGTTCTAAGAAGGGCATGTCCACAAATACAGGCTATTCAGCCATGCCATCATGACTATGAGAGGGCGGAAAAAGACGGAAAAGGGGGTCACCTGATGCTGAGCGGTGGCCTATCAAATTGCCCAGGTGTGAATGAATAGGAGCCGCTTATCACAGTGGTCACCTGCTAGTCACTCCCTGCTTCATAGTAATTTGCTAAACTAAATAACACATGGAATTTGATTAAATCTTAGGATTCTGAATTAGCTCAAAATAATTCATTAATGGCAAGGTACTTGCTAGTTAGAAGAAGCAAGACACATCAGAAATAGGAATTGTGACCATTTAAGAAATCAGTTTTAAAATTAAAAACAAAACCAACCCACTCCAGCTCTTGGTGTGATTTGCATGTTACCAGACTACAGAGATGGGGGGTCAGGGCCTAGACCTGGGCTCCCAGCAGCTCTAGGAGGGAGCTCTTTTAACTGGCACCAAAGCCTTCTCTTCCAACACATACTTTCTGTAGGCAGCAAGTCGTTTGCCTCAGGTATCAATTATCGTGCTGCGGTGTTGACCACTAGCCCTTCTTAGGACCCTGCAAGAGGGGCCTAAACTTGGGAGTTGAATGAGCTGAAGGCCGTCAGCCAGATATTTTCTACTAGAAGATCTATCCTCCTCTGAATGTACCAGTTCTTCCCCTCTTTAATGAGGAAGTTCTGATTTACCAAAAGCAGTAAATCAAGACCAAAAAGTGAGACGTTCTGCCTTCAGGACTACTGAACCCAAAGGCTGCTGTGTAGATCCTTCTGATCCTAACGGCCTGTGGAAGAAGAGGGAGCTGCCCCCACATTTGAGGCAATCCTTTCATTGTTTAGGGCCAGAATGAGATCTTCAGAGGCCCCAAGCGCTGAAAAGATGATTGTATCAACCCTTTGTCGTATGATTCACAACAATACAAGAAAATTCTACATCAAAATATAAGCAAGACAAGATAAACAATTTTGATTTTTCTATAAGATTATTTGGGAGTGTCAAATATCAAATTCTTTAATTTCTTTCTCCTCCTTTTCCCGTTTTGTGCCCCTGCTTTGCTGGCACAGTGCTGGCAGGTGGTTCTTAATCTGCCTATGGGGTAAAGGAGCATTTTCCACCCTAGAGTTGTTTCTTCAAATGTGGTCGTGGGGCCACCTGTACCGGATCACGTGTGGAGCTTTGTACATGAGCTCAGTGAGGACCTCAGGCTCCTCCCAGGGCTCACTCACCAGAATCTCCAGGGTTGGAACCTGCAGCTTAATGAGCTCCCCAGCTGATGCGTGCACAAACTAAAATAAAGCTTGAGCACACTTACGTTCCAGTGTGGAAATTCTATGGCCCTTGCAATCACTGGGGAGCTTGGAAAATACAGAGGATCCCTAGCAGTTTGTGCTGATTCAAGAGGTCAGGAAGAAACCTCGGGGATGTCTAGATGGAAAAAGCTCCATTGTGATTTTTGTTGAGAATCATGAGCTAGATTGGTGCAGTTCAATAGAAACATAATGCCAGTCAACCTGTGTTTTAAATTTTTCCAGTAGCCACATGAATAAGGTAAAGTGAAACAGGTGAAATTAACTTTAAAAATATTTTGAATGTAACCCAATATATCTAAAATAATATTTCAGCATGTAATCAACATAAAATTATTGAGATGCTTTGCATTCTTTTTCTCAGATCTTTGAAATCGGGTATGGTTTACACTTGAAGCACATCTGAGGTTGGGCTAGCTGCATTTCAAGTGCTCGATAACCACATGTGGCATGTGGTTACAATATCGCATAAGGCAGCTCCAGGCTGTCTCTCACTTAGTCTGGAAGTGCTGGAACTGGGATGTTTCAAAAATACTATTTTGTCTGTGATCTCAGAGTCACCTTCTATTCCTAAAGACTATTCTTAAAAATTCTTCCTTTATGAACTTTTTTTATCACCCTCCTCCTTTCCTTCCCTATTTCTCCTGTCCTAGTTCAGGCTCCCCATCACTTCATCGTAGGCTATTTAATTTCTCTATTAGGCTATTAAGTACCTTTACTTTCTCTTCAACCCATCTTGCCAGATAAAGCTTCCATTGTTCTTACAATGTAACTTTCATCAGGACATGCTCCTCTAGACCATAACACTTCTAGGATATAAACCCAGAATTGAAAGTTGGAAAAAGTGTAACATTCATTACTATTAACTATTATTGGTATAGTATCTTACACCGTTACAGAGTAGATTCACAC
This sequence comes from Eulemur rufifrons, assembly GCF_041146395.1. Classification (NCBI taxonomy): domain Eukaryota; kingdom Metazoa; phylum Chordata; class Mammalia; order Primates; family Lemuridae; genus Eulemur; species Eulemur rufifrons. The sequence goes on from NC_090984.1 coordinate 91,016,912, forward strand.
ATCACATTTACTTTGCATGTCTAATCACCCTCTGAGGTAGTTACTATTCTCATTTTACAGCTGATCAAGTCAGGCTCATAACGAGCACCCTAAGAGAACATGTAGGGGAGTAGTTGGTTTCCATGAATGTGAGTGGAGTTGCAAATGGTGAATGGATCTGAGGAGACTGGGACCGGGCACAGATTTTGGTGCCAAATACCTGCACGGATCAGCCGTCACACACCACGGGAAGAATGTGGCACAATGCAGCCTGCTGGGTGGCTGTCACAGGGTGAGCAGACTGGGTTTGGTGGCATCAATGAGCTCAGGGAATAGCTGCCTCTGTCTCAGGGAATCATGGCAGTTAGCAATGGTTTGTCCTGGCTTTTCAGGGAAAGTGCAGAAACAATGGGGTTGGTTATACCTGAGCAGACAACTGGTTCACACAACACACAGTGCCCCTGGAAACAGTCAGGGACTGTGGGAACCACTGAAACAGGAATTCCAAAGGGAAAAAACCCAAAGCATTGGGAAGCCTGTTTTGTTAGCCTTCTATTTTCTCCTCTATTCCATGTAATTAAACCATACTAAATTAGTAACCCTTTACTCAGCACTGACTATGAGGAGTCATTACGGGATAGACTGAAAAAGAACGTCAGGTGCCCGCCCCAGGAGAGACAGAGCAGTCCGGAACCGTCGGAGGAGCTGGCACGGGGAGGGCAGTGCACGGCCAGCGGAGTTTGGAGGAGTTCAGGCTGAGAAGGCAGGAATGTGTTTATGTGGAAACTGAATCTTAGATGTGTTCATGGAGAACTCACTTACCAAGTGACTCATTTGCGTTTCAAAGGAGGACCTTGAAGATATAAAGATGACAGGAATAGTGAGTATGCTTCCTTTGTCTGGAGACCATCGATGGGAAAGCATGAATGCTTACGGCTTGAGTGCTCTCTACGTGGCTTGCCTGCCTTATTGAGCTATGACAGAGGGATTGTGCGCTCCTCTTAGGGTCCTCGTGTGAATCACAAATGCAGAAGCACATTCTTCCAGGTGAAGAAGTCTGCCCTCTCTGAGTGTTTCCATTTAAGCTGAGGGTTATTACATTTCCTCATACCATTGGGCACCAAAACCCCACAATTCAACCCTAGTAACATAAAGTGCAATCCACCAACATTCTACAATTGCCCTCCTCATTGATAACCCTCATCCCTTCCACTATTTTAAACTTATTTCTCTATACTGCTTATTTTTTTTTCTTTTCCTTTTTGAGACAGTCTCACTCTGTCAGCTAGGCTGGAGTATAGTGGCCTGATCATAGCATGCTGTAACCTTGAACTTCTGGGCTCAAGTGATCCTCCCACCTCAGCCTCTTGAGTAGATAGGACTATGGGCACACAACATGATGCCCAACTAATTTTTTTATTTTTGTAGAGATGGTGTCTTGCTGTGTTGTCCAGGCTAGTCTCGAACTCCTAGTCTCAAGCAATTCTCCTGCCTCAGCTTCTCAAAGTGCTGGGATTATAGGCATGAGTCACTATACCTGGACTACTGCTTAACTCTTAAGCAAAGAATGATGGCACCCATGTGGGTGGCTGGGGTGCAGAATCTTGAATGGTGGGAGGAAAGGCGGAACGTTCTTGGTACTTTAGCATTTATAAACACCCTACCCCATAAACTCATAAACTTCAAAGTTGTCCACGTTTCTAGAGAACAGCAATTTTGCCTCTAACTTGATGAATATTGGTGGCCCTAGCTAAACTTTGTGGACTAGAAATTATTCCTCTTATATCATCTGTTCTGAAAATCCTAAACCAGAGGTCACTTTTTTTGCTCAATCCTACCAGATGCCCCTTTGAAAAAAAATTGCTCCACTGACCTCTTATACTTTCTGGAGAATCACAGTTGTGAGCAAGACCACTTAGATTCTAGAGGTGATACTTGCCTTCTCTCCCCTCAGTCCGAGCTGGTCACACCTGCAAGGCAGGTTCTTACTTGATTTCTTTGTAAGTGCCTGGTACGATTTATTTGCATACAAGAAGAGCTGCAGTGAAGTTGAAAGAACTGTGAACTAGTGGTCAGGAGATGAGTTTTATTTACATACTTTTAATTTAATGTTTTTTAGAGACAGGGTCTTGCTGTATTTCCCAGGCTCGAATGCAGTGGTGTAATCATAGCACACTGCAGCCTTGAACTCCTGGACTCAAGTGATCCTCCTGCCTCAGTGTCCCAAGTAGCTGGGACTATAGGCATGTGCCACCATGCCTGGCTAATTATTTTTTGTAGTGATGGGATCTTGCTATGATGTCCAGGCTGGTCTCTAACTCCTGGCCTGCAATGATCCTTCCACCTTGGCCTCCCAAAGTGGTGGGATTACAGGCATGAGCCGTTGTTCCTGGCCAGGAGATGAGTTTTAACGCTAACGCTGGTACCATAAAGCAGTCTTACCTCAAGTAAAATGTGTGTATCTGTCTGCGCACTTGCATCTTGGTGCATTTCCCTACTGATGAAATGAGTTGCTACTGTTCATTTCAGTTGTGAAATTCTATAACTCTGTGTGGCTGCGTTCATACCTATTCAGATACGATTTTAGATCTGTTAACACGAAAATAATGGATAAGCAGTACAACTGTGTTAAAATTAAACATGGTTAAGAGGGACAAGTAAGTCTAGGATTTAAAAGTGCAGGCTCTGGCGTCAGATTGCCTGGGTTCGGAACCTGGTATCATCACTGACCTTGTGTGTGGCTTCTCTATTTCTCAGTCATTCATCTTTTCTCATTTAGAAAATAGGGATAATAATGCTGTTTATCTCATAGAGTTGTAGTGAGAATTGAGTAAGTTAATTTAGGCACAGTGTTTTGAGCAGTCTGGCACATGCTGTGTCCAAAAAATGTTAGCTATTACAATTATAATAACAGCTCCCAGAGTTTGAGTTCTTAGTCTGTGCAAAGAAAAAGACTTATAAAGGAGAAGCCACTCTCCAAGGTGTGGTGTGGCATTTAGCTTTCCAGGTGCACATGTGAGTCACCTGTCTTGGTGGTAACTCCACAGTATGCTCGTTAGTGTTTTCTAGTTGGTTGATGTTTCTCTTCTCTTTCAAGGCATCAAACTCCCAGGACTTGTGTTAGCACCCACCAGGAGCCTTCCTTCCCTTAGTGGGCACTGGTTCATGTATAAGTCTACACACAGAAAGTACTATATGCTGAATATTCTCTCTCTCCCAGATTTCCCTCTACCCTTCTTCACCCTGATTTTTGTCCCCAGGAGGCTGACCTTTAAGGATCCCCAGGCTCCTGTGTCTTCTATATTCTGGTTAGGTTCAGCCAAAGGTAGGCACAGGGAGTCAACGAGACAGCAAGAGGAGAGAGGTTGCAGTATTTATCTCTGCCCCTTTCTGCTGGGCTGCAGTCTGGCAGAGGCTACATTCCTCTACTAAATGCAACAGCTCTTCTCCAGGGACTCCTCTGACAGCTTCTTGCTAGATTCCAGTGGCTGCCCCTTCTTTTGCTCCTCCAGATATGAAGAACTTCTCAGTGTTACTAGTTCTGGGTACTGTCTATTGCTTGTTCTCTTAACTTTTGCCACATCTTGATACAGTTTCTTTATCAAAAGCCCTTCAGCTACCCCCTTTGAATGCAATATTTCCTAGCTGCACATTGACATCGAGAAGGTTGATGCTTCCCTACCTACTTACTGGAGGGAAGAAACTGGAATATTTTAGCCTATTTCTACAACCTCAAGGTACATCAGCTCTTTCAAAGTCTGGCTCCATGTGGAGAGCACTGCTTGAAGAGCAGGACACAAATTTACTAGATATCTAAATACTATTCTCTTCAGTGTAAAAACCCAAAAGGTAAAAGATAAATGGATTGGGTTGAACACAGGTTTTATTATGACTCTTAGAACACTCTGGGTATAAAGGAACATCTAAACATTAATGTTTGTATTTTATAAACATTTAGTGCCCATTGTATTAGAGGGCTAGGAATAAAATGTCCGAGTTGGGCTAGTGGTGGTATTCTGGTGCTCAACATAAAATCATTGAGCTCATGGCCAACGACGTGATTAGAAAGAGCCGTGGCAATGGTCTACACTGGAAGACAGTGACCTAAGTAGGCTAGATTTGGTTACTTTTGATAGGTTCTTTGGAAAAAAACTTCTCTTGGTCATTGAGAAAGTTTAAAAGGCTTGAGAGATTTAATTAGATAAAATTTAGCAGATGGCAATGTTTATAACATTGATACCCATAGAAAAGAGGGAAATGGTTTATAAGAGCTTGACACTGGCTTGCATCTGAGAGATATGAAAACATAAATCCTTCAGTCAGATTCTTTTATGGGAACCACTCTCCTTGATGGATTAGTTTATGTAAAAATCTCCAGAGAAGAATAGCACAGAAACCCCTGTGTTTGATGATTTTACTGTTGGGATTTTATTACTTGGTTCTTGTGCCTGAGGGGGTGAACTGGTCCATGAAGGATGTATTTGTGAGGGTGAAAGAAAATGTGGTTTATTTAACTTGTGCAGTTTTCCGACTTGGGGTCTGTATTTCAAATACCAAGATTAAATCTCTTTTCCTCTTTGTCTGTGGATCTCTCTGGACTCCACCCCTAGAATTAGCATCATGGTTCCCATGGCAACTAATGTACCTGGAAGAGGGAAGAAAGGAAAGGGACTAAATTAAACATGATAGAGCTGCATCTGAAAAGCAGGAATTAATTATGAACTTGAACATAGGGTCATAAAGTGAGTGGTTGGGAGATGGGTATTAAGCATATCGGGTCTCTGCTTTAAGGTCTCTGTGACTCACCCACTCTATTTTGTTTACTCAGCTGCCCCCAAATCACAGCTAGTCTTCTCCCTCCTCTCATCTCTCAGGTTCAGTAGAGAACATTATCAGGGTCAGGACTGTGCACAGTCCAGGAAGAGCTTACCTCTACAGGGTGCATATATGATATTTCCCCAAAGTCATATGGACGCTTGCTTACTATTTTAGTCTCTCGAGACTGCTATAACAGCATATCATACACTGGATGGCTTAAGCAACAGAAATTTATTTCTCACATTTATAGAGGCTTGGAAGTTCAAGATCAAGGTGTTGGCTGATTTGATTCCTGGTGAGGGCTCTCTTAGCTTGATGGCTATTGTCTTGCTGTGTCTTCACTGTGGCGGAACAAAGAGATCTCCTGTCTCCTCCTCTTTTTATCAGAGCACTAATCCTATCATGAAGGCCCTGCCCTTATAATCTAATCTAATCCTAACTACCTTCCAAAGGTTCCACCTCCAAAGACCATCACATTGGGGTTTAGGGCTTCAACATACGAATTATGGAGGGATACAAACATTTGATTCGTTGCATTCTGTTCTTAGATCCCCATAATTTATGTCCTTCTCATTTGTAAAATACACTTATTCCATCCCAATAGCCCCCAAAGTCTGAACTCATTCTACTGTTAACTCTAAAGTCCAAGTCTTATCCAAATATCACCTAAAGCGGATACGGAAGAGACTTGAGGTATGATTCATCCTGAGGTAGAATTTCTTTGCAGCTGTGAATCTGTAAAACCAGACAAATCATGTGCTTCCAAAATACAGTGGTGGCACAGGTATGGGATAGGCATTCCCATCCCAAAAGGGAGAAAGGGGGAAGGAGGAAGGGGTGATGGGTCCCAAGCAAGTCCTAAACCTAGTAAGGTAAACTCTGCAAGATTTTACAAGATTCTAAGGCTTTAGAATAATCCTCTTTGGTCTAGTTCTCTGCCCTCTGGACCCACTGGGGCTGACAAAGACTCGTGGCTATAAAGCCCTACTTGTCTTTGTATTCACGATTAAGCCTGATCTCTCTCCTCTACTGCAAACCCCCATTGCAGTCATCTCTTTTGAATAACATCTTCAACAAGTCATTAACAAGCGTCTGATTTTTTTTCTTTAACAGTTATGGAAGCTCACAACTCAAATAGGATCGGATTCATTGTAGGACCCCTCGTACCTCCCACTCAGCACCCCAAGCGTGGACCTTTCAAGCCTTTGTCTTTGCTCCTGGCTGATTGATGAGAGATCCATCGGTGAGTCTAACTCCTGAGCCAGTGCTTTGGAGGTCAACCCACTGGAACATGGTAGGGACCAACTCTGATTCTTATAGTTAAAGGTACTTCCTGGGCTGGAAGTTCTTCCTGGCTCCTTGTTTTGAGTGGGGTTCATTCCCTGACTTCTGGGCTGGAAAAGTTATTTTCTGGATCCTTATGAGGCCTAACAGTTCTTTCTGTTTGATCCTACTTCTCCCTTGGGAACTTCTCAGTCACCTAAAAGCCCTCTTCTTGAACTGTGTTGAATTTGGAACTTTGATGGTTTCTTTGGGAAACATGATCTCCCCAAACTGACTCCTCTAAGGCCGTTCCCTTCCCATTACCTCTGCTGTTCCTTTTTCCCTTTACCACCTTTGATTTTCCTTCAGCCTCTTTTCACCCTTTAATCTGCCTTCAAGCCTCCACCTCCTCCATCCATTTCTTTCCCGTTCCAGCTCCTCAGCTCCCCAGCTCCCTGTCGTCCCTAGAACGTTAGACCCCTGCCCTAAGAGGGCTCTCAAGGAGCTCAGAGACTCCCAGAAGCAATTAGTTGAGGATAAAAAGGATAACTGGAAATAGACAAGATATTTTATCCACTCAAGGGGGCTTTAGGTGTACCCAGATAGCTGCTTGACGTTCCCTCAGTCTCCTGCCTAAAATGCAGTTCATGGCCTTGGTAAGATTACATGGCAGGGCAAAAGAAAAGCTTAAGAGTCTTCACACATATTGGCAAAAAGCATTCACCCTCATACTGAGAAGGGAGTCTTAAGTTGTTCCATCTGTCAGAAACAAAATTTGGATAAAAGCATAAAAAGGAACAAAAAATGAGAACCAACTCTTACATAAACTGGTGAGTTTTCTATGTCTTTATGCCTGACTCACGGCTAACATTTTTTAAAATAAAACCATAGATCTCTATTTGTGTCTTGTCTCTATGTATGTATACATATGTATATTATTATATACATATTTCCCTACCTCCAGATGGTATAACAAAATTAATTTATAGAATCCCTTAAAGGAGTTCTATTCTAACTGGCTTAGAGAGAAATAAGTGCTCATATAAATGCAATCTTCCCAAACTCCCAGAAATACAGGAACCAACTCAAATGTTTTTCAAATTCACATGGGTTGGGGAAACTTTTTGTACAAAAAGATAGTTTAATATTATTGGTTTAATAAGAACAGCTGTGTATTCTGAGTTATTGGCACTAAATACAATATGAGCATACATTTTTATTCTTCTTGGGCTTACTAGTTGTATGAGATTAAAAATAGTTAACAGGAAAATAACTTGATAGCTTTACTTAATGTTACATGTCTATGTATCTGTCTAAATGTATGTTTCCAAAATATTTTTGGTAACTTGCAATTGTAGAGTTATGCTAAGGTAATATATACTCATTGAAAATCTAGATAATTCTTAAACAAATGAACTACTAAAACATATTGCTAAGCATAAGTTTACTTTTGTCTTATTTATATATGGCATAGAGAGACTAAGTATATGTGAGTCTGTTAATAAACATGTTCCTTTTGCCACATTAAGAATTAATATTATGGCCGGGCGCGGTGGCTCACGCCTGTAATCCTAGCACTCTGGGAGGCCGAGGCGGGTGGATTGCTCAAGGTCAGGAGTTCGAGACCAGCCTGAGCGAGACCCCGTCTCTACTAAAAATAGAAAGACATTATATGGACAACTAAAAATCTATATAGAAAAAATTAGCCGGGCATAGTGGCGCATGCCTGTAGTCCCAGCTACGCGGGAGGCTGAGGCAGTAGGATCGCTTAAGCCGAGGAGTCTGAGGTTACTGTGAGCTAAGCTGACGCCACGGCACTCACTCTAGCCTGGGCAACAAAGTGAGACTCTGTCTCAACAAAAAAAAAAAAAAAAAAAAGAATTAATATTATGAAGCAGCATATGCCTATAAAATTGTGAGGTGGTATATTCATAAAATTTGCTAGTCTGCCACAGAGTGCTGGTATGTGACAGGCAGTTTACAATCATCGTCTTCCTGGTTTGTCTGTTAAAAAACAATCAATATTTGGAAATAAAACTAAAAATAAGAGAGCTTTGTATGCAAAGTATATAAGAAAAGTAGAATTTATTTTTGATAAAGAAAAACTATACAAGGTATAAAGGATGTGTTTATGTTATGGGAAAGAGAATAATTTTATTTTAAAGTAGGATGACTGGTTGTTCTAGAATGAAAAAGAGGGAAATGTGGTGGGGAAAAAACTAACGCTGAATGAATAAGAAAGTTGTAGAAGGTTTGCAAAGAAGCAATTTTATGGGTGGTTAAGCTGGCTAAGAGAAATACAATTATTTATAAGGATTTTTAAAACTTATCTTTGATATCAAAAGTACAGTGATACAAAACTAGAATTTATGTGTCTCTATCAAAATTTTCTTGGATTATTTATCTGCTCTTAATAAGAAGGTATAAAAAGGTTTTTCTTTACTATTTAAGTAACCTACCTAGGAAACAAGGATTGTGTATTTCATCTGGATATTTTCCTGTGATATAAGTTCACCTTCATCATGTCCTTGATTTAAGTAAACTGAGACTTCTTACTCCTAAAAGAACCAATTAAGATTTTTTACATTATGCACTCCCAAAATCAAATTCTCAATGAAATCTTCTTGTGTTCAAACTAGTCTTGAGGTTTTCCAGAGGGCTCCTGGAAAATCTCAGAGGATTTGTTCTCTTTTACCTTATAAAAATAGAGATGTTAAAGATAATTTAATTTGATACATTGAATTTCATGAAAAAGCATTGTCATATAAGAAGAGATACTGAACTTTCCCTAAGGAATATTTGCATGGGTAAATATCATTAACATAAATATTTCAGAGATTATATGACACTCAAACTTTCTTAATGTCCAGAATGTACGTGATATGTCCTAGTGTATCAGTCACAATTTCAGTTATTTTATTATAAAATGTTGTATATAACAGAAATAACAAAATCTCCTTGTCAACTGTCATTTTTATAATCTCATTAAATATTTTAAAAGCAGTTTAGGTTCACGGCAAAATGAAAGGAAGGTACAGATATTTCTCATATGCTTCCCACCCCTACACATGCATAGCCACCTCCAGTACCAATATCCTTTGTCAGATTGGCTTCTTTTATTTAATAATATGCATTTAAGCTTCCTCCATGTTTTTGCATGGCTTGATAGCTGACATATTTTTAGCACCGAATCATACATTTTCTATATGTATCACTGTTTGTTTTATTCACCTACTGAAGGACATCTGGATTGCTTCCAAGTTTTGTCAATCATGAATAAATCTGCTATAAACATGCATGTGCAGGTTTTTGTGTGAATGTAAGTTTTCATTTCCTTTGGGTAAATACCAAGGAGCAAGATTGTTGGTTTGTATGTTAAGAATATGTTTAGTTTTGTAAGAAATTGCCAAACTATCTTGCAAATAGCCTTGCCATTTTGCATCCCCACCAGCAATGAATGAGAGTTCCTGTTATTCCACACCACTGCCAGCCTTTGGTGGTGTTAGTGTTGTGAATTTTGGCCAATAGGTGTGTTCTGGTATCTTATTGTTCTAATTTATATTTCCCTGATGACATATGATGTGGAGCATATTTTCATAGGCTTATTTTTTTATCTGTATATCTTTGAGGAGTCTGTTAAAGTCTTTGTCCATTTTTTAATTGGGTGGTTTTCTTGCTATTAATAATCCTTTGTATATTTTGGATAACAAGTCTTCATCAGCTATGTCCTTTCCAAATATTTTATCCTAGTCTGTGGTTGTCTTCTCCATTCTCTTGACATTGTATTTTGCAGAAGAGAAGTTTTTAATTTTAATGAAGTCCAGTTTACCCATTATTTCATAGACACCATGATGCCTTTCACATTGTATCTAAAAAGTCATCATCATACCCAAGGTCATCTAAGTTTTCTCTTATGTTATCTTCTGTGAATTTTATAGTTTTGTATCTTACAATACGAAAGGTCCATGATTATGTTTAGGTCCATAATCCATTCTCAGTTAGTTTTTGTGAAAGTCGTAATATTTGCATCTAGATTTATATTTTGTATGTGGATGTCCTGTTGTTCCAGAATCATTTGTGGAAAAGATTATCTTTGCTCCATTGTATTACCATTGCTCCTTTGTCAAAGATTAGTTGACTATATTTATGTGGGTCTATATCTGGGCTCTATATTCTGTTTTGTTGATATATTTGTCTATTCTTTCACTAATACCTCACTGTCTTGGTTACTATAACTTTATAGTAAGTCTTGAAGTTGGATACTGTCAGTCTTCCAGCTTTGTTTTCCCTTTCAGCATTGTATTGGCTATCGTAGGTCTTTTGCCTTTCCATATAAACCTTAGAATCAGTTGTTGATCCACAAATTAACTTGGAGGGATTTTCATTGGGATTGCATTGAATCTATAGATCAAGTTGGCATGAACTGACCTTTTGACAATATTCAGTCTTCCTACCATGAACATGGAATGTATCTCTATTTAGTTCTTCCTTCATTTCTTTCATCAGAGTTTTGTAGTTTTCCTCATACAATCTTGTACATATTTTGTTAGATTTATACCTAAGTATTTCATTTTGGTGGGGGTGTTAATGTAAATAATATTGTGTTTGTAATTTCAAATTTTGCTTCTTTATTTCTGGTATATAAGTGATTGACTTTTGTACATTAAACTTTTATCCTGCATCCTTACTTATTAGTTCCAGGAGATTTTTTTGGTGATTCTTTTGGATTTTTATAGACAATTATGTCATCTGCAAACAGTGACAGGTTTTTTGCTTTTTTCCTAATCTGTATATCTTTTATTTCCTTATCTAATTATATTAGCTAGGACTTTCAGTATGATGATAAAAAGGAGTTATGAGATCAGACATCTTTCCTTGTGCCTGATCTTAATAGGAACATTTCTAGTTTCTCAGCATTTAGTTTGATGTTAACTGTGGGTATTTGTAGAAATTCTTCAAGTTGAGAAAATTCCCCTCTATTCTTAGGTTTTTGTTTTCATGGATGGGTGTTGGCTTTTGTCAGATGCTTTTCTGTATCTATTGATCATGTGATTTTTAAATTTTGTGTGTTGATGTGATGTAATACCTAATTGATTTTCAGTGTTGAACCAGCCTTGTATATCTGAGACAAATCCCCTTGGTCACAGGGTGTAATTCTTTTTATACGTTTCTTGATTTGATTTGCTAATATTTTGAGGATTTTTGCATCTGTGTTCATGAGACATAGTGGTCTGTAGTTTTTTCTTGTAATGTCTTTGTCTCAGTTTTGTATTGTCTGCTGACCTCATGGAATGAGTTATGGAAGTAACACTTTTCTTCTGTCTTATGAAAGATGTTGTGGAGAATTGATATTTCTTCCTTAAATGTTTGGTCAAATCCACCAGTGAACCCATCTTGGCCTAGTGCTTTCTGTTTGGAAATGTTATTAATTATTGATTTAATTTTTTTTAATAGATACAGGCTTACATTGTCTTCTCATGTGAGTTCTGGCAGATTGTGTCTTTTGAGGAATCAATTCACTGAAATTGAATTTGTGGGCATAAAGTTCATTGTATTCCTTTATTATACGTTTAATCTACATGGGATCTGTAGTACTGTCCCATTTCATTTCTTTTTAAAAAATTGTTTATTTTTATCATTCAATATATTTAGGTGGTACAAGTGCAGTTTTGTTACATAGATATATTGTATAACAGTCAGGTCTGGGATTTTGGTATACCTATCACCCAAGTAGTGTACATTGTACCAATAAGTAATTTTCATCCCTCATTCCCCTCCCTCCCTCCCACCTTTAGTGTCTTCATTGTCTACTATTCCACTCTGTGTGACTATGCATACCCATATTTGAGCTCCCACTTATAAGTGAGAATATCTAATATTTGATTTTCCATTCCTGAGTTACTTTACATAGGATAATGGTCTCCAGTTCTATCCAAGTTGCTGCAAAAGACATCATTTCATTCATTTTATGGCTGAGTAATATTGCATGGTATACATTTACACCACATTTTCTCTACCCACTCATCAGTTGGTGGACACTTAGGTTGATTCCATACCTTTGCTATTGTGAATTGTGCTGCAATATACATATGAGTTCAGGTATCTTTTTGATATAAAAAGTGGGCACATGACATGAACAGACATTTTTCAAAAGAAGGTATACAAATTACCAACAAACGTGAAAAATTGCTCAACATAACTAATCATAGAAATGCAAATCAAAACCACAATGAGATACCACCTTACCCCAGTCAGAATGGCCATTATTAAAAAGTAAAAAATAATAGATGTTGGCATGAATAATTGCAAAGGAAATGCTTATACATTACTGGTGGGAATGTAAATTAGTACAACTTCTATGGAAAACAATGTGGAGATTTCTCAAAAAATTAAAATTTTTTATTATGGGCACATAATAGTTGTATATATTCATGGAATATACCACATGTAGAGATAAAATCAGAAAAAATGGGATATTCATCACCTCAAACATTTATCATTTGTGTTAGGAACATTTCAAATCCACTCTTTTGGTTATCTTGAAATTTAAGTTAGTGTTAACTACAGTCACCCTATTGTGCTACTGAATACTAGATCTTATTCACTCTACCTGCATTTTTGTACCCATCAACCATCCCCACTTCATCACCACTGCCATTCCAAACCTTGGACAACCATCATTCTACTTTCTGTTTCCATGAGTTGAATTTTAAAAAATTTTTAACTCTCTCCAGGAGAACAAAAGGGATTCTATATCACTGTTATTTCTTATAGCTGAGTAATATTCCATGGTATACATATACCACATTTTACTAATCTCATGAATTGATGGGCATTTGGGTTGTTTCCACATCTTTGCAATTGTGAATTGTGCTGCCATAAACATTCGGGTACAGGTGTCTTTTTATAAAATGACTTTTGTTCTTTTGGGTAGATGCCCAATAATGGGATTGCTGGATCAAATTGTAGGTCTACTTGAATCTGTTTAAGGAACCCATTCTATTAGGTGAAGTATTTCAAGAATGGAAAAATAAGCACTACATGTACTCACCAACAAATTGGTTTCCCTAATCATCACCTAAGTGCACATTTGGGAATAACACCAGTTGGGTTTCGGACTGAGGAAGGGGGGTGGGGGGAGGGGATGAGTGTATACCTACATGATGAGTGTGATGCGCACTGTCTGGGGAATGGACACGCTTGAAGCTCTGACTCGGGGGGATGGGCGGGACATAGGCAATCTATATAACCTGAACTTTTTACCCACATGATAAGCTGAAATAAAAAAAAATTTTTTTAGCTCCCAGATATGGGTGAGATACATGTCTTTCTGTGCTTGGCTTATTTCAATTAACATAATGTTTTCCACTTCCATCCATGTTGTTGCCAAAAAGATTTCATTTTTTTTAAGGGTGGATGATATATTCCATTGTGCATATGTGCCACATATTCTTTATCCATTGATATGTTGATGGACACTTAGGTTGATTCTATATCTTGGCTATTGTGAATAGTGCTGCAATAAACAATAAGCATCCCTTCATTTGGATACATACCCAGCAGTGGGATTGCCAGATCATATGGTAGTTATATTTTAAGTTTTTTGAGCATTGTCCATACTATTTGTCATAGTGGCTATCCTTATTTACATTCCTACCAAGAGTGTATGAGGGTTCCCCTTTCTCCACATCCTTACCAACATTTGTTTTGCCTGTCTTTTGGATAAAAGCTGTTCTAACTGTGTAAGATAATATCTTATTGTAGTTTTGATCTGCATTTCTTTGATAATTATGTTGAACATTTTTTAATATACCTGTTTGCTATTTGTGTATCTTCTGAGAAATGTGTATTCAGGTTTTTTGTCCATTTTTAAATTGGATTATTTGCTTTTTTTTTCCTATTGAGTTGTTTGAGCTTCTTATGTATTCTGGTTATCAATTCCTTGTCAAATAGGTAGTTTGCGTATATTTTTTCCCATTCTGTGAGTTGTCTTTTCACTTCACTGTTTCATTTGCTGTGCATGTTTAGCTTGATGTGATCCCTTTGTTCATTTTGCTTTGGTTTCCTATACTTTTGAGGGATTATTTAAAAAATCTTTGCCCAGACCAATGTCCTGGAGCATTTCCCCAGTGTTTCCTTTAGTAGTTTCATAGTTTCAAGGTCTTAGATTTAAGTCTTTAATCGATTTTGATTTGATTTTTGTATATGGCAAGAGATAAAAGTTTCATTCTTCTGCATATGGATATCCAGTTTTCTCAGCACCATTTATTGAAGACACTGTCCTTTCCCCAATGTATGCTCTTGGCACCTTCGTCAAAAATGACTTTGCTATAAATGAGTGGACTTATTTCTGAGTTCTATATTACTTTCTGTTGGTCTATGCCTCTGTTTTTATGCCAGTAACATATGCTGTTTTGTTTACTATAGACTTGTAGTATAATTTGAGGTCAGGTAATGTGAATCCTCTAGCTTTGTTCTTTTTGCTCAAGTTGGCTTTGGCTATTCTGGGTCTTTTGTGGTGCCGTATAAATTTTAGGGTTATTTTTCTCTATTTCTGTGAAGAATATTATTGATACTTTGATAGGGATTGCATGGAATCTGTAGATTCCTTTGGGTAGTATGTACATGTTGATTCTTCTAATTGATGGGCATGGAATATCTTTCTACTTTTTTGTGTCTTCTTTAATTTCTTTGATCAATATTTTATGGTTTTGATTGTAGAGATCTTTCATTTCTTTGGTTAAGTTTATTCCTAGGTGTTCTATTTGTAGCTATGGCAATTGGTATTAATTTCCTAGTTCTTTTTCAGATTGTTTGCTGTTGTCATACAGAAATGTCTCTTTTTTGCCTTAGTCTGGCTAGAGCCTTATCAATTTTATTAAACTTTTAAAGTTCAATGAAACCAGCTTTTGGTTTCATTGATTTTTATATATTTTCTGTTTCCAATTTTATTCGTTTCTGCTTTAATTTTTATTATTTCCTTTTGTTTGCTTGCTTTGCATTTAATTTGCTCTTTCCAGTTTCTTAAGGTGAAAGCTTAGATTATTAATTTTAGATATTTCCTCTTTTCTAATAGATAAAGTAAATGCTATAAAATTCCCTCTAAACACTGCTTTCATTGCCTCCCACAAATTTTGATATGTTTTCATTTTCATTAAGTTCAAAATATTTTAAAATTTCTCAAGATTTCTTTTTTGACCCATGTGTTATTTAGAAATGTGTTGTTTAACCTCCCTGTATTTTGGAATTTTTTAGTTATCTTCCTGTTACTGATTTCTAGTTTAATTTCATTGTAGTGTGAGAGCAGATGTATAATTTCTACACTTTTATTTATGAAGGTGTGTTTTATGGCCTAGAACATGATCTATCTTAGTGAATGTTCCATGTAAGTTTGAGAAAAATGTGTATTCTGCTGTTGTTGGATGAAGTAGTCTATAGATGTCAATTATATCCAGCTGATTGATGGTGGTGTTGAGTTCAATTGTATCCTCACTCATCTGCTGGATCTGTACATTTCTGACAGAGGGGTGTTAAAGTTTCCAACTATAATTGTGGATTATTCTATGTATTTTTGCCATTCAACCATTTTTTGACTTTTCCTATTTTTTGTCTTCTACATCTTTCTGCCTTTTGTGGCTTTTATTGTTTCATATAATTCCATTTTTTCTTTTTTTCTTAGCATGTCAATCATTTTTTTTTTACCTTTTTTGTGTGGTTTCCCTAGAGTTTGCAATGTACACTTAGAACTAATACAAGTCCAAATAATTTTATTTCAGCATATTATGGAGATACAAATGTTTAGGTTACATATATTGCCTTTGCCTCACCTGAGTCAGAGCTCTAAGTGTGTCAAATAGCAGTACTATGCCACGTGAAGAGAAATGTTAGTAACTTATAATAACAAAATTCTAATTCTTCCCTGCTGTCTCTTGTAGCACTGCAGCCATTCATTTCACTCATATATAAGCATACATAAGATATATATAACAGCATACATAATCAGATACATTGTTGCTTTTAATAGTTTGAACAAACTTACCTGTTAACATCAATTAAAGATAAGAAACATAAAAGCACTTATTTTATTTCTTCCTTTGGGCTTCCTTTCTTTATGTAGATCCGAGTTTTTGACCTATATTATATTCTTTTTCTCTGAAGAACTTCTTTTAACATTTCGTGCAAGGCAGATCTACTGGCAACAAATTCCCTCAATTTTTGTTTTTCTGAGAAAATCTTTAGTTTTCCTTCACTCTTGAGGAATAATTTCATAGGGTATAGAATTCTAGGTTGGTGGTTTCTTTCCCCTAACACTTTAAATCACTCTACTCTCTGTTGCTTGCATAATTTCTGAGAATTCAGATGTAATTCTGATCTTTGGTTCTCTATAGGTAAGGAGATTTTCCCAGCTGTGACCCTGTGAAATCAAAACAAATAATCTACTCCCAAAATACAGTGGTGGGACAAGCATGGACCATTCTAAAATTGAGAAATAGTTTAAAAAGCAAGGTATAGAGGTAACTGGTCCCAAGTAAGCACAAAATCCAACAATGCAAATGCAATTAAATCCTAATGCTTGAAAATAATCTTTGACTCCATGTTATACCTTCCAGACACACTATGGCAGGGGTTGGACCCCCGAGACCTCAGGCAGCCCTGCCCCCTATGGTTTTTCTCTGTTTAGCCCATGCAGCAGCTCACATGAGTTGGATTCTCATGCCTACATCTCTCCAAGGCTTGTGTTGCATGCTGGTAGCTCCACAGTTCTGGGGTCTCCATGGTAACTGTGACCCCACAGTTCTTCTGGGCATTACTTTAGTGGGGACTTTGTGATAGATCTGCCCTGCAACAAGTTCTGCCTGATGCATTCTTTGAAGTTTAGGTGGAGACTGCCATAGCCCATAGGCAGTGAACTCTGCGAATCTGCAGAATTAGCATCACGTGGATACCACCAAGGTTTACCACTTGCATTTTCTATAGCAGTGGTCTGAGCTGCACCTGGGCCCACTTGAGCCACTGCTGGGGCAGCTGAGGAGCACCACACTGGAATGTGGGGAGCAGAGTTCAGAGGTATCCCTGGGCAAACAATCCCAGGATGGTGCCTTGGGTCCATCCCTCAAAACCATTCTGCCCTCCTAAAGGTTTGGGCCTGTGATGGGAGGAGCAGCCTCAAAGATCTGCAAAATGCTTTCAAGGTGGTTCTCTCATTGTGTGGATTCCTTCTAGCCATACTAATCCCTTTATCAAAGAGTCGCTTAGTCATACCCTTGCTTGTTTTATTTGTTTGTCCTTTACATAGTCAGGCTGCAAGTTTTAAAAACGTTTGTTGACTTCCCTTTTAATTATAAATTCCGTCTTTAAATCATTTCTCCCCTCTCTCATTTTACTGTATGCAGTTAAAAGAAATCACACAGCTCCTTCAATTTTTAGTTAGAAATTTATTTTTCAGATATCCTAGTTCATTGCTCTTAAACTCTGCCTTCCCTAAAGCCCTAGGATATGGACACAATTCAGCCAGGTTGTTTTCCACTATAACAAGATGGCCTTTACTCCAATTCTCAATAAGGCTGTGGTCCCCAGCCCCTGGGGCTGCGTCCAGGTACAGGTCCATGGCCTGTTAGGAAGCAGGCCAAATATCACCACCTGAGCTCTGCCCCCCTACTCCCCCACCCCATCCCAGGGGAAAAATTGTCTTCTATGAAACTTAGGAATGGGGACCGCACACCAAGAGGTGAGTAGTGGGCGAGTGAGCAAACTTATCTGTATTTATAGCCATTTCCCATCTCTTGCATCACCCCGCAAAAAATTGTCTTCCATGCAACCAGTCCCTGGTGCCAAAAAGGTTGGAGACCACTGCAATAAGATACCCTCCATTTCCATCTGAGAATTCATTAGAATAACTTTTCTGTCCATATTTCTACCAACATTCTGATCATGACAATTTAATCTCTAGGAAGTTCCATACTTTCTCCCCTTTCTCTACAGTTCTTACCTTCTTCTGAGCCCTCACAAGGATCATCGTTAATGCTCGGTTCAGAGCAATGCAGGCTTTCTCTAGCATTCACTTCAGAACTGTTTCAATCTCTACCCATTACCCAGTTCCAAAGTCACTTTCATGTTTTCAGGTATTTGTTATATCAACATCCCACTTCTTGGTACCAGTTTTTTGTCTTAGTACATTTTTGCTGCTATAACAGAACACCACAGACAGGGCACTTTATGAACAGAACTTTATTGGCTCATGGTTCAGGAGTTTGAGAATTGCAAGTTCCAGGGGCTGGCATCTTGCTTGCGAGGGCCTTCTTTCCGCATCAACCTGTGATGGAAAGGTAAAGAAGGGGGTGAAAGAAAACAAGCGGAGGCTGAACTTGTCTTTTCATGAGGAACCTGTCCTGTGATATTAAACCCACTCCCAGGATAATGGTATTAATCCATTCATTTATGAGGGCAGTGCCCTCATAACCCAAACACCTCTCATTGGGTCCCACTTCCCAAGATCTCTGCACTGGCAATCAAGTTTCTAACACATGACTTTGGAGAACACATTCAAACCATAGCACCATTAAAGGCAGTCTTCATTTCTTTTACAGTTTTTCATCTCTAGCATTTCTTTTTGGTTCTTTCCTATGATTTCTCTCTTTCTGAATACATTATCATTCTGTTCTTGTATGCTGTCTACCTCATCCTTTAGAGCTTTTAGCATATTAACCAGTTATTTTAAATTCCAGGTCTGATAGTTCCTACATCTGCCAGGTCTGACTC
This sequence comes from Eulemur rufifrons, assembly GCF_041146395.1. NCBI lineage: Eukaryota > Metazoa > Chordata > Mammalia > Primates > Lemuridae > Eulemur > Eulemur rufifrons. The sequence goes on from NC_090984.1 coordinate 91,035,731, forward strand.
TGGTCGTTTGGTCTCTTCAACTTGTTTTTTGTCTTCTGGGTATGCTTTGCAATTTTTTCTTGATAGCTAGACATGATGTATGGGGTGAAAGGAACTGCTGTAAATAGGCTTTTGTAATGTGGTGGTAAAGTGTGGAGAGAGAAGAAGTGTTCTATGGTCTTGTGATTAGGTCTCAGTCTTTACTAAGTTTATGTTTCTGGACTGTGAACTGCATAAGTGCTTCTCATACCCTGCCCACCTTAGGTGGAGCAGGATGGCTAGACAGGGCTGTTATTTACCTTCCACATGGTGGAAGGCTAGAGCTGGCTGCAGTTTTTTTTAATGACTTTTTGTTTGAAAATTTACTGAATCTTTAATGTTCTATAGTCGAGGAATAAGGAACCCTCCCCCTTTTTAAAGTTATCTATAACTCTTAGCAATTTGTATACTAAACTTTTGCAAATAAAAAGTGAAATATTTTTCTCCCTACCCAATCCCTCAAGGATTCAGGAACTCTTATTGAATACTCTTTATGACAATGTAGTTATTTGCATGCATACAATAAGAATCTGTTCTTCTTTTAATAGGACATAATTGGAAACATTGGTTATATTACCCAGGCTTTGACTAAAATGTCTTGTTTGAGAATAATGTGCCTAGAATCAGATATGACCAGTTTTAAGGAACTAAGGTTAACTATGGAACTAATGCTTACAAAGCCCTCTTGGAAAAACTGGCCTGATACCTGGCTTATAGTGTTCCCACTCCTACAGTTGAGTAAGGAATGTCACTTCCTGGCTGGTTCAGAAAACTTAGGATATTTTGGATACCTAAAGAAGAGAGGCATTCACTCTAATCTATTAACAGTTATTGCAGGCAAAGTATAGTGGTGAATTCTTGGCTTGGTTTCTTCCTTGAGTGGCTTTTAAAAGTTTAATTTGAGATTCTTTATTAAAAGTTTCAGCAAAGCAGACTTAAAAAGGACCTATGTGATCAATCACTATTCTTGTTGCACTTATATAAATAATCAGGCCAAGTTTTATAAGACCAGATTGATTTTTATAAAGACAAACAGTTTTATTTTGATCATCTTTGATCAAAATGGGGTTGACTATAGAGACATTTCATCTTTCAGTAGAAAACTATAACCATCCTTCTGGGTGTTCATTGTCTTTGAGTGATTTCTCACCTCTTTAACATCCATATTTTTACCAGTTCTGTTCGTGATAATTTATATCCTCTCTAAGAAGATGGAGGCTTTCTTTACACCTCTCTTTTCTTTCCAAGCCTTCACCAGAATCGCTGTAAAACTCCCCCTTCCTGGCAATACTGACTTTTTCCTGCATGTACCTCAAAACTCACCCACGCCTTTCCACCCATTACCCAGCCCCAAGGCTGTGTCCACATTTTTAGGTTTTTATTACAGCAGCACTCCTTTTTCAGTATCAATTATTGTTTTAGGTCTGACTGCTCTAACAAATTACCATAGACTGGGCAGCTTAAACAACAAGCATTTTATTTCTCACGATACTGGAAGCTGGAAGTCTGAAGTCAGGATAGGGATTGGGCTCTTAGTGAGGACTTTCCTGGTCATTCTGCCATGACCTTTCCTTGGCAATTGCAGAGATTGGATCTTGCATCTCCTCTTCTTTTTATAAGGGCATTGATTCCATCATGGGGGTGCCACTTAATCACCTCATCTGGCCCTAGTTACCTCCCAATGCCCACTCCAAATATCATCACATTAAAATTAGAACTTTAACATACGAATTTGGGGGTAGGTGGGCAAAGATCCAGTCCATAAGTTACCTTCCAAACTGAAGCTCTAGATTTCTGCTGTTTAGGTTCCATATGTGGCTTGTTATGTTTTATTTATTTTGTCTAATGCAGAAATAGCAAAAGTAGGGTTTGTTCTGTTCAGAGCAGGTTGTGTATTTCCTACCAAGAACTTTGCCAGCTCCATTCTTCTTCAGTCTTACTCCAAACACGGGCGAAAACCAGACAGTAAGAACTGACCACCACTGAGCAGCACGTTCTGAGTTCCTGAAGAAAAATATGTTTGCATTCCAACAAGCATCAACCCAGGCTTGAGAATCAACATGCAAAGTAAGGAAAGCTGACTCAGTGGTTTTGCACTTAACTGTGTCAACCTGTGTTTCCTTACTGTGTCAACATCTATTAATCTGAGGTTGAACAACTGCTCTTTTCTTCCAAGATACGATGTAGTATATTTGCCAACTCAGCCTGCATACCTTCTTCATTCTTTCTAACATAATTCCCAAATCTTCAGTAACCAAGAACAAGTAAAATTTCCAAAACAGTTTGGGGACTGACATAGAGTTGCTAGCTTTTTAGTTTGGAAAATAAGGACATCAAAGAAAATCATTTACTAACACATCATAAAAAAAACCATATACCAAAGAAGTTGGAGGGGACTAAAGTTAGAATAATTTCTCTAATAGTTTTTCAAAATCTTACTCAACATCCTGCCCTCTCCCACTCACACACACACACATAGACCCTTGATTTTTTTCACTTAGCTTTGCTGTGGGCATGAGAAACTTTGTCATGAACTAGCAGTAGGACAAATGATTCTGTTTGTGATACTCTGCTCCATCATGCTCTCTTTATCCCGGTCTTGCTAAAGATAGTTCACTTTGTTTCAACCAGTCTGAAAAATGTCTCATTTGGGAGAAAATTCAAAACAAGCACTTAGTCTTATTTGTTACCATAACCTCTAGTTTCTAACACAGTGCCTGGAAGCAGAAGGTGCTCAAAAAATTCTTTTCAAATGAATGAATGAATGAATGAATGAAGGGCATAAACCTCTCCATTTTCTTTTCCCTAACTCTGCCTATTTGGTCAGGTGGTGCTTAGTGCTTTAGTTTACCTGTGGTTATTCTCTATGACTATTTCAATATGTGCAAACAAAGCAGTGTAAGAAGTGATTTCTCGTTGGGTTGATGGATGCGCTATGTGTCGTATTAACACATTCTTCCATCAGATGTGAACCTTGCTGTTAGGTTAATATCCACACTTTGCCATCACCTCTCCTTGGCTCACATCCAGATTTGGGCTCCAAATTTGGCAGCTAATCTGGGTCTTGTTTATTTATATTCTCTCCCAGATGACTCAAGTTTCAAAGCGAATAATCCATTAGAGTAATAGATGTGAGCAAATAGCATGATGTGGAAAAAATTAGGAAGCTATCTTCTAGCCCATTGTGTGTTCATAGAGAAGAGAATTATAAATCATGGCTTAATGTTGCTCTTATTTGAATGTTTAATTAATCAGCCTTTACAAATGATTTACTATTTAGCTTTTCAGATTTTTTTCCTTGGGTTAATAATGGTAAATTGCTCTAAAATGTTTTGGCTTATTTTCCATCCTGTTCACATTTTTTTGTTTTAACTCTGAGGGAGCTTAACATATATAGTAGGTGGTGATATCTCATGGAAGAAGCAAAAAACATAAAGAGGAAAGTTTTGGACTTGGAAGAAACTGGAAGTCATTGAATTCAGTGGTTTCCAAGTCATCTGAATGTGGGCAAAAGTCTCCCCTGACAATTATAAAAGATCAATCTGAGTAGGTTATCACTAATTTGGACTAACGTGCCATTGTAAAGATGAGGAAACCTAGGCCCAGAAAGGTAAATGGCCCCCTCTCTGGCATCTTTATAGAGCCAGCTGGTGGGGTGAGGACTAGGATGCAAGACCCAACACTCTGGGTGAACATCTCATTCTGCTTACACCCTCTATCCACTCCTGGCCTCCCTTCCTCCCCTCCTCACATATTCTTTCCATCATCTGATGTATAAGTTGAGGAAAGAAGCTACCTGTGTCTGGCTGTCAGCCCTCTTGCTTTTGTTATCCATGGGATCTGCCTGTCTGCAACGAGCAAGCAATTGGGTGTGTTTTTCCATGCTATAGATTTGTCAGGGTACCCCAGCACAAACACAGGCCATTTCAGTACTGCCTATGTTTTGGTGCACAGACTGTCTAATTTGGGGGTTTAGTGTCAGGAAGCCCAATTTTAGCCCGTATCTAAGCCATGTTCTCCCTACAGCTCTATGAAATATAAAACTGGCATTTTGCTTTTCATCTTTTCATTTTCTTGGTCACTCTAGATTTTAAATATAGCCAAGGAAGAAGAATTCTATTTATTGGGTCCCCATAAACTCTAAAGTAAACCTGCTGTCCTATACAAGGACAGTAATACTCAGCATTTTGGCTGAAAGACACCCCAGACAGCCTGCTACAAATGTCAACATCAGAGGATGATCCAGAGATAGCTGTGGCCATTTCTTCTATCCCTCTGCCTCTAAGTAGCTTCATGGGTCACCAAAATGTGAAGAAGAGATTCCTGCTGTGAAAGCTCTGGGCTCACCTAATGCTCAACTACCAGAGAAAGCTGGAGCCTGCAGTTCACATGGGCAGTTTAGGGTGGGTGTAGGAAAAAACTCTCCTCCCTGTCTTGAGTGTGCTGCTGTCTCCAAGCTGAGGGCTCTTGGGGAATTTCATTTGCTTTGGTCATAACCCTTGTCCAGTGGACCTTCTCACCTTCCCCCATACGCACACAATTTGTCTACAGAGGTACTGAACTCTAGCCTCATTAACATGCTATTCAATTATTGATGCCATGCCATCTCCCATACCTTTCTGCTTAGAAATCCAGACAAAACCTAAACTTGATCACTACAGGTTTTATACATGTAAAAAAAATTCTCATGTACCCCATACATTTGCACAAGAACCCCAATCTCAGGAAATGAATAAGAATTGGAAAAAGAGTATTATGTCTGCTGATTGCAAAATAAGGTAGTTTTACAGCTATTTCTCAAGTTAGGAGGTTTCTCCACAATCATCTTATTAAAATTCTCAAACTCTGAAGTAGTAACAATAAATTATTTAAAATAGCTTTGTTATTTTGTGTGATTAAAGAAGCAGTGTATGTGTACTGGAGAAAAATCAGAAAATGCATCAGCGTAAAGCAAATAAAGATAATTAGTAATCCCGCCACACAGATAATCACTGATCATATCTTGATGTAGTTTCCTAGACTCCTTTGCTGTGCTATGCATATACATGCTCATTTTGACAAGCTCATTCCAGATTGTTTTGTAGCCTGTTTTATCCTGTGACCTAATTTTAATGCTTATCCTGATAGACAACCTCAAGTGCACTTCTGCGTATCAAGATATAGCCAGAAGTAGGCAGCCACGGAATTAACGTTTCTTGAAAAGAGGCTCAGCCTCTGGTTTTAACGAAGCCCACTCACAGTGCGTGGTGACAGGGGAGCTAAGTCTCAGAATGAGAATCACCGAAGCAAATACCAATTTGGACAAGATAGATAAAGGGATGTTATTAGAGGAGCTGTCCTCCCAAAGATAATTAAATCTTTCCAGAAGTTAATCTGGCCAACCAGCATAATACCTGAAGATGGAAAACTTTTCTTTCTTTGTCACAGAACAGCTGTCAAATGCAAGTGATAAGAAGGTGGGAAAAATGAGTGATAATTGGAGTTTGAGGATCTGTGTGGTAAGTTTCAGTGACAGTGTTGACATTACTTTGGAACTCCATTGTCAGCGAATGGGATCTCTCGGCACGCACATCAATCCAACTGCTCCCTACAGCCTTAGTCTCTAGCATGGCTAAAGCACAAGGCGCAAGCACACACTTCTGGCGGCTTCAGAACCCTGCCTGAATTGCAGCTATGTGAGAGTTAGAAATACTGCTATGTCTGAATGTTTGTGTTCCTCCAAAGTTCATATGTTGAATCCTAATACCCCGTGCAGTAGTATTTAAGGGGTGGGGTCTTTAGGAGGTGATTAGGTCATGAACCTTCATGAATGGCATCAGTGCCCTTAATACAAGAGGCCTGGGGGGGCTTGTTTGCCCCTTCTACCATGTGAGATGCAGTGAGAAGATTCCCTCCATGGGGAAGCAAGCCCTCACCGGACACCAGCTGGAGCCTTGATCTTGCACTTCCCCGTCTCCAGAGCTATAAGAAATAAATTTCTGTTGTTTATAAGTTACTTAATCTAAGGTGTTTTGTTACAACAGCCCACGTGGACTAAAACGAATCCCAGATACAATCCAAGGTGAGAGTATTTCCGTGAATACTCCATGGTGGTTTTTTTATTCTTAAACTACTGATTGATATGGTGAAAGGAAGATATACAATTATTTTGTAAAAATAAGGTCAGTTATATTTTTCGTTGTTCTTTAGAAGTGTTTAGACAAACCAACTGCAGGCTTGACTAAACTTAACAAATTTTTTTTTTAAAAAGGTTTACATCTAGAAAGACATAGAATCATTTTTAATATTTTATCTGTAAGTACATATGGTGAAAATTCAAACAATGTGGAAGGTTATAAAATGAAAAATAATTCTCCCTCCCTTCCTCACTAATTACAAGCCACACGCTCCACAAGTAAACACCATTGTTTCTCATGAATGCTTAAAAAAAACCCTAATTGTACATTTTGCATCTTTTTAAAAATCTTAATATCACTTTAGATAATTCCATTTAACTATTTTTAGTATCATTTTGTCAAATATTGCTTCATATTTTAAAATACTGGATTATATAAAATATATAAATATTCCCCACCCCCACCTTAGCCACTATCTTTTAACATGCTCTGTTGCCTCCCCTTTCTGATGGTACCTTGGGAAAAATCCCATAGTTTGGGCCCTTTTTGTTGTAAGAACAGTCTCCTGTTGGTAACTAAGACTTGGTTTCAAGTATTAAAATGCCTCCCAAGTCTAAAAGCTTGAGTCTCACATACAATTCATAGCTTCTTTTCTTTCTTCCAATCTTGGGCTGTACCCCTACTGGGACCTGTAGAGGAAGAGGGCATGATCTAGTCTTCAATTTTCCTGTATTTCCTCTACCTCTCATTTCAGTATTCACAGAGGAGAAGGGATCAGACAAAAGAGGAAAAATCTTTTACTGATCTAGTCCTATCATTAAGGTCCTGTCTTGGCTAATACTGGCTGAATGAAGCCCTCTGTGGCAGGTTCTTTGTGAGATGCACGTGTGGGCTCTCTCACACTAGACGTCCCTGACATGAGTGATACACATTCTGAATGAAAATACCTCTGTCCTTTGTTCCTTGCCCTATTTCAGCTCTTGTTTGACCCAGTTACTCTCTTTCAGTGTTTAGCCTTCTTTCTGTCTGTTGAAGATGGTTGATGGTCTTCGCAGAATTTTTTTTTTTTTTTTTTTTTTTTTTTAGACATGATATCGCTCTGTAGCCTGAGCTGGAGCACAGTGATATTATCACGGCTCACTGTATCTTCAAACTCTTAGACTCAAGTGATCCTCTTGCCTCAGCCTCCTAAGTAGCTGGGACTATAGATAGGAGTGTGCCACCATGCCTAGCTAATTTTTCTATTTTTTTGTATAGACAGGATCTTGGTATGTTGCTCAGGCTGGTCTCAAACCCTGGCCTTGAGCAATCTTTCTGCCTCAGCCTCCCAAAATGTTAGGATTAGTGGTGTGAGGCACTGCGTCCTGCCTCTGCAGAATTTTATTAGTTCTACAGAAATGTGTTTGGCAGCTCTTCTTTAGAATATATTTGGGTCTTTAGAAAAATGCTTAGACAAAAGAAGGTATCAAGTTTAATAGTGTTTGGAGTCAGATAAATCCAAGTTCTCATCCATATGCCAGCTTGGACAAGTTACTTCATCTCTCTCATTTGTAAAATAGGAATAATGATGATTATTATACTTCACAGGGTGGTTGTAGGGATTACAGTACAATGCCTGATACTTAGTGGGAACTCAATGAAAAGTGGCTAACATTGTGATTTTAATGATTATCTAAAAAGCATAAGTGATGAAGAAGAACAATAGAATGAAAAACTTTGAGGTGGGAAGTTATGAAAAAATGTAACCAAATGGGTATACAAGAATATCTAGAGAAAAATAGAAAAAACAATGGTCTCAGATCTCAAAGTAACTAAGCCCTAGGAGATTCTCAAGGTTCCTCTGCCAGCAGCTGATACTAAGAGCAAATTATAGAATTTTTATCCTTGGGGTTGGGGGGAAGCTTATAACATAGCATGTGATTTTCTTTTTAATTGTTGTTTTAATAAAACCTTAAAAGTTGCACTGGTCTTCTTAGGCTGTGTTAAAAATGGCTTCTCTCTGTGTTTGTATAAGGGAAACAATATGATTGAATTTGATGAGAAAGAGAAGAAAATAGAGGGTTAGCAATAATTCAGGTGGCAGGTGGTCGTCTTTGCTCAGATTCACACAGTGTTTTAGGACAGTGTTTTAAGTGCCCAGCCTGAGATGATGCATCACTAGCCCTAATCCCAAACATGCATCTTTCTTCTAAGAGGTCTCACTTGTTTGGGAAGGAAAGGAATTGTTGCTACCCATGGGAAAAAAAAAAAGCAATTGAATAAACCATAGCTAGTGTTACCTAATTCCTTAGTTTATCTTCTGGAAGATGAAAATATTGTTTGGATATTGAAATTCCTTATCTGCTATGTGCATGAAAGATTAGTGAACATGCTGCAAGTGGCAATTGTTAGAACAAAAGAAAAGCTAAAAGAGATTATCTTCCGTAAAGCTTTCCTTGATCCCACCTTACCCCACCCACCTCCTCCAGAGGTGCCTCTCCTGCTTCTGAGACTCGCAGTAATTCATACCTCTCTCAAGGCACTTAATTATAGTCTGTCTAGAGTGTTTGTCCTTAGCTAGGCCCTTGAAGGCAAGGTATTTATCTTATTTGTTTTCTTTTTTGTAACCTGTGTGTTGCAGGTCTCATCAGCACACAACAACAGAAAAGGTCACAAAGTTTTGTTTTCCCACAGAGCAAAACTTTGTGTTTTATTCTACTGTGTCTATGACAACAAAATTAAAGAGCTCAGCAGCCTAAATTATTCCTGGATAATTTAAAAAAGAAAGGAATGTCTTTAGTAGTAAAACTGAGAACATTATATTTGAAGTATATTCTTGAGGTCTGGGAGCCATTCTTGCTTTTGAAAGAAGTGACTGTGCTCGGAGAGGCAAGATTATACTACAAAAGCCAGAAGGTACTTTCTTCCTTGGCTGGAGTTTGGTGGGGTAGCCTTGCCTATGTCGCCATAAAAGTGGCTTCAAACTTGAGTGCTTCAACATCCCTACCTTTGTTTCTCAATGAATTCATTCAATATGTAGTTTTTGAAGATTCACAATGTGCCATCTCTTAATGCACTCCTATCTCAGCCCTCAGCGAATATGGTAGGATGTTGCAGGGATCCTTGATTGTACAAAGGGAAGTATGGATCCTACCTTTGTCTTATCAACTCTCCACAACTGAAAAGGCCCCATGGACTAAACATGGTAAGATTCTGTGCCAGTGAGCCATGGTCTGGCTGCCACACACAACAACATTTATCAGTTATTCAGGGATTGCAACTTAGTACAACCCCTATGGAGAACAATATGGAGATTCCTCAAAGAACTAAAAGGAGACCTACCATTCAGTCTAGCAATCCCTCTACTGGGTATCTACCCAAAGGAAAAGAAGTCATTTTATCAAAAAGACACCTGCACTCGAATGTTTAGTGCAACACAATTCATGATCGCAAAGATGTGGAATCAACCTAAGTGTCCATCAATTCATGAGTGAATTAACAGAATGTGGTATATGTATACCATGGAGTACTACTCAGCCATAAAAAGGAATGAATTAATATCTTTTGCAGCAATTTGGGTGGAACTAGAGACCATTATCTTAAGTGAAGTATCTCAAGAATGGAAAAACATACACCACATGTACTCTTTAATAATTTGGAACTAATCAATGGGCACTCATGGGCACAGAGAGAAGTAAAAGTCATTGGAAATCAAGAATGGGAGGTTGGAGGAGGGGAGGAGTAAAAATTTACCTAACATGTACAATGAACACTCAGGTGATGGGCACACTAACCCTGACTTAAGCATTATAAAAGCTATTTATGTAACAAAAATATGTGTACCCCCTTAATATTTTGAAATAAAAAAATTACTGAGTACAAAATTGTGAGACAGATAATACGAAGCTGAGATACACATGCTCCCTGCCTATAGGGTTGAGGGTGACTGAGTCTCTGGCATCAGTGTGTGATTAGCTCTCTTCCTCATCCCATTAGATTTTCATCCACTTCAGTCTGTGTCTTTTAAAATTTTTATTTATTAATATATTAACATTCAGGAAAACTTACCTTTCATAGGTGTACAATTCTATGAATATTAATACGTACATAGTTTTGTGTAACTCCCATTATGATCATGATGCAGAAGAGTTGCATCATCCTCAAATCACTTTTGGCTGTCCCATTGTAGTCAAACCCTCCTCCCACTCCTATTTCCTGGTAACCATTGATCTGTTTTCTTTCTATATGTAGTTGTTATTTTTTTAGAATCTTACATAAACAGAGTATGCAACTTTTTGAAGCTGGATTTGTTTATCTAGCATGATGCATTTAAGATTTATCCATGTTGTTGCATGTACCAATAGCTTATTCCTTTCTCTTGCTGAGTAGTGTTCCATTATATGGGTATAACACTGTGTTTATCCATTCAATCATTGAAAGGCATTTGTTGGTTTTCATTTTTTTGGTGATTATGAATAGAGTTGCTATAAACACTCATGTGCAGGTTTTAGTGTGAACGTGCTTTTATTTGTCTAAGGTAAGTACTAGAAGTGGACATATGTAGGTGTATGTTTAACTTCATAAGAAGTTATCAAACCGTCAAGGGTCTGTACCATTTTGCATTTCCTCAAGCAATGTGTGATGGTTCCAATTGTTCTGTATCCTTATCAACACCTGGCATTGTCATTATTTTTCATTTTAGTCATTCTAATATATATAGTGGTATATAGTATCTAGTATATAGTGGTATGTCATTGTGGTTTTAATTTCACAGAATGGCTAATGATGTTGACATCATTTCATGGCCTTATTTTCCTTCTGTGTATGATCTTTTGTGAAGTCTTGACTAATTTTAAATTGGGTGGTTTGTTTTATTATCATGGAGCATTGAAAGTTCTTTGTATATGAGGATACAGACGCCTTGAATATGTGATTTGGAAAAATTTCCCCTAAGTCAATATCTTATCTTTTAAGTCTCTTAACTATCACAGAGCAAAAAAACTTTTATTGTGATGTAGTCTAATTTATCAATTTTTTCTTTTCAGGACTGTGCTTTTGGTGTTACATCTAAAATTTTTTCCTATGGTCAGGTCATGAAGACCTTTTCCCATTTTTTTTGTAAAAGTTTTATAATTTGTTTTGTATTTACATATATGATCTATTTTGATTAGTTTTTGTATAAGGGGTAATATTTAGACCAAGATTCATTTTATGTTTTTGCATATGGATTATCAATTAATTGTGTTGGGTGTCTTTTTTAGAGACTCTCTTTTCTCCTCTGAATTTCCTTTGTACCTATTACAAATCACTTGGCCATATTTATGGGGGTTTACTTCTAGATTGTGTTCTATTCCATTGATTCATGTGTCTGTCCTTTCACCAATATCACAAAGCTATGATTTTGTAGCTTTTTTGTATAATCTTAATATTGGGTAGTTTAATGTGTGATTCCTCCAACTTCTTTTTTTTCATTGTTCAAAATTGTTGTTCCCTTGCCTCTATATATAAATTTGAGAATTACCTTTGCTAATTCTATACTATAAATCTTTCTGATTATTTTATTGGAATTGCATTAAATCTATCAACATGGGCAGAGAGAATTGACATCTTTCACATGCTGAGTCTTCCAATCCACAAATGCAGTTCATTTATCAGTTGTTTATGTCTCCTTTTAGTTCTTTCAGCAGTGTTTTGTTGTTTTTAACATACAGATCCTGTCCATGTTTTGTTAGATTTATACCAAAGTATTATATATTTTTGGAGCTATTGAAAATGGGATTGTTTTTAATTTCTCTTTCCAATTCATTGCTATTAATTTTCTGTTGCTGTTTTAACAAATTACTGCACACTTAATGGCTTTACACAATAAAAATGTACTATTTATTCTTTAGGTCGGGAGTCCAATTTAGGTCACACAGGGCTAAAATAACACTGTCAGAAGGGCTGTGTTTCTTTCTGAAGGCTCTAGGGGAAAATCCTTGCCTTTACCAGATGCTAGAGGTTGACCATATTCTTTGGCTCATGGAACCCTTCTTCCATCTTCGAAACCAGCAATGGCACGTCAAGTTTCTGGCCTTGCATCCCTCTCTGATTATAGCTGGGAAATGTTCTCTAATTTTAGGAAATTATGTGATTGTATTGGGCCCACCTAGGTAATCCAGGGTAATATCCCTATCTCAAGGTCTGTAACCTTAACCATATCCACAAAGTCCCTTTTTGTCATGTAAAGTAATACAGTCACAGGTTCCTGACATCTTGCAACATTGTTGTGGATATCTCAGAAGGCCATTATTCTGCCTAGCACAGCTAATATGTAGAAATATGATTGATATTTTTGTGTAGACCTTGTATCTTGTGATCTTGTTAAATACATTTATTATAGTTGCCCCCTGCCCCCAGATCTATGGGATTTTATAGACGACAATCACGTTGTCTGTGAATGGAGGGAGTTTTATTTCTTCCTTTCCATTTTATATGACTCTCTTCCTTTTTCAGTCTATTCTTCTATCTGTCCTTCCTTCCATTCTTCCATCCTTTTTTTGCCTTATTCTACTGGCTTGAATCTTGAATACAGAGTAAAAATTGTGATAATGGACAGGATTTGCTCCTGATTTTGAGGGAAAGCATTCAGTATTTCACTGTCAAGGATGATGTTAATTCTAGGCTTTTGTAGACACCTTTTGTGCCTAGTTTGGGAATTTTTATTTTATTATGTCTTTATTATAAACAGATGGTGAATTTTGTCAAATGTTTAATGTTTTTATGCATCAATTGATAGAAACATTTTGTTTTTCTTCAGACTTTCAATGTAATGAATTACATTGATTGAATTTTGCATGTAAACCCAGCTTTGCGTTCCCAGAGTAAACATCACCTGGTTATGGTGTAGTATTCTCTTTATCTATTGCTAGAGTCAATTTGCTACTTTTTGAGGATTTATACATCTACATTTATGAGGGGTATTGGTCTGTAATTTTCTTTTTTTACACTGTCTTTGGTTAGGGTATCAGGGTTAACCTTGTCTTGTAATATTAGTTGGGAAGTATTGCCTCTTTTGTTACTTTCTGGAAGAGTATGTATAGAATTGTTGTTAACTTTTCCTTAGATGTTCAGTAAATTCTTCAATAAAATCATAGGGACTAGGGGTTACTTTTTGGGAAGCTTTTAAATTATGGATTCAATTTCTTTACTTGAATCTGTAGGACTTCTCAGATTATATTTAATCTTGGATAAATTTTGGTACTTTCTTGGTCTTGAGGAATTGTAATTTGTATATTCTCTTATTATGTCTTTAATATCTGTGGGATCTATAGTATCTCTTTTATTTCTGATATTGGTAATTTGTGACTTTTTTGTTAGCTTTAACAAGAAATAAAAGATTCATATAGGAAAGGAAAAAGTAAAATTGTTTGCTGATGACATTATCTTATAAATAGAAAACCCTAAAGACTACACCAAAACATTATTAGAACTGATAAACAAATTCATTAAAATAGCAGGTAACAAAATTAGCATACAAAAAATCAGTAACATAACTATACACTGAGCTATCCTAAAAAAGTTAAGAAAATAACCTTATAGGGTTAAAAAAATGCTTAGGAGTGAATTTAAGGGGATAAAAGATCTGTACACTGAAAACTATAAAATATTAATGAAATAAATTGAAGATACAAATAAATGTAAAGATATTTCATTTTCGTGAATTTTAAGATTAATGTTCTTAAAGTAGCCATACTACCCAAAGTGATCTACAGACTCAATGCAATTCCTATCAAAATACCAAAGTCATTTTTTCATAGAAATAGAACAGTCCTAAAACCTATATGGAACCAGAAAAGACCCCAATTAGCTAAAATAATCTTGAACAAAAAGACCAAATCTGGAGGCATTATACTTCCTGACTTCAAAATATGTTATAAATCTGTGGTAATCAAAACACCATAGTACTGGCATAAAAAGACACATTGACCTATGTAATAGGACAGAAAGCTCAGAAATAAACCCACATATTTAAGGTCAATTCATTTTTGACAAAGGTGCCAAGAGTGCACAATGGGAAAAGGACAGTCTCAGTCTCTTCAATGAATGGTATTAGAAAAATTAGATGTGCATAGGAATGAAATTGGACCCCTATGTCATATCATATACACAAATCAACTCAAAATAGATAAAAAAAAAATCTTAAATATAATACTTGAAACTGTAAAGCTATTTCAAGAAAACATGGGGGAAAAAACGCCATGACATTGGTCTGGACAATGACTTCTTGAATAGGACTCCAAAAGCATAAGCAACAAAAGCAAAAATAAGCAAATATGATTGCATCAAATGAAAAAGCTTCTTTACAGCAAAAGAAACAATTAACAGAGTGAAGAGACAACCCACAGGTTGGGGGAAAATATTTGCAAGCCATACATTTGATAAGGGGTTAATATCCAAAATACATAAAGAACTCAATTCAATGTTAAGAAAGCAAATAACTTGTTTAAAAGTGGGCAAAATATCTGAATTTTATTAATCTTTGCAAAGAGCTAGTTTTAGATTTACTGATTTTTAAAAATTTTATGCTTTAAATTTTATCAATTTTGCTCTAATCTTTATTTTCTATTTTTGAAGACATTTTCTTTTTAGCTATTATGTATACATACCAGTTGTACATGGTTATGGGGTACACGTGATATTTTGATACAAGCATACAGTGTGTAATGATCAAATCAGGTTAATTGGGATATCCCCTCACCTAAAGCATGTACTATTCACAATAGCTAAGATGCGGAATCAACCTAAGTGTTCATCTATGTATAGAGCAACTTTTTTTGTTCTATGTATAGTTGTTTGTCTCTGTACACCGCTGCTTCTGCAGCTATCACTGCTGCCAGTGCCGCAGGATTGCCTAGGGAGTCGGGAATGTGAAGGAATGGAGAAGAGCCCAGGGATCTTCTCTACTGAGCATTGGGACTCCCCTCCACTTTCCAATTCCTTCAGGCAGAACCAGAGAACTTTCTCAGGAGCTGTTTCTGTCTCTGTTCATGCCCACTTCTGGGGTTTGGGCCACTTTAAATCAAGGCCGGGGAATCCTGGAGGGAAAATTGGTAAATTCACTGCCACTTCATTGATACATTAAATTCTGGGATTCTGTTCCAATCTAACAGCTATTGTGTGCTTTGCAGAGTCTTCAAGTAGCTGCTTTATACATTTTGAACAAGTTTTATAGCACTATTCAGTGGAAGAGACAGAGGGAAGTAAGCATACTCTGTCAAACTCAGAATCACATTTTCAGGCTTACATTTCAGTCACATAAAAAGATGGAAATAATACAGACATGCATGTGTACTCACACTGTTCCTCTAAAACATATTACGAATATTGAGGCCATCAAACTTGTTATACTTAAACATTTATGACGCAAGTCTCTACTCTCAAAAGTGGGCCTGCTCTAAAGTATTTCTTTATTCTTTTTTAAAAAACAGGTTTATTGAGATAAATGCCACATCAGAGATGTAGCATGTCATATACCATTTAATTTAGCAAGTTAATATGTACTACTGAATGGTTTTTAGTACATTTACAGATGTGGGTAATGATCACCACAGTCAATTTTAGATATTTTCACTATCCCCAGAGAGATCCTGTACCCATTAGCTATCACTCTCTCTCCCCTCATCCTTTCTACAGCCCTAAGTCACTGACCTCATTTCTAGCTCTGTGAATTGGCCTACTCTGGACATTCCTTTACTCACACAGTTTTCATGGTTCAACCAAGTTGTAGCATGTGTCAGTACTTTGTTCTTTTTCATAGCTGAATAATATTCTGTTATATGACTTTTTTTTTTTAAACCCATTTAGCAGCTGATGGACATTTGGGTTGTTTCTACCTTTTGGCTATCATGAATAACGCTACATAAAATTTGTGTACGAGTTTTTGTGCAGAAATATAATCTCATTTCTCTTGGGTACATACCTAAGAGTGGAATTGCTGGATCATATGGTAACTCTATGTTTAATAGTTTGAGGAAATGCCAGACAATTCCTCAAAGCAGTCACACCATTTCATACTCCCACCCATAGTGAGATTCTGATTTCTCCACATCCTCGTCAACACTTGTTATGATCTGGAGTGTGAGTGGTGTCTCACTGTCGTTTTAATTGGCATTTTCCTGATCAGTAATGAATGAGATCAAGAATCTTTTCACGTGCTTACTGGCCAATTGTATACATTCCTCAGGGAAATGTCTATTCAGATCCTTTCCCTATTTTAAAAAATTGAATTATTTGTCATTATTTAGTTGCAATATTTCTTTGTATATTCTAGACACAAGTCCCTTATCAGATACATGTTGTGAAGATATTTGCTCCCATTCTATGGGTTATCTTTTCACTTTCTTGATGCTGTACTTCACAGCACAAAAGTTTTTAATTTTTATGAACTTACTTTTCCTTTTTGCTCATGCTTTGGTATCATATTTAAGTATCCTTTGCTAAATCCAAGACCATATAGATTTAGCTCTGTTTTCTTCTAAGAGTTTTATAGTTTTAGCTTTTATATTTAGTTCTTTGATTCATTTTGCCTTAATTTTTGTATGTGGTTTGAGATAAAGGTATAGCTTCATTCTTTTGCACATGGAAATACAGATGCCCCAGAACCATTTGTCAAAGAGACTTTTCTTTCCCCACTGCATTGTAGGTCTTGGCAACTTTATCAAAAGTCGGTTGACCATAGATATAGAGTTTATTTCTGGGCTCTGAATTCTATTCCACCGATCTCTCTCTCTCTCTCTCTCTGTTATTTCTGAGGGTTTACTTGAGTATTATCTCACATGTGCTTATGGAAAAATGCTCCTTTGGCTAACCTGCTCTGGCCTTTGGTTTTGCTTCCCTACAGCATGCTTGGTTGCAGTGTGCTCTACTGAGTCCTTTGGGCACAGCTGTCTTTCACAAAGACTGTCCCTCTTACCCCAATATTGTGGCCCTACAACTTAAAATTACTACCCTGTCAGACCCAATCTCAGGTCTCCTACTGGACTGGTTTCCTTTCTTCTTTCAAGATAGTTTCCCAAGTTAACATCCATTTTTGTTTCATGGGAATACTTCATCTCCAAATATGGGGTATAGTTTAGTCCTATAGTTCTGTTAAATTAATCACTAAACAATCTGACATTGTTTCATTCCGCTTACTGCACAACTTCCTACAAACACCTTTTTTTGTGTCTTTTGTAAATATATATTTTCTAAAACCATCCTTTCAAAAAAGATACCCTGAAATAATGACTTTGAGGGATCTGGAGTACTAATCTTCAGATCCTAGATGGCTCCTGTCAGTGGGGCTCAGGATGGGACGGCAGCTTACCCCACTGGTTCTCTGGTTATAGAGACGATATTTGGATGGGTCATCTTGATTTGTCCTTTATATGTGTTGGTCTGTGCTTTATACATGGGCATTTATTGGTGGTCATTCTACCACTACCACAGCTTTCTAGGACAGCTTTCTGTTGGGTGTCTATCTGGCAGAACCAAAATCTCCAATAGTGGAGATTTATTTTAGCTCCTAGCATTGCATTCAGGCATAATATTGGGGCTTGTACTTTTTGTTGTTAAAGTGAGCTGAGCAGTGTCTAATGGACAAGCTTTCTCCCTTGAGTCTCTTCGTTTGGCTGCACACTGAGCAAAGTGCCTCAAATCTTCACTCTCTTCAATTTTCTCATGCAGAATTAATAGGTAGTTAATATTCCTGCCCAAATACTTAAAAAAATATTGCATGGCAGGTTGCACAGCTAATGGCTTCATTCCTAGGTGTCTTTTAGGAGTGAGGCAAAAATGTAGCACAGTACTGCTAATCTTGTTCATAGCACCTTCTGCCTCACTTTTAATATTTGGTTGACTCAGGTGTGGGGCTCCCTAGAAATAAGCCCAAACATTGGGTCCCAGACAATGAGTTACCACAAGAAGCAACCGTCTCACAGAGCCTCTTTCTTTCTCTGAGAGTATTCTAGTAGGAAGTCTGTTTATTGAGTAGCATTTCTCCCATGATACCTGAGTGATTTTGAGTGATTGTGATCCCTGGTGGAATAAGTTTGTGCATAGAGGGTGAAGCAATCAGTTACCACGCACATGCTTCCTGCTTCTATTACCCAGTCCCAGAAACCAGAGATTTATAAACACTAATTATGGGGGCTTTCTAGCTTAGTTTGCAGATAATCTACTTGACTGACAAAAGTTTCCAGTAAAAAATCTGCCATTATTCATTTTAGTATCCACCACTCCCAAATAAGCTAAATAGGCCCTCGGGAACAAACCCAGGGTTTACAATGGGCTTTGTAGCCCCTGGCACCATCTGCCATTCATAGTTTTTACCCATGTCAGTCTCATCACCTCTGGGAGCTTAGAGCTTGCCAGTGGTACCTCTCCCTCTACTCAACTCCCACGTTCAGGGTCCCAGCATTAACAAGAGACTGTTTCTTCTTTCTGCATCTTAACACATTCAGTCCTGGATTTCTTCCAATGCTCAGTTCAAATTTCTCAAATCTCAGTTCTTCTGTGAATCACCCCATTCTCTGTGCCATGGCACTGTGTGGATCTGACAGAAGAGAATGGCCACTATCAGAACTATTTTTAACCTTCCACTTCGTTTCATTTTTACCTCCAATCCAGTTCACATCATGCTGCTTAACCAAATATAAGGAGAAACTAGAAGCAGTCTGAACTATAGCACTTCATCTTTATTTCTATTATAAGTTTCTTTTCGCCACTAAACGACACACTCCTTAAGGGTGTTCATCTTTCAGTTTTCTGAAACAAAATGTAGTTTGCAGATAATGATAAAGCAACATCAATGCCCAAATAGTTAATGTTCATTGTCTTATATGAATATCAGAAATGAAGATAGGGTTTAGGCAAAATATCCCAGATTGGCTTAGAAATCATAATTCTGGGTATTTCATGAAGAACTAGATGCATTTGGTAAAGTAAGTTTATGCTCAGCAAATATTGTTGAATGCCTGAAAAATAATAGGCAGAAATTATTTCATATGGCATGAGTAAATATAGAGCAAGTCACATTTTCATATTTAAGCCTGATAGGTATATTTTTGTGATCTTTCATCTTGTAACCTAGCCTCTCAGATTATTAGATTTTGGAGTCTTCTACAGCTGGATTAACTTAGAAGATGGTCTTGTTAACTCTTCAGAGCTCTCTGAAGATGTCAGTTTCTTGGTAAATGAAATATTTTGTAATTTTCCTTGGGACATTTCCTTTGTAGTACATTTTCAATGAACTATTTGTACAAGTTAGTATCGATAATTTAGGTAAATAAAAATATTTACCTTTGCACTATGTTCACATAAGGAACTGTGATGAAATTTATAGGGGTGAACAGAATCACTTATTTCTATATAATTGGATATTAGACTCTTCAGCAAATTATTTAGTTCTTCCATTTGGCTTGTTGATGGATGGGATATTTGTAGTTTTTTTAAACTGGAACTATTATATATGATTTTAAGTTAAATTCTAGATATCCCTAATATTGATCATTTTCTGGAAAAAATGAAGAGGTTGACATAGTGACTTTAATGCATTCTTAAAAACTTTTAGGCAGTAAAATTCTGAAGTTCATGCAGCTCTCTTGAACATCAAGAAATGCCTTAATCTAATTGTAACAAAGAGGTTTAATATATAATTCAAATAGATGTTGGTTGAATAAGGAATTTTATAATTTTGAGCAATTTTCTTAGCTTATTTATACTTAAAATTCAATATCAAAAACTTGCTTGGAATCATTCCAAATTTGTGGCTTACCATCTTCTAGTAAAGCATAGAAGGTTGTAACAATTTCTTTTAAATAGAAAAAAAGGGATATCTCTTCTTTCATTTGGTCAATAATTCCAACCTTATGGAATTACTGTCAATTGATTTAAAACCTAAATTTAGTCTTTTACTGAGTAGGTAAGATACAAAAGTGAGTTCTGTCAGCAAAATATCTCTGCTGTCTTCCTTGATGACTTCACAGCCTGCATCTGCTTTTTGGATACTATGAAAGCAACAACATAAAAACACACTTTTAGCAAACCTTTAAAATTGAGCAATATAGACATATAACTATGTAGTTTGCAGATAATGATAATTATCTTGAGCTGTGTGAAGACTTCTAATGCCCTTCCTTTTTAGGGCTTCTTGTTCTTTGGGGAAACTAATAAGAAAAGTAGGACTGAAGGGGTGAGGAGTGGTGGGAAGGAGAAAGGTAGTTTCAGATTTGATATCTTTTCTAGTGAGCACGGGGACACAAAAGAAACTAACATGTCTTTTGGTAAGTACCTCTTACTGTCTCTCCAACAAAATCAAACTGCTACCAGTTGAGAAAAACCAACAAAGCTGGTTGAGTTTGCCCAGAAAAACCAACAAAGCCGGTTAGATCAATGAAACATCCTAAATTTGGAAGAAGTCAAAATATATTACTATTTGAATTCCAGGTTGGCCATTAATCAGTAGTGTGATCTTGGGTTGGATCTTGAGACATTTTGAGCCTTAGTTTCCTTATATATAAAAAGAGGATTAACTCATATTTTACCCAAAATTTGCTTTAATAGGTCCTATCTTGGATGTTGGCATTGCCATTCACCTTGTAGGCCAAGACTCCTCTGCCCTTCTTACTCTGTAAATCTGACTGGCCACCATGAACCCTTGGTTTCCATTGCCAATGTCTTCATTCCCCTTGTAGTCACCTGGTGCTTGGACTTCTGCAATAGGCTTATCTTAGTCACTGTGCCTCTGGTAGCTCACATGCTGCCTCCTCAAGAGAGTCCCCTCTGGCTACCCCATGTAGTTTATAACCTCTCTTCTCTGTCTGTGTCTGAAACTTGGGGCAGCATCTATTATAGTATACTCCATTTTCCTCATCAAAGTCTATGTCATGGTTGTCTTTCAGCCTGCCTTTTAACTAGGTGTCTGGAACACAGTAGGAGTCCAGCTCATATTTGTTGAATAGGTGAATAAATGAATTATACCTATTTTGCATGGTGGTTATAAAGGTAATCTATGCCAAAAACAATTAAATAAATGGCCCGCATAATATTATGATTAATATTATTTTATTCTCTGAAAAAGTTTGTAAATGTTCAGCATGTTTCCATAATGCTTGATGCTGATTATTACAGGTAATATATTAATTCAGATATCAGTGCCACTGATTAGTGAATCAACCTCTAGACTAGACTCATTAAGTTAGTTAATTGTTTCCTTATCTAAGGAACAGTCCTTTTCAACTCAGATCCGAATAGGGAGGCAGAAGATGAAGAAATACAGAAGATGCAGAGACAACCAGGATGAGAAAAAAAGATTCAGATGGGGGTGTGGGCTGAGATAATTCTGAGTCACAGCTGATGAAGTGTTTCACCACCTCCCTGGTGAGCAAGGGCCCCAGCTAATTTCACACTCACCCTTACACTATGTGTGTATGGTAGTGTGTGCGTATAAGAATAAATAATACATGGTTTAGAAAAATGCATGTGATACATACTACAGGGTGAAACTAGTCATTTTTAGTAAATTTTTCTATTATAAAGCCTAGAGAATGGGTACCCATTCCAGGATCCATAACTTCAATCAATTGACACATGCAACCAATATTCTGATGCTCAGAGTGGAAGGACTGAGAGAGCATCATTCCTTACAGCCTGCTTTCTGGATAAGACACAATCTATCTTGAAGTGCTAGGCATAGGATTACCAGACCCTCCCACCCCTTTAATTTGGACTTTGTACATACAAAGTATAGAAAGGGTATGATGATGATGTGAATTTAAAAATTTAAATAATCTAAAATGTGGACTGCTAGTCCCTGTTGTTTCTTTTTCTGAATATTGCTAAGCATTTAACATTTCCATGCATAATTTCCCCTTATCCAAGTTTGAAGAAATCTGAACAGCTTGGGAGAAGAGTGTGTGTTCTGGTATTCTGACAACCAGAAACACCCTTTAAAAGTTGTTAATGGGTATTGAAAATCTTGGTAAAACTGACTCGCCTGCTTTCCTGCCTTGGACCGTCTGGTGTGCAGAACTGATGAGAGTGGATCTTAGACTTGCCCTCTGCCATCACTCTGACCACAGAGGCTCTTTGGCACCAACATGAAGTTGGAGGCAGAGTAGGAGAATGGAATAGAACTAGTAACTCTGGAATGTTCTGTGGAAGAAGTTCCCTTGAAAACAAATTTTCTCACTTGATCTTGTTTTGCTGTAATTCCTGTAATTTGTCTCTTTCTTCTGAAAGAAGAGAACAACAAAGTAATTTCTTCCACTCAAAGTCCTGGCTGCCAGTTCATCAGTATCTGACTAGAATGAGCCTTCGGGGATGTTGAGAAGGTCAAGGACTGATTTGAAGCTTTTAAATCAATTTTTAAAGTATTACCAGAACCTGAGGGCTCTTCAATGAAGGTACAAATAATTATTTTTTTAAAAGTGAGAATGTTTATACTGGAGAAAGTATGGTAAAAATAGGCAGTTTATCCACTGCTGGTCTGAGTGCTGGTAGAATGAAATTGGTACCTTTTTGGAAAGCACTTTGTCAGAATGATCCAAGAGTACTAAAATGTTCATACCCTTTGATCCAATAATTCTGAGACTCTGTCCTGAGAGCTGTTTCAGAGAAAGAATAATCTTTTTACATAAAGATGGTCAGCAAAGTACTATTTAGGATATTAGACAGCAAAAAGTACAATTATGTATGTTAATTAAAATGGTATGTGCACTGATTGTGGAGTTAGTAATATTAATGGATATTTTAGGTTAAGAGAATCAAGATGGTTATACAAAGATGTATGAAATATGATTAAAACTGGGCAAAATTAATATACCTCATATAACTAGGACACTTTGCTTTTCCTTTGAAATCAACCTTGGCATGGGGTTCATGTTATGAAACAAAAAAAATAAAAAAAGAAAAACAGAAATCTCAAAGAATTAGTATAAATTAAATTTTATTGTGTTCTCTTGGAAAACATTAAAGGGGATTTCATTTTCATAACACATATCTGATGTACTTAAAGTTTCTCTTCCCCTTCCCATTGCCCCAATGCCTCAGTCATTGGAGGACAGAAGCTTCCCACAATTCTCTCTCTCTCCCCCCTCCCCCTCAAAAAAACTCACCCTTAATTCCCACTGGACTGGCACTGGTCTGTCTTGTTCTTCCTTTCTCATCTATATACTCTGTCCTTTTATCTTCCTAGAAGGTAAGTTTCTGCTGTTTCCAACATATATCATTCAGAGCTGGTTTCAACTCTTTCTACTGCTTCATCTTCTCAACTACCTGATATTCTACACAACTGAGGTCTAGGAATGGAGTGAGTAAAGAAAAACAAATCTCTGCAGTGGGCTGGTCACAGGCATTGAGAGACTGTGAACACCTATATCTTAATTTTTTTTCCTGTCTGACATATTTTGAGATACTTGGAGAACATACACTGAAGTGTTTTAATTTTGGGTATGGGCTGTTTTAATCTTTTGAGTTGGTCTTTGCTTTTTAAAATTCTTATGTTGAAGATGTGTATTTTTTTCCAACCATCAAAAGGAAAACATATGTTAAAAAGAATTTTACCTCCAAACTTAAAAGTAGAATAAAAAAGGGTAAAACAAATGAAATTAAATGAAACTAGTAGGTATGGGATATTAATAGCTGTGTCAGTGAGAATGACTCCGGAGAAGAGAGAGGGGATGGACACTATGATTACATTAAAAAAAGGTTTACAATTAAAGAGAAGGAAAGGAAATAAGCTTACAGTTATATTTCTAGAAAAATCAACTACATATATTAGAAATCCTTTTTCCCAAATATAATTATTTAGCATTGTAATATAGATATCTTTTCAATAGAACTCATACGGAATGCTCAGGTTCATGTATTCCCTCATCTCAAGGCCAGAATGTACCCATATTATTCTAGATAGATGTGAAATTCCTCCTTCAGAAGATCTCTACCATAGAGGAAATTAATCTCCCAGGATTGCTCATTCCTATGCCTGTGACCTGAAGTTTTCCTGCAAGAATGTCTATCCAGACTAAACTTTCTGGATGGAATGGAGGTGAGACGCAGTTGTGTAGTCATTATCCTTCAAGCCTTAACACTGTTCACCCTTCTGCATTCTGGAGGTCAGATTACTGCAGCTCTTTTATAATTTTTCCTCTAAGGGTCTATATGTCCTCCCTCAGCACCTTTGTATCACCTGGCCTCTCTAAATATTTTCATGGAATCTGAGTCAGTGGCAGCTGGATCATTTTCTTGTTATTCATTGCTATTCTCGACATTGTTTAATGATACAAAACTCTGGTTGTCTCACACAAATATACGGTAAGGGGGGTAGAAAGACAAAAGTAGCAATGATAATATGTAATCTTGACATTAATCCTACAAAATACTTAACTATCATCGTTTCCATTTTGTTATTGAGAAAGTGGAGGCTTAAGAGTGGCTAAGGTTTAATTTAATCATGTCCCATTCATTTATTTTTGTTGCTGCTGTGATTGCCTTGGGGGTCTTCCTCACAAATTCGTTGCCTAGGCCAATGTCTGTAAGAGTCTTTCCTACATTTTCTTCTAGAATTCTGATTGTATCACGCCTAAGGTTTAAGTCTGTTATCCACCATGATTTGATTTTTGTGAGAGGTGAAAGCTGTGGGTCCTGTTTCAGTCTTCTACAAGTGGCTAACCAATTCTCCCAGCACCATTTGTTGAATAGGGATTCTTGTCCCCAGAGTATATTCTTTCCCGCTTTGTCAAAAATTAGGTGACTCCCCTTTTATGATAAAAACGCTTAACAAAATAGGCATTGATGGAACCTACCTAAAAATGATACAAGCCATATATGACAAACCCACAGCCAACATCATACTGAATGGAGAAAAACTGAAAGCACTCCCACTTAGAACTGGAACCAGACAGGGCTGCCCATTGTCTCCATTACTTTTCAACATAGTATTGGAAGTCCTTGCGAGAGCTATCAGGCAAGAGAGCAGAATCAAGGGAGTCCAAATAGGGAAGGAAGAGATCAAACTCTCACTTTTTGCTGATGATATGATGTTATATCTGGAAAACCCCCAGGATTCAACCAAGAGACTCCTGGAATTGATTAACGAATACAGCAAAGTCTCAGGCTACAAAATTAATATACACAAATCAGAGGCATTTATATATGCCAATAACAGTCAATCGGAAAACCAAATTAAAGACTCAATACCCTTCAAAATAGCAACAAAGAAAATAAAATATCTAGGTATATATCTAACTAAAGAGGTAAAGGACCTCTATAAGGAAAACTATGAAACACTGAGAAAAGAAATAGCAGAACTTGCAAATAGATGGAAAAATATACCATGCTCGTGGATCGGAAGAATCAACATTGTTAAAATGTCTATACTACCCAAAGTGATCTACAGATTCAATGCAATCCCTATTAAATTACCAACATCATTCTTTACAGACATAGAGAAAATAATTATACACTTTGTATGGAATCAAAGAAGACCCCATATAGCAAAAGCAATTTTAAGCAACAAAAACAAAATGGGAGGTATTAATTTGCCAGACTTCAAACAATACTACAAGGCCGTGGTTCTTAAAACAGCCTGGTATTGGCACAAGTGCAGGGACACAGACCAGTGGAACACAACAGAAAATCCAAACATAGAACCATCCTCATATAGTCACCTAATTTTTGACAAAGCGGGAAAGAATATACCCTGGGGACAAGAATCCCTATTCAACAAATGGTGCTGGGAGAATTGGTTAGCCACTTATAGAAGACTGAAACAGGACCCACAGCTTTCACCTCTCACAAAAATCAAATCACGGTGG
Source organism: Eulemur rufifrons (assembly GCF_041146395.1). Lineage (NCBI taxonomy): Eukaryota > Metazoa > Chordata > Mammalia > Primates > Lemuridae > Eulemur > Eulemur rufifrons. The sequence goes on from NC_090984.1 coordinate 91,061,679, forward strand.
ATAACAGACTTAAACCTTAGGCGTGATACAATCAGAATTCTAGAAGAAAATGTAGGAAAGACTCTTACAGACATTGGCCTAGGCAAAGAATTTATGAAGAAGACCCCCAAGGCAATCACAGCAGCAACAAAAATAAATGAATGGGACATGATTAAATTAAAAAGCTTCTGCACAGCCAAAGAAACAGTCCAGAGAATAAACAGACCACCTACAGAATGGGAAAAAATTTTTGCATACTACACATCAGATAAAGGACTGATAACAAGAATCTATTTAGAACTCAGGAAAATCAGCAAGAAAAAATCAAGCAACCCTATCAAAAAGTGGGCAAAGGACATGAATAGAAATTTTTCAAAAGAAGATATAAAAATGGCTAACAAACATATGAAAAAGTGTTCAACATCTCTAATCATCAGGGAAATGCAAATCAAAACCACAATGAGATATCACTTAACCCCAGTGAGAATGGCCTTTATCAAAAAAACCCAAAACAACACATTTTGGCGTGGGTGTGGAGAGACAGGAACACTAATACACTGCTGGTGGGACTGTAAACTAGTGCAACCCCTGTGGAAAGCATTATGGAGGTATCTTAAACAGATTCAAGTAGACCTGCCATTTGACCCAGCAATCCCATTACTGGGCATATACCCAAAGGAAAAAAGGTCATTCTGTAACAAAGGCACATGTACCCAAATGTTTATAGCAGCACAATTCACAATAGCAAAGATGTGGAAACAACCCAAATGCCCATCAATACATGATTGGATTAGTAAACTGTGGTATATGTATACCATGGAATATTACTCAGCTATAAGGAATGATGAAGATACGACATCTCTATGGTTCTCCTGGAGAGAGTTGGAACCCATTATATTAAGTGAAGTATCCCAAGAATGGAAAAACAAGCATCACATGTACTCACCAGAAAATTGGTTTCCCTGATCATCACCTAAATACAAATCTGGGAACGACACCAATCGGACATCAGACTGAGGTGGGGGGTAGGGGAGGGGATGGGGGTATGCCTACCCAATGAGTGCATTGCGCACCGTTTGGAGAGTGGTAACACTTGAAGGTGCTGACTCGGGAAAGGGGGGGTGGGGAAAAAATATGAAACTATTGTTTTTAAAAAAAAAAAAAAAAAAAAGAGTGGCTAAGGGGTGGGCAGTGTCACACTGCTGGGGAGAATCAGAACTGAGATAATGGAGAGTCTCACTCCAGAGCTCAAATTCTTAACCAACTGAGGAGCTTTCCCATCGTACTAAATCCATGAGTGCACTTGGACTGAGGTCGTCTTGCATAATATTTGAATTCTTTCTATTAACGTTAACCTCTGCTAGATGAGCGCTTGTCATTAGCGTTTGGCTATAGGTGTGCCTGATATTCTAGAAATTCGTTTCAAATAGTGGGAGAGACAGAGTACTTCTGTGACTTTGAGTAAATTATTTAATTTCTCTGTGCCTCAGTATACTCATTAGTAAAACAAGGATAACACCAGCACTTTCCTTATAGGGTTGTGAAAATTGAGTTAATGCTTGTAACACAAAATAAATACATGTTAGAAAATTGCCTGTTGCACAGAGAACCAAACAAGATCGTCCTGTTGCTGTTAAGAGGCAGCATCCCTGAAAGCTGTGCTCAGGGGAAACCACAAAGGAGGCAACCACATCTTCCTATCCCAACTCCTGTCCATGCTCAACCTTGAAGACCCTGGGGAAAGGTGATTCGTATCTTAAATAGCTATAAAGTCACTATAAGCTAAATAGTCTTTCTTCTAATTTCTTATCAAATACTAGGGAAATGTAAATGTTACAGATTCAAAGTTTTTCCTTGTTGGGAAAGAGGAAGGACAGTGAAGCAAATAAGTATAGTAGATGCTGTAGATAAACTTGAAATCTGTTTTGCTCTGGAAAAATCAAATGCAAATAAGGTGGCATTAGTAATGCATTTGTCTTGTGACAACCTGCCCTATATTTGTATTCATGATAGCAAATTAATTTCAGGATATAGTCACTGTGGTCCATAAACATGGCTGAGTCATCAGCAGAGTGCTGGCTTCCCACTGAGGAAAACGCTTTTCATAATTTTGAGCCAAAATCATCATGATGCTGCTATGCTCATAGATGCTGTGTGTGTGTGTGTGTGTGTGTGTGTGTATGTACTTAGCCACAAGAAACCTAGAACATAATGAAAAAATCTTTCCTCCTCTAGAGAAAAGTTTTGATAAAATGAGGTTCTCTTGGGCAGGTGTGGTCCTTAGCAAGACAATGAGGTAGGTGAGTGAGGTGTGCTCAGCCTCAATGCCTCTGACTCTCCCAGGATTAATCACTTCGGAACCATATCCCACCTTCCCTGAAGCCTTAGAATTGCCTCCCTGGCTTTCAAGGCCGCCTCCTGCGGCTCTGTAATAAAGTCTGCCCTCCCTTGTGCAGCCTTGTGCTGTGAATTTCTTCTGTGCTTTCTTCCCCATCTTCATTATTTCCCTGTTCTGTCAGAATCATCCATGGAACCTCACTTGATATCAGATTTAGCAAATAAAAATTCAGGATGCCCAGCTAAATTTGAATTTCAGATAAACAACAAATAATCTTTTAAGCATGTCCCAGGCAAAACTTTGTATATATACCTAGTAGTATTCATACAAAGTAGTATTCATTGTTTATGAAATTCAAATTTAACTGCATATTAATGGAAACTGGAGTAAAGGGGATCTTTTTGTTATATGATGAAAGAAAACTTAGCTGAATTGTGTTCTATTGTTATATGGGAAGCATAACTTGTAAGGGATGAACTTGTGGATATTGAGCTAAAGGTATCTCTAAGCAAAGTGTTGAAGGTATAGCCTGGTTTCTTCTTGCTTTCTTATAGTCAATTGTGACAGAAAGGAAATAGACTGAGAGAAGTGCTCTAAGCAAAAATAGAATCAGAACTTGCTGATTTGGGAAATTCTCAGCTTATCTGGATTGAAAAGATGCCACAATTAAGAGATTTACTGTCAGGAAATCGTGCTCTGGAGAGAAAGCCAAGGGGACAACCTTTCACTAGTTCCTTGTTAGGGATCAAATATTCAGTCACATTAGAGCCTTTGAAGAGATTATGCATGTGACTCATGGATCCTTGAGCTGTCTCAGGAGAAGTAACAAACAGAGATGTGATTATCCAGGAAGGATCTCTGCAGGAGCCTCTTGTCTAATGGAGTAAATCTGTGAGACAGACGTGGAAAACCACAACATTCTTGAGGATTTTATATCATCAGAAACACTGCCAGCTTGGACCGAAAGGAACAGGGAAGGGAAGAAAAGAAGGTAACCAGGCTCCCAAAATTCTACATGCAGGAAACAGGCTGACAAATTACTCAGTTGAAAAGATGTTCTACCTTTCATGAAAAAGGAAGGATGATTCAGATGACAAACCTGTTGGCCAAAAGGGCAGAGTTTTATGTCCAGAGGATGGAGCTGTGGGCCCAGAGAGCAGAGCTGCAAGACACACAGGATTATTCCCAGACCTTGAAACCTAACGAATTTTTCCCAGTTGGATCTCAATATTGCTTAGGATTAGTGATTCTTTCCTTCGTTCCCTCCCCCTCTACCCTTTAAATATAGAAATGACTATGACTGCTTTCCTATATCTGTCCTATCATTGTATTTTGGGATCACAAAACTTGTTTTCTAGGTCAACAATGGGGAAGAATTTTGTGCTGATGGTCCATACCAAGAGTATCACCCATACGTTATTTTGGAAAATGAGATCCAGAACTTTTGGGTTGATATTTAGATGAGATTTTTGAATTGCATTGATGTTATAATGAGTTGAGACTTTGGGGAATGTTGGGATTGGGTGAATGCATTTTGCATATGGAATGGATGGGAATCTTGGGGGCCAGAAAGTAGACTGTGGTAGGCTGGACAGTGGCCTTCAGAGTGTCCATGTCCCAGTCCTCAGAACATGTGACTATTTTGCTTTATGTGTCAAAAGGGACTTTGCAGATGTGATTAAATTAAATATCTTGAAATGAGATTATCTTGAGTTATCCAGGTGGGCCCATGTAATCAGAGGGGTCCTTAGAAGATACAGGGATGGAAACAGAGGTCAGAGTAGAGAAGATATTAACACTTTGCTGTGGACTCTAAAGATGCAGGAGAGGCCAGGAGCCAAGGACTTTAAGGTAGCCTCAAGCCAGAAACAGGAAGGAAACAGATTCTCACCTGGAGTAACTTTTAGAACAGTAAGATAAAAAATTGGTGATGTTTTAAGCCATCAAGTTTTTGGTGATTTGTTACAGCAGCAATGGGAAATCAATACACTTGGTGTCCTATATTTTACCTGGCAACCCTAGTTCTGGCAAGAACTAATTTTGTTAGATACCTACTATGGACCAGAAGCTTTATATACATTAGCACACTTAATTCTTTTGAAAACATTGTGAAGTAGGACCATTTTACAGATAAGATAACTGAAGTTCAGAGCAGTAGTAGCAGAATTTAATTTGAATTCAGGTCTGAGGGACAGGAACCTAACTTCATTCCTTCTTCCTCTCTTTTCCTCTTCCTCCTCTTCCTCATTCTTCTCACCATCATCATTCACACAGTATTATCTTTGGAGAATCTCTTTCTGGGGCAACGTATATTCTTGATCAATGAGTTCAATGCCTCTTCTCCCTATTTATAGAGACACCTTTGCTTATGGAATATCTTATCAATTCCCATCCAAAGTACATTCCAATATAAACTAATGAGCTTCTGAATAAATAAATGTTCCACTGCAGTCAAAATGAACATTCAAAAGGCTATACTTATAGATCAAATACACATTCTTCAATGCCAAAAAGTTCTGGCCTGCTCTGCAAGTAAAGAAAAGGATCCAAATGGTATAAATTTTAGCAAATGAGCCAAAATAATTAGTTTCCTTAGACAATTAAATAAGATAATAAACGAAAAATGTTCCACTATCAAGTCGGTAGAGAAGCAAATTCACTGTCTTTATTAGCAGTTTGCTTGCAGATTTTTATTTGAGCTAATGAACATTTTAATAGCTCAAGGGAAAACAACTCACATGCTGAAGACTCAGACCTCTGCTAACTGAGGAGCTGCTGTTTAATTGGGGACGGCCAGCGGCATATATTGCTTTTCTCCATCTTCAACCTGAAGTACTTCCCCACCACCTTCTCTCCCTGTGCCCCAACCTTTTCCTAAAATCCTGTAAGTGCTGTTTGTGCAAGAAAATTCCCACAGAGAGCTTCCAGCAGACTGAAGATGTTATCCATTTATGTATCTGCCAGTTGACCAGCAAAGAACATCTGGCAGTGCAGCTGGAGGAGGGTCATATGCAAGCTGGTAAGGGGCCAGGAATAGCTTACTGGATACCAAGAGGGAAGCGCCATGGCAACTGGTAAATTGCACACTATACATTTTACCAGAGCAAATTTTCTGTGAGCTCATTGCCATTTTTCAAAGGCAAGCAGCTTTCCCCTTCCTCCTGGATCCTTTCGTTGTATCAGCTAATTATGAAAAGCACTGAGCACAGTGCTTGGGAATGACATGTTTAGTGCATGCTAGTGATCCATTCTTTCTGCTGTGCTGTTGTTACAACAGGACTGTTCCTCAGCGTGTGGTCACTGGATGTCGCACAGTCCAGCGGCATGGCTGGATGGGGAGTTTCAGTGGGAAGCCATGAGACTAGGTAGTTAACGGGTCAACTAGCATTTATGTGCTCCAGTAATTTAGAAAATACATTTTTGTTTGGAATAATAAAGCTCTTCATGGTAGCCTCCAGTGAAGGAGGAAGGAGAAATTTGTAACTGGAAGGTGTGTTCATTCTACTTTGAAAAGTTGACTTCCAGATCGCAGACCACCAGGACGGCCCCTCTGATGACAGGCACAAGTCCTTTTCACTTCTAACTGGGAACTGTTAGTGAGACTAGAAAGTGTTAACATTTCCATCCAAGACAAGTGATTAAAAGAACCACTGCAGACTTGGAGATGAGGGAATAATTATAAAGTTAATGTTTTCTTTCCTATTGGAAAGATCTGGATAAATAATAGCGATGGGATTTCCCTTCCACCTGCACCTTCCACAGATTCAGTGCCTCAGTGCCTTTATGTGAGGCTGCATTATTTGCAAAAGACAAGTAAAGTAGGATTTTTTTTTTTTTTGAAAATGGTTTTTAATTTGTTCTGAAATCTGGGAACATTTGAGGTACCTCTTCAGGATATGTGCAAAGATGAACAAAATTGGGCAGATACAACCAACGGCCATGGTTCCAAATGTTGGGGTGCATGAGAATTGTGGGGGGAGGGAAGTGATGGGGATGATTGTGTATTATGTATTTGTTAAAAATGCAGGTTTCTGGGCTCCACTCCAGAGAGCCTAATTTTACAGGTTTGCAGTGGGACACTAGGAATTTGCACTTGAACTTGCAGACTTGTAAAGAGACAAGGAGTCTGTGGGCTGAGAGGCTGAGCCCTTATGAACATGGGATGGCTTGGTTTACATGGGTAGAGCGTGATGCTAGGAAATAAAATACTGTATGCAACCCTGGTATCTGAAGAGAAGCCATGTATTAAATGTTATGTTGAACAAGAACATCGTCCCCCCAGTTGTACAGGGCAGTGCTTGAGAGACAACACAGCCCAGTGGTCACCACAAGCTCTGGGTTCAATTCCCAGTGCCGACCATTTACTAGCTGCGTGACTTTGGGCTCAGTGCCTTTGTTTCCTCACCTGTAAAGTGAGGATAATCTAATGATAGCACCCGCATCAGCATGGTGATGGACTATTAATACTAGCTAACAATCACAGAGATTATATTAATAATATGTAAAGAAAAATTGTGTGAGGTCTCTTATATACATGAACTCATTTAACACTCACAGAACCCTAACAGGTATGTACTGTTGTTGTTCTCTTTGGACAAATGAGGTTAAGAATTTGCTTAAAGTCACATGATTGGAGAAGGGCAAGGTTGGGGCCCAGATCTCAGCAGGCTGACTCCAGTGCGCACCTTCATCACCTCCCTTGCTGTCCTGCAATAAAACGTTAGCTCCTCTTCCTCTTCCCCCCTCTCTCCTGCTACCTTTTAGCTCCAGGTGAGCCAGGCTTAGCTCCTGTTAAGTTAAAATGTCATTTTGTTAACTGAGAAAAGTGCATTCTGGATGCACCCGAGGCTCAGGACATAACACAGGAAAGTAAAAGCAACGTTGTGGCTCCCACACAAGCTTCAGCCTGGCTCTGCACCTGTCAGCTGTCTAAGAGAAAGGACAAGTTGGCTTGGCTCAGCTAAACCGTTCCCACCAGTGGGCTTAGCTTTTCTAGAGGGAAAGGGGCTGGGTCACCTTTTTCCCCTCACCTCCCCCAGCAGGGACGAAGGCAAAGCTCTTGCTAGCGACGAGCACAGTCTTCCCTGAGGTCTCCTTCGGAGGTCATGGAGCTGAGTGGGGTGAACCTGGGGGGCACCGTATTCCTTTGCTGTGGCTGCCGTGACAAAGTACCGCAGATGGGTAGCTGCATCGGAAAGGAGGAGTCTTTATGGTGTGACGCATCTGGGGTTCTGAGAGTTAAGAGCATCCTTTTCTAGCTTTGGGCATCAGCCAGTTTGCCTGTGAATTTTGCATTTTAAGCACCTGAGATCTCAGCTTAAAATTTATTTTCTCACAATTCTGGAGGCCAGCAGTCCACGATCAAGGTGTGGGTGGGATTGATTTCTCCTGTGGTCTCTCTCCTTGGCTTGTAGATGGCCACCTTCTCCCTGTGTCTTCACATGGTCTTTCCTCTGTGTGCACCTCTGTCCTAATCTCCCCTTCTTATAAGGACGTCAGTCATATTGGCTTAGGGCCCACCTATGTGACCTCATTTGACCTTAGTATCCTTTTCAAAGGCTTTGTCTGAAAATATAGTCACATTCTAAGGTACTGGGGGTTAGGACTTCAACATATGAATTTTGGGAGGACACAATTCAGCCCGTAAGAGCCACCTAATAATAACCTAAGTAGCTGCTGATTATTGAATGTGCTGGGTCTGTACTTAGTATTTCTCAGATGTTGTCACAGTTAATCCTCAAAGTAACTCTCTACTTATTTTTAGGACTAGCTCCCCTGCTGGGCCCACAGCATGGGGACAGTCCCTTCACTCTGTGCACCTCTGTGCTTGCAAAGAGAAGAGACTGGCCCCTGCATGCTTGGTGATAAGTTGTCACAGAGCGGCCCTTTTGTCACTCCACTGGGTATGTCTAGTCTGTGGCAAGGCTCTGGCTTCAGGAATCCAGGCTCCCTCTCTTCTTCTGCCCCCTTCCCCGGCAGCGCTTGTGACCCCTGGGCAGGAGCAGTTTTCCCTTCAGTGCTCGCCTGAAGGAAGGGAACTCAGCTTGCTGAATTTTTTTTTTTTTTTTTTTGCTTGCCTGCTTTTCTGTCACCAGATCGCTCAGGGAGCAGTGATGCTCTTAATTAAGCTGAGCTCTGAGGTGCTTAAAATGCAAAATTCACAGGCAAGCTGGCTGATGCCCAAGGCTGGAAAAGGATGCTCTTAACTTTCAGAACCCTAGATGCGTCCCACTGTAAAGACTCCTCCTTTCCCATGCTCAATCTCTCCAAGGTGAGGGGAGCTTATAAGGAGCTCTCTGCGTCTCCCACATGCCACCTGTGACTGGAGGGGCTGCGCCTAGCAATGAGGAGAAGGCACGAGGGGCCTCCTGTGTCCCCCCACTACTGCACGAGGGTAGCCCCATGCTCAGCCAATGAGCTTATGAAGGCAACTGTAGACGAGAGAATTCTGGTTCTTAGAAAGGACGGGAGACCAAGAGCCTAGACATGGACCTAGAGATTCCAAGTTCATAAAAGGAGGTTGCAGCTGGCCTGGGAAACCTGAGAATTAAGCAGAAATTAACTTTAGTACTTACCTCGTGTTGTTCAGCACGCAGGCTCTTCCAATTTCCCTTCGACCTCTCCTTTCAGGACATGTAGTGAAAGAATATGGACTTCTCAGATGTGGTCCCATCACTCAGCTCTTTGCACCCAAGCCCCTGACAAGGCCCACTTTACAAGAGGGTAGATATTTGCAAGTAGCCACACCCTATCTCCTCCTCCTCCTTTTGCTCTTGGAAATACTGCATGTATGTTTTCCCTGTGTCTAGAGTCTGGAGCTACTTAAACATTCATGCTCATAGAGTGTTGACTAGAACTTCAGGCTCCTCTTTTGTCCTCCTGAAACAATAATCCCTTTGTTGTGATCCAAAGCAGGGTTTCCAAGTCCAGTGAGGTCTGTAGGAAGGAAGGGCAGGAATTATGGATGCGGCCGTGAGGGAATTCCGGTTACCCCTCAGTTTTCTATTTTCTTGCTCACTCCCTATTGAACTGGATTTGGCATGGCTGCTCACAGGTAAGGTGTTTTTGTGCCTACTAAGATAAAGGTGCGCCTGCTGGGTGGGCTAATGCTATATATTTTAAAAAAGGCACCTCCTTTGGGCAGACCACTTAGAAAACGGTGCCCCCTTGGGTAAGCTCACACTGTCCTGCCAGACAATTGCTTGGCTTGCAGAGAGGAGTTGGTCTCCCACTCATGCCCATGTGGACTGGGTGCCCTTGCGCAGGGCACAACCTGCACAGTAGTTCAGGGCAGCCCAGCTCTTGGCCTGAGTGCAGAGGGGAGGTCCTATGAGTCATTTTCCCCTCACTCTGCTCCATCAGTGTCCTGAATCCCCAAATAGCACTTCCTCAGCTTCTCTTCCTTTTCAGCCCAACTGAAAGCCTCTCATATTTCTTGTGCACCAAAGCCCAAACTGACACTTGGTCATTTGGAAAATTCTGGTTACTGGGTGACTTTAGTCTGCTAGCTGGATGACTCGAAGTGATGTCAATGCAGATCTCTTGTGTTTATTGTCTCTAGAACCTGACAGTGTGAACAGGAGCAAACCATGCACAGCATGTCAGTGATAATATTCATGCAATGTATGAAATAAGAATTTCTAAGCAGTGTGTGCAGGGAGCAGTATGCAGCCTGTCTTTCTGTGGTGCAGGATGGAATACCAGGTCGCTGCCCAGTTCTGAGCAGTGTCAGCCCTGAGTTCTGTCTAACCATGTACCGCTGAGCAACCTGATGCTGGAGCACCGTGTCTTCTCCTGGCTGCTGTGTTACTCCCCGGGCGTGCTGGGTGCTGGCCTGACAGCCTTTGGCCCCACTCACCCAAATCTGTTTGTTTGCAATAGATACTGACCAGTAAAGAAGCGCTTCCCTCACTGAAACTGTTTCCTGAGTAGAAACTACTCACTGTTCCCAGGGCCCTGGATATGATCCTGTGTCTACCTTTGTGACACAGCCAGCCTGACAAAACTGTGAATCACAAAATGTGTGCCTTCGGGCCTTTCCCACCCTTACAGCAGTCATCTCTTTTTCCTTCCTAGGACTCCTTTCTTTTCCCCAGTCTGGGTCCTTTTCTTATTCTTCCTTGTTGGCAAACTAATCTCAAACAGGGAATTATTGGATGAACCAAGTGTTAACTGATAATGACTTAAGGTTTACCTCCTTACAGGGTGCTGGCATTTTAAAATGGGCACTCATCTAGAAAAAATGAGGTTATAATCATTAAAAAAGAGGTGGTGGTCTTTTGCTACTTTCTGAAATCAGGGTGCCTTCATTCTCCAGGCTAGGCCTACTTTTCAGTCCTTCAAAATAAGCAATGAAGTGGAAATTTCGGGACACTCAGAGACCTAGAGGCCAATCAGGTTGTACCTAGTGACATTATATTCTCTGTTCAGATAGTGCAGTCTGTGCATATAGTTTCATACCCCTTTTTAGTCTCTGTTGCTACAGTATTTGTGCAATATCTTCCTTTGCACAATTTGAGCTAATCTCAACCCTTCAAATGCTTGGGGTCAGGTGGATAAGGAAGGTTTGCCCACAAGTGGCCACTGATTCATTAGCCTTTGGGTCTCTCTTCATACTCTTCTGAGATGGAGACTGTTGGCAAAAAGCACAATGTGTTGACCTTCTCATTTTCAGCAGGCTTAACTGTGGACATCCTCTGCTCTTTAGGAGCACGTTAAATAGCAGGATGTCACAGTGCTGAACAGAGATTTCTCAAAGAAATTTACAAGCATTTTCCTTTATTCTTTTGCCAATGATGTGAAATCTGTCTTTCTGAAGTAAATGGGTTAACCAGATCTTGATGAGCTTTACTTGGCTTGAGAACAACACTTAAGAATCACTAATTATTATTTCTGTCTTTTTTTTATCCCCCAAGCAAGAGCAATAATTCACTAAATGTTTTAGTTGTTAAGAGGGGAGAGAAGATTATATAAAAGGAAATTCAATTAAGTGTCTCCTAAAATGAGTAGCATCTTTGATTTGGATGGGGGCCTCTGCCAAACATTCTTTATTTAACTATATATCCATACTTTTGTTTATTAAATTGAAAGTCTGCAATATGCCCACTCATATCCTACAAGCTGCTGTTAGAAAGATGGAGACAAAGCATTTTCTCCTCTCAAGGAGCTTGTTCTTTCGTGCAAAAGACTGAGTAGTCTTGGTGTCTGGGCTTCAGCTTCCTTAGCTGTAATGGGGAATGATGGCAAACTCCACAAAGGAGTTTGACAGTGCAAAGCAATCAGGACATTTACTGGCACATATTAATTGTTTCAACAAAATAAATAAAGGATGTAACAGGTGACAAGGACACAGACTGAGAATGTGCATATAAACATGGCTGTAAATGAAGTGCTCCTGAAACCTGGAGTACAAAAGATTTAGATGGGGAGAGAGTGATGGCTGGAACTGGCTTCAGAAGGAGTGAAGACTTCATGTGGGTCTTGGATAATGACTAAGAGTTCGGTATGTAGAGAAATAGGTAAGGACCTTTCTGGGAAAGGGAAGAACGCAGCTTTGTTGTAATTCAGAGAGTCTTGTCTAGAACATCCTGCCCAGAAGCCTTCCCTGACCACCAACTCTGACCACGGGGTCAGTTGAGATCAGGCCCTTCCTCTACCACACTTGGTACATGCCTCTTTCTCATCATCTCATCGTTTTGTAACTATTTTCCTCTAATATTTTTCAGTAGCATTTACTGAGCGCTGGCTTTGTGCTAGGCCTTGTGATGGGCTGACTGTTCTCAGAAACTCCTAGAAAAATGAGAATTTCTTTCATCACCAGGGGTTTCCATAGCACACTGCTTGCTCAGTATAGCAGTTAAAAAATACTTTTGAAAGACTTTATGTATACATGAGTGAGGAATCCTCCTTATCCCCAGGCTTTTATAAACCTAAGGAATTGTTTTTAACTGAGAGAAACTCGGGGATATAGGGTTTACTGTCAAGAGGGTAACTGGACAGAAATATTGCTTGGATTTGCTGTTTCTGTGATCTCTATTAAACTCATGCAAAGTGTTGATTTGTATAAAGAGCTCGGAGCACCTCAAAAAAAAAAAAAAAAAGGATTGAATGTTATTGACATTGCTTTAGGAGGACTTTCTTTTAAGCATCTGTCAGATTGTTTAACTGAACAATTGCACGTTGTAGCTGTTTAGAGCCAGCTTGTAGCTTTTGAAGTCTGTGCATGTTTCACTTTGCCTCTGTCTGTTCCAGCACTGGGGTCACAGTCCGTATTTTGAAGGCAGGAGGCTCTCTGAGATTGGGGAGTGGAAGTGTGTGTGAGGGGTTGCAAGCAGGATCACAAAGCTGCTTGGTAATTTTCAATCCTAGAAATCCTATGTTAGGGGAAAACACAGCCTAGCAACAATTCTTTAAAACAATTGAAAATTTCTCATTTTTTTTTGCCCCATTATGGTGAAGATGAGTTTTATTTGTGACAATCTCAGTTACAGCAGAAAACTCAGATCTTTCAAATAAGATCGTAAGGAGTACAGGGATCTTATGTTCCAGAAAGTCATTTTCTCATCTACAGTTAGACAACACCTGCTTATGTGAGTCCTGCTTTTGATGTCCTATAAAAGAATTCCTTTAAAATGATACACAGTGCCTTGACATGATCTTTGAGCCAGCATCTTACATCTTGGATTCTATTAAATCACCATATGAGAGATAATGATATAATGTCTAAGACATCTTATACCAACATACAAAACACATTAATACAATTGTATGTTAAAACTATCTCTGTTATCTTACAAGATGGATTCTCTGACTGTGACTTACTTCCCTTTGTTTTTTTTTCTTTCCTTTATTTCCTTCCCTCCTTCCCCTCCTCCTCCTTCATTCTCTCTATAGCTGTTTTGTTGAGGAGTCTCAAATTATTGGAACATAAACATGAAATAATTTTTTACAATTAATGTCAGCTATCCCATGTTGACACTTAACATCAAAATCTGATTCCTTTTAACTTTTCAGGCATGGTTGTCAAAATAGTTTTATTCAGTTCTTTTAAGGCTTAATTTTATTAATTTAAAAATTTAAATTTCATATTTAATTCAAAACCTTCCCTTTCCCATTTCAGCTTGAGGCTGGCTGGGGAGAGAGCATGGTACGGTTTCTGTCCTCTTCTTGGTGGTCACAACCAGCCACCGCTCAGGCTCTTGTCTTGATGTAGGCAGGTGGGGCCAGTTTCCCTGGGCCCTGCTGGTGTCCTTGGAGAGAGAGTGACGTCATCTGTGTGTTCTCGGGCAGCAGCAGGACACCACACCACACCACACCACGTGCCTCTGATGTGCATACTTCTTTATACCATTGCGAGCTCCCAAGCTCATCTGCTCTCCACGGCTTCTGTATCTGTGCCCTGTGTGCAGGAAGTGACTTGGCTTCCATAACTTTTGGGATCTCAGAGCAGTAACTTATGGGAGAGACCCATGCCATTTAATACACCCCCGTGCCCTTTCCCCCATTGGTAACATGCCTGATGGTTTGGCAAATACCCAATCCCAGAAGGAAATGTCAATCCCCCTACATTTCAGGTCCCCCCAAAGTCAAGTGATTATTGTGAGGGTCTCCCTTGGCTTTGGTGTGGGGTTATCATCTCATGTGAAGGGGAGGGAAGGGGATTTCTCTCCGCGAATATTAAATTTCAAAGATTAGCTTGCTCCATGTAGTTGTCCGCTATGCACTGGGGTGGTGGAATATTGGGGTGATGGTGTTATGCAGGTTCTGTTTAACAAGTTCCTGTCATCAAGCCCTGCTGGGAAGTGGCTGCCTTGACAGCCCTTAGTTCTCTCTACCTAGAACGTAGAGTGCTCAGAATGCCTTTTAAGGAAACAGGAAAATCCCTGTCCCATCTAACAGGATTCTGATACAAATTCATTTGTCCATCACATACTCCTTGGGCCAAGCATTGTGTTAAACTCCAGCAATAGAACCATAGTTCGTGTCCTCAGCATGTTCACTGTTTAGTGGGGAGACACAAGCAAGTAGGTAGAGTGTGGTGAAGATGTGCTGAGTATAAAAGGAGACGGTCCCAAGATGCAGGGGGTGGGAGCCAGGAAAAGGGTTCAGTGAAGTTTACCAGAGGTGAGGCTGATACAAGAACCAAATCTTGAAGGGTGCTGACATGGCAGACAAGGTAAATATGGCATCCTGGCACAGGAAATGGCATTTGCAAAGTCACAGAAGCTTGAAAGTGTGACCTGATCAAGGAAATGGGAGGAATTCCGTGGAGTCTAGGGTCAGGATTCCCAGGGGGAATGGCAAGGATGATGCAGCCAGAAGGCAGCAGGTCAGAGCAAGTTTCTGAAGGGCCTTAGCTACGAGGCTCAGTTACAAAGAACCCTGGAAGAATTTAGCAGTGGCAAGAGTGGTGATCATGTGTCTCACAATCAGATCTGTAACAGATGAGGATGGAATGGGCCAGGTGATGAACACTGGAGGCAAGAAACCAATAAGGAGATGATTTTAATGACTAGCCCAGGAAGTTATAGGATGTGCACTAAGGCAGCAATGGTAAGGATGGAGAAAAGAAAGTGGACATGAGAGATTTAGATTATTTTCAGATAGAATTGACTAGGATTCAGTGACTGAGTGTGAAGAAGAGAGAGAAGGGAGCTTGTGAAGATCCCTATTTCTGGTTTGGGTAATGAATGTTGTGGTGTTCATAGGAGAGGACATAGAGGTGAAACTCATTTGGCAGGAAAGATGATTTCAATTTTGGAGGTATTGAGTTTGAAATACCATTGGGATGTTCAGGGGGAGATATTTATAGGCACTTGAATAAACTGACTCAAATAAAGGAGGGTGAAGAGGGCTGAGCACACAAAACTAGGTGGGGACAGCACATCAGTGCCTACTGATGTCTTGACACTAGATGTCATTGCACAAGGGACCACGTGAAGATGAATGAGACTCAGATGATGAATTTTATATATAAATTCATGTAACTTTTTTAAGATTTATAAGATCATTACAAATACATTGGCAAGTAAGGGAAAAAATCTTTTGTTCAGCTACTTGTTTTTGAGTTTTGATTCAGAATATGTAGTCTGAGGTTGCAAATGACATTTCAAGGTCCCTTCCCACGAGATGATACTATGAAACCTGGGTGAACAAAGGGAAGTATTTTTAAGTGAAGCTCTATTTTGCAATTACAACAGTAAGAGAGCAGAGAGATCAGACTTTGAGCTGAGATAGCATTTTTCTACACCCCTTTGATTTAAACTTTCATTGAATTTGGAAATCATATCTTTATCTGGGTCAAGGACTTGAGAAGAAAAGGCTAAGTGAGCTCAGTGCAAAACGGCATGTTCAGATGTTGGCATTAATCCCCTAAACCACTCACCCAAAGAGAGTAGAAGGGAAGAAAAGAAAAAAATGAAGTTCTTCTTAACAGATGGCTATCTTTTGTTTTTCTCTTATTTACTTTAAAGTTACCTACCACAATCATTTGAAAACCAAACCATGCTTCTTTGGTAAGTGGATAACGGGCATTAACTACTTGTGTTGTCATAGCTATTGAATCCTCCCCTCCCCCAGAATCTAAGCTCTGGGAAAAATAAAAAATATTCTCAGGATTTCAGTTTTTTTCAGTTCACAACCTAGTAAATGTACTAAAAGTAGAACAATCCTTTAAGAGCATATAAGCCAAGTAGAATTGTTTGATTTACACATAATTCTGTTTGATTTTTATAGAAAAATCTTAGGACTCTAACAGATAAATAAACATAGGACATAAACATTCATTTTCAGAAAAAAATTCAGATAGAATTATAGGAAAACTTTTTCCATACATACCAGTAGTCAAAGACCTAAAATTTAAACAAAATTTAAGATGCATTTAAAATCATTCAATTATAAAAACATTTTTTTAAAGGATAAAACTCAATGCTGGAAAGTACTCAATAAAATTTTTTTATTTATACTCTAGTGGCAATGTAAGTTTGCTCAACAGTTTTGTAAGTCACAAAATCATATATTTCAAAAGCCATAAAAATGTTGACACTAATACTCACACATAAAAATGTACCACACAGGAGTGGGACGCAGCAATCCCACTCCTCTGAAATTTATTTTAAGAAAATATTCTAAAAGAAAAATCCACAGACTTGAAATTTTCACTGTAGTGTTACCTATAAAGAGCGAAACAATTGGAAATAAATTTAAAGGTCCCAAATGAATCCAAATTTGTTCTAGCAAATTATGGGACTTAATATGATGTAAAAATTACTAAAATTTGTATTTATTAAGACTGTTAAGAAACAGGGAAATTGGTTATAGACACTGCAAGAAGAAAAAAGAAATATAAAGAAACTCTGTTATACACTTGTAATTCCAACCACAAACACATGTTTTGCTGTCTCTATTCCTCTTTGACTGGAATATGAGCTCTTCAGAGCTAGAAACTCTGTCCTAGCCATCATTTCTCCAGTGCTCAGTAAATGTGTGCTGAATTGAATCTGCCCTGTGCAAATCTGATGGTATGAATGGAATGGATGGGGATTTTAAATGAACTTTTAACTACAAAATTCCCGAATGCCATGTTTCATAGTATATTTGCCATTAGGTAAGACACAAAGATATAAAATATTTTCTGAAATTTTCAAGCATAGATAATTTGGGAAGAAAATATATTCTATGATACACAGTTGTACAAATATATTTTAGGGGAATATATAATTTGTTCATATACTATGTATCAGAGTTCAGTAGCACATCATATGTTAGGGACATATCATGAATATGATATGTATATTAGTATTCTAATCCTTAAAAAGTTTAAAATCACAAAATTACAAAGAGATATTACCATGTATCAGATAGTAACAGGCAACAAGACACTAAATATATTAACTGGTAAATAAGTGTCATATCATATACACATTTCTATAAAAACACATATTGGTAATGCAGTGCAGAAATTCTGGGTAACTAACAAAAAGTGAGCCAAGTTATATGAACACATTTAATGGTTCCTCCAATAGTACGTAAATTATGTGGAGTCAAAACTAATACGTTACAAATACTGCTATAAAGTAAGCTGACGGGGTAAATTTGAGGGAACTCCTGTGCAGGAACACTTAGTTACCTGTTCAGGGTTTCTCATCCTCAGCACTGTGAGGGCTGAATAACTCTGTTCTGTGGTGGGGGTGTGGGCTATTGTGTGAAAAAAATGGACTGAAATGCTAATTTCTTCTGGAAACACCCTCATAGACTACTTTGGTTTGAATGTTTTTGTTCCTCCAAAATTCATGTTGAAACATAATCCTCCAGGCTACAATATTGAGAGGTGGGGGCTTTATGAGAGTGATTAGGCCATGAGGGCTCCACAGCTACCATGTAGGGGATTAGTGCCTTTCTAAAAGGGCTTGGGGGAGTGAGTCTGTTCATTCCACCTCTTTTACCATATGAGGACACAGCAACAAGGGAAGTGGAGAGCCAAACTCACCAGACACTAAATCTGCTGGCACCTTGATCTTGGACTTCCCAGCCTCCAGAACTCTGAGAAATAAATTCCTGTTCTATGTAAATTTCCCAGCCTAAGAATATTTTTTTGTAATAGTACAAAGATACAGACACACTAGAAATAATGTTTTACTAGCTTTATGGGTGTCCCTTAGCTTAGTCATGTTGACTCATAAAATTAGCCATCATTCTCCTTGACAAATATTTCAGTGAAAACTAACACAAAGCACAGATAAATATTATGAGAACATAATAAATAATAAAATTAATTTGAATAGAAATATAATGACAGTACTTCCATTGCTTTTGACCTATGGATTATATAGTAGGACCAGATTTAGACGTAGCATGTTCCAGGTATATTCTAGTCTCCATCTCAGGTCAGATGGTAGACTCTGTTTCTTGTTAAGAAAGTTACTGCTAGAACATGAATTTGGTAGAGCTGACGTTTTGTATTTTCCTTTTAGCATATTCTAGTCTTGACCTTAAGTGCATGGATGCAAGGTAACTTTTTCATGCTTCCCTCACTCCCTGTACTCCTCCTCCTTCCCCTTCCCTCTCCCTCTCCCCTTCTCCCTCCTCTTTCATTCTTACCTGTAGAAAAATGCATCTTATATTCTGGCAGATATTATAATTTCAGAATGTGATAGAACAATGAATTTATATGCTTTTAACTTCCAAAGTGTGTGTGGAGATGCTCTTCTGTCTGTAGACATGAGAGCATGTTTCTCCCAGACCCTTCGCCTTCAAAGACCTCCTAGCCTATGGAGATAATAGCACCATAAGAGAAAATAGACTTCAAAGTGAGCTAGGCATGTTTTGAAGCTTCTTTCTGAAATAAATCATCCAAGTATCTTTAGAAAGATTCTTAATCTGAGTCTCACTTATTTTAAAAATTGGATTAATAATAATGCATTATAGGGTTGTTTGGGAGTATCAAAGGTGGTTCGTCTGAATGAAGTACCTAGTACTGTAACTAGGCATATATAGTAGACAATTTATGATAGTTGCCTTCCCATCTTTTTTCTTGTATGAAATATTGCAGGTGACAGAGCACAAATGCCTTCTAAAGTAGCCCATTCCTTGCTATATTAGTCTGCTAGAGCTGCCAAAAAGTACCACAACCATCAAAGAAGTTTATTTACTCAGATTTCTGGAGGCTAGAAGCCTGAGATCAGGGTGTGAGCAGGCATAGTTCTTTCTGAGGTTGCTTTCTCTCCTTGGCTCGCAGATGGCTGTCTTCTTCCTGTGTGTGCATCATTGTCCTGTCCATGTCTGTGTTCAAATTTGCTTTTCTTATAAGGACACCAGACATACTGGATGGGAGGCCCAACCTAATTGCCTCATTTTAACTTTATTTCCTCTTCAAAGATCCTATCTCCAAATACGCTCACATTCTAAGGTACTGGGGACTTGGATATCAATATGCAAATTTTGGTGGGGACACAGTTCAGCCCATGCCCTGATGACGTCCTCATCATGTTGGATTTCAGAGAAGTGTTCCAAGGAGAAACTCTGCTGAGGTCCCTGCTACACCCATGTTAACAGTATCTCATCATTCACTTACCTATATTGGTTGCTTTTTTTCTACCTGTTCTAAAAGTTTTGGCACTAATTTTCAAAAGCACACAGAGGAAAAAAATAGAGCTGACATGTGTTTAGTGAATATGCTATTGAGCATACTATTTGTTCTTTTAATCTTTTACTCACACAATTAGTGCGTCTGTCCACAAACATCTATTGAGAGTGCATCATATCTCAGGCACCGCCCTAGGCTTTTGCAGATGAAAACACATAGTACTTACCCTTGAGAGCTCAGAGTCAAGAGAGAGGGAATGAGGGAGGCAGAAAGAGACTCAGAAATAGACAATTCTAAAACAACGTAGTTGTACAAGAGAGAAACAAGCAAAAGATAATACACCAAATTTGAATGACAGTGTTACTTTAATATTAGAAATGGAATTGGAAAATCTATGCAGAGTGAGGCTGAGAGACAAGTTAGGCTTTGGTAATAACAGTTCAGCCACCCCTGCTTTTACCTACTTCCTAAAATTAGCTTAGACTACCAGTTTGCTTATTGTAAGAATAAAAGTCTGAAGTTCAGATAATCTGGAAATTGGACTAATAGCTATACCTGGTAAATAAACTGGCCTTCTATACTTATTGGGATGATTTATACTTATAAATTCATCTTAAATTTATGCTAGCAAAATTTTGGATGCAAGATCTTGCAATCTTGAAGCTACACATCAAAGACTAAAGTGCTGAAAAAATAATAAAAATACTTAAAAATACCAAAAATATTAAATAGAAATACTAAAAAAGTGCTAAGGATATCAGGCTATAGAATACCAAGAGTGCTGGAAGGAGCAATGATGAGTCAACATCAAATTTTGTATCCCTTAGTTAAGCCAAATCATAAAGGCAGCTTTGATTTCACGGGCTTTAGTTGGGTGCGATGTTGAGGGGATCTGGTCCAGATGTATCAGGTGTTATGTATTGTTGGTCACCTTTAGGGGGACAGTAGGAAGACACAGCCCCTAACACTGACTCAAAAAAAGAGCGAGCTACAGGGGGCTCCTATAGTAACACAAGGGAGAATATTGGAGTAACCTAGAGCAAGGATCCCTGTGGGTGTTTGCAGGGGGAGAAGAAATGGGCGTCTTTTGTCGTCATTTTCTTCAGTGGTTTCTATTAAGATGGTGAGCATGAGGAAGAATTCAATTTTGATTGAGTTTTTAAGAGCTCAGTTTTACCACATTATTGAAAAGAGCCTGCCAATCATTTCCTCTGAGACCTGGAAAGTTCTGAGGAATTATGGATGTTCCTGGAAGCAGTATTTGCAAACTCCACCATTATCTATCAGTAAGTAATTGTTATCTATGAAACCAGCTGTAGTCTCCTCCAACTAAAAATGTCCTTAAGCTCCCCTTCTGAATTCATCTATTCCTGAGTGGCAGCCAGAGACACCTAGGTTTGCTCTTGTACCTTTGCCAGGAAGTCCCAGGTAGGGAAATCGGACATATGGGATGGTGTGGGGGGAGGTTGGAGTGAGGAGGGGTCTGGCCCTGTCTTGCTTCACAATTAGATCACTTTGAGCATCGGCTTTCATTCCTGTGAGATGGTACTAACACTGGAGTTGTTTAATCATGATGCTCTGCTGCTGACTGGATGTTTGCAAAATATTTTGAGCACCTTGGAAAAGTGGCATTATTTGTGTACAAAATATTACTAAATGTGTTGTTTGCCAATTTCAGAGAAAGGTTCAGCTGACTTTCTTTGGTTTGCTGATTTAGAAGCTTTTTCTTCAAAGTAGAAGTAATGATTCTTTTGCTTAAATGTAGCTCTGGGCACAGTTACAAATTTTCAGCGTGTTTTTGGCTTCTAATGCTCTACATCAGCTATTTAGCAATTTGGCGTTTTTGATTTTTGTTGTTGTCTTTTTTTTTCCCCCCCACTAATGCAAAGTGTTATTTGTTAAGCATTCTTCCTGGTGGTAAAATATGGTTACTTTTAATAATGTTTCTGCTACTGGAGCTAAAAAAAAAAAAAAAGTTTTGCTGATATCTAAGTAGATGGCGGTGGAGGGGGGAGCTGACATGTATTTTGTAAGTTGAATAAAAGAAGGCAGAGGATTTTATTTCTTGACTGTGAGACTATTATGCACCCTGTATGTACCTGTATCTGATAACATATTGTTAGTCCCTAACAGCATTAATGCACAGTTCATAGTCTATACTATACATTCTAGGATATAGCATCCTCTCTCCCTCTCTTTCCCTCCCTCCTTTCCTTTCACAGATATTTTTAAAGTACTAGTTATATGTCAGACACTTACTGGTATTATTCAGACAATGCCTGCTGTTCTTATGAGATGCACACGATCATTTATTTTTAAAATAGGGAAACTCAGGTTTGATGGTTTAATCACTTGACTAGAGTCAATAGTTATTGAACATTTACTATGTATCACTGTAATATCCTCAAGAAATAAATTTCAGATATTGATCCTAAGGAGATTTATAACCTTAATGGAGAGCCATGAAAATGTCATAAATACATCCATAAAGATATCCAGGTAAAAGTAGCAGAAGCAATGAGATATGGACTTATCGACTACTCCATTCTAATGATTCTTCAAAGGATGAAAATATTTGATTTCTTATTTTGGGATCCAGGTGGTAGTTTTTGTTTATTTTGAGATAAAATAACATTTTGAAGACTTCTATTTGTTTCAGCACTCACGAATTTTTCCATTTATCTTCCTCATTAAGTGTCTCTCCATAAAATTTGAAATATATCACCTCAAATAATTTTTCACACTACCCACCTACAAATGGACAGTCCTGTATATCATATGAAGTACACTAAACGGATGGTATCCCTGTTCTCTACATGTTCATATTTCTTCATAATTGGCTCCTAAAAATGTGATTTTTCAAGGTCCCATCCAAGAAATGTTCAGGATATGAAAATACAGTCATTTCCACATTATACTGTTATGGTGCATACATTTAAAACATGTATTAAGAATCTACTAGGATGCATTTATGAGTCTTTCATTACAAAGAGCTTTGGACTAATGTGGCAGAACTGGGACCTATGCATTTTAGAGGCTAAATCATTCAGAAGTAAAAACAACTGAATGCAGCTTTGAGACAAGAAATGTCACAAGGCAGGATGATAAGTTAGTCAAGACTCAACCAGAGAGTAGAGAGACTGAGTTCAGAGCTGAGCTAGACACACCGTTGGCACCATGACCTGTCAGGGGGAGGTGACAGTGCTTCTGATTGTCAGAGCAGAACCATCACAGGAACAGGTGCAGAGGAGTGGGGAAGACCTTCAGGTAGAATGAATGATAGGAGCAGAATCGGGCCAGGCTAGTGTATTAGCCAAGCTAGGAAAAATCATTTTCAGGTGGAGGAAAGGAGGGAGAGGGTGAAATGGCAGATGAGGACCAGGTTGAGTGCCTTTTTAACTGGCTCTATGAACAAATTTCAGTGATCCCTCTATTTTTTTTCAATAATCCTCTCCCTTAACTACTTGTCCTTTTTGAGTTGTTTCCCAGAACTTGTGGAATTTGTTCAAGACAAAGCAGTTGAGATTCCCAAGGCCCCTGTACAGACTTCCTGATGCCAAGACTCACCATCCCCCACAACCTGTCCCAATGCACTTAGCCCCTTGTTAATTTCACACCTGCCCCAGTGCACCGAGCCCCTTGTTAAAAATCCCAGACTCTCCATTAGTTGGGGAGAAGGATTTGAGGCTGCTTCTCCTGTTCTCCCGACTGATGTCTTATGTATTAAAAAAAAAGTTTCTTTCTTCCTTGGTAATCCTTCTTGTCTCTGTGCAGTGAGTAACTAGACCTAGGCAGTTACTTGCAGTTTCAGGAACACCTTGAACACTTCAGTAGAGAGTTTTGTCTATCAATGTTGGACAATCCTGGTAATGATTACAAGCAGATCAGTGGCCACAAAATGCAAGAATTTAGTAATAAAAGGATTTTTCTTGTGGTTGTTAAGAGCCAGCTTGAAATAACAGCTTTTCATTTTTGTGGTTTTAAAAATGCCAATACGGTGTATTTTCCAGAGTGTGGCTATTATAGGCACTTCATGGTTCTCATTATTAGTGTTTTGAGATAGTTCATATTTTACTATGTCCCTTGTCAGGTCAACACAATGGAGCTAGGAAAAAAGTTAGTCCAAAGTCTGTACAAGAGGTTCATTGGATCATCTACATGTAGCTGTATGTATGAATGTATGTATATGTCTCAGCACAGAGAAATTTTCTTGGTCCCATCCGCCTTTTCTCTAAGTTGTAGAGACTTTACCCAATTAGCATAATTAAGATGACATTATGAACTTAACATATTTACTATTTTTCTGCTTCTCAAAATAAAGAGCCATTACTCATTTTTAATTCACTTGGAACTATAAATATATACGCCATAAATAAAATATTGTTTTCTAAAGAACCAGGGAAGATGTTTCTCTTACACACCATCCTGCTTAAATCTTAAGTGCTTCTTGCAGACTGACCTTTCACATTGCACATGAAATACTTAGCTATGAGATGGGGCAGCTAAAAGCCTTCAATCTGCCATTAGTGTCACAAAGCCTAACCTATGAAGTACATTGTCAAAGGAACTGGTCTAGGCCCAGAGAAAATTGGCCCAATCCTAAACATAATCAGACTTTTAATTAAAACAGAAGTACAGTTGTCCTTCCACTCCGCCCCAACCATCTCCATTTTCAGTTACCTGTGGCCAACTATGGTTTGAAAATATTAAATGGAAAGTTCTAGAAATAAAAAAATCATAAGTTTTACATTGCACATTGTTATGAGTAGCATGATGAAATTTTTGCACCATCTCACTCTGTCCCACCCAGAACATGAATCCTCCCTTTGTCCAGCATTTCCACACTGTATGTGCTACCTGCCTGTCAGTCACGCAGTAACCGTAGCCTTCTCAGTTGTCAGATTGGCTGTGGCGGTATCACAGTGCCTCTGTTCAAGTCACCCTTATTTTACTGAATAATGGCCCCAGAGTGCAAGAGTTGTGATGTTGGGGATTCGGGTATGCCAAAGTGCGGCCATCAAGTGCTCCCTTTAAATGAAAAGATGAAAGTTTATCGTAGATATATATGTACAGGAAGAACAGTATATAAAGGGTTTGATACTATTAATATCTGCAATTTCAGGCATTGACTGGGGGGTCTTGGAACATCTCCTTTGGATAATGGGGGCGGCGGTGGCTTCTGTGTATACTGTTCCTCTAAGCTATTACAAATTATTGCCATCACACATATCAGGTGTTGGTAACTTCAGGTAAATATAGTAAGAGTGTCAGTTACTATTGAAACTTCTACAGGCTGAGGGATGACAAAAAACATATTTGCAAGTCCAAAGTCAATTTTTCAGTAAAATTGTTTTCCGTAAATTTCTCGAGTCTAACAGAGGTGGCTTTTCTTACCAGTAATGGTTATGCATAGTTATGATTCAATGTATTTGTTTAATTATCTATTAATTATCTCCCAAGGTTGTTCACTTGTAATTTATTCTTATTAGTATGTTCAGTGTATTTTTTACTAAATATTTGAATATTGTACATGATTCACTAATGTGTGAAAACACTGAGCCATGATACTTGGTTCCTGAACACCTGTTTGCTAGACCACAACTGGTGATAAAGTGACAACTTATTGTTTTTGCAGACAGCGGAGTCCTTTCATGTTTTTCATTCAGATGATTCTGTGTTCATTGTAAAAACATAATGGAGAGTATACTAGATATATTTCAGCAACTCTATGGAGACAGTTCTTTTAAATTCTAGATTTTAAAGTCTTTTACTTGAATATGTATAACAAGATAATTCAAGCAATGCATTCTAATTTTAACTCGGGATTCAGGATTTGCTATTCATGAAATATATAACTTGATTTTTAAAAAAAAAATCAATGAATTTGATCATATCTTGGAACCTCATTTCATTCTCTCTGGAGTTGTCATGGCAACAGGAAAACCAGGGTGCCATGGGAGCTGTGATTTCAGATTTCTACTGCAGTGTGTGGTCCAGAGAGAGAAAATAATGTGATGGTGCTTGATTCAAAAAATTGTATTTAATATGCGTTATGTTAATGTAGCAGTCATGGAGGACTCAGATTCTATCAGATGCCCAGCTTTGCCTCTTCACCTAGTAAGTAGGATTCAGGTTTACTTTTTCCTGTTTAAATTCCAGTTCAGTGACTGGTAGAATTATTTTTGATATGAACAGAATCCAGTTAAGGTTATTTATTGGGCCTTAAACAAATAGGATGGATAGTATAAGATTCAAACAATTGAATTTGCCAAATGGCTATGTTAAATATTTGAATTAATCACAAACTTTCTGTACAACTATGAGGTTAGCTTTGGTTATAAATCCTGCCCTGCCAATGCTACGGGCAGCTCATTATCTTAGTCCACATTGTTAGGACCCCTGAGCCTGCGTGTCGGTGGCTTGCTGTCCAGTTACATGATATGACAGCTTTCCTATATTTGCCCACAAATCCTGGTAATTTCTTTTTTCTTGTACCTTTACTTGATCTATCCCTTTATGTTTTTTCCTTTGCTCCCTTCCCCTCTCCTCCCTTTCCTTCTCTTCTCCTCACCTCCCTGTCTCCCTCTTTCTTCTCCCTCCCTCCCTTTCTTGTTTCCCCTTTTCTCCTTCAGAAGTTTTATTTTGCATATTCATTGCACTGAATTGACCTGCCACTCCGTACTGGCTCAAAGTCCCAACTGCTTCTACTCTTTCAATAGGCTCAATTAGCTTCCATTTGTTCCCACCTCCCCTCTTCCTCCCAGGCCTCCCCCTGCCCCTCAGGTGACACAAACCATAGGTCTGCGTTTCTGCGTGTCAGATCTGTCACTTGGTTCTTCATTCCAGGTCTCTGCTCAGAGTAGATGGAGTTCTTGTGAAATTTGAAGAGCCTAAATATATGCAGCAGTGTTATATGCAAAGGCTGGAGGCAGAGGGGAAGAGGAAAAATTAAACGCCATAGGAATTAGCAGAAATTATGAAAAAGGTTTTAGTCATTATCAAGTGGAAAATGGGTGGCACTCTGAGAGTCATAATTAGATTTGCAAGGGGCAAGGGAGCTCTGATGAACATCTGGGTTATATGCAGTTTAGAGAGAAAAGAGCAAATATTTAAATACATTTTAAACAAAGGTGTACCAGGGCAGCACAAGCTAGGCTTTTATGAATACACCTTTGCAATATTTATATTAGAAGTTTACCACATTCAGATGTTTTTTTAATTGAGCTCAAAACAAAAATAGATACCTACATTGATTCCCTGGGAGCATCTTTCCCAATAAAGGCTAATTTGGAGTTCAAAGCTATTGCAAATTAGAAGGATAGAAGAGAAAGTTGTAACAGTTCCTTGCTATGTGTTAATATTAATGTTCATAGGTTAAGTTCTAGATCTTTTCTAGTTTGAGACACTAAAAGGAATCACACACTAGATTACAAGGGTGCCAGTCATGTCTCTATCATACTAGGCATTGATTGGAGGGATTTCTCTTCTTGTTTCCCTGACACATCACAGTCCATTGCTAACTCTGCTTGCTGTTGAAGTCGTGTGCATCTAATGACTGCATGCCATTGGCATGTGCCTACTGTGCAGCACTTGGAAGGACATAATGCCACAGTAGATGTAGACACTATTTAGCTAAGCTATGCTACATTTTCACTAAAAGCAGATAATATTAGCTTTTCCAATGGGCACTT
The DNA here is from genome assembly GCF_041146395.1 of Eulemur rufifrons. Taxonomy (NCBI): domain Eukaryota; kingdom Metazoa; phylum Chordata; class Mammalia; order Primates; family Lemuridae; genus Eulemur; species Eulemur rufifrons. The sequence goes on from NC_090984.1 coordinate 91,088,770, forward strand.
ATAAAGTTGTAAAAACTTTCCACTATTAAAATAAGGCAATTTCAAAAATACAAGTGCTTCATTCTGGACATTCCTAATTTGCTGCAATGCAGTCAGGGACAGAGGCTTTAATTCTGTACTCTCAGTTCGTATGAAATGGGTGAAGAGTCACTAGAAGTCTTAAGAGTGTTTGCCCCAGAAACCTACAATCAATAGAGACAAGGAGAGACTCAAGAGGGCACGTACTTGATGAAGGGGTTACTGGAATAAATACCCTCTTCACATTAGTAGACCTGACAGTGTTGGCTGGGCGGGCAAAATCCTCCTCTTTCCTTTCCTTCCCTGCTCTTCTGCACAGCACAGCCTGAGCATATGTGAAGTACTGAACACATACAAGCTATAGCAAGCATTAAATGTGTAAGTCACCTCCCCACTTAAATACCTAATATGTCACAATTAACAAGCACAAAACTAAACCCTCCCCTCCAGACGTGTCCCACCAATGTCTTTTTTTTTTTATCTTAATTGATGCCAACTCCTTCTGCTTAGTGGCTCAGGCCAAAAATATTATTACTACAGTCATCTTTGACTCCTCTCACTTTCCCACCCTACATCTAGTTTATCAGAAAAGCATATTAGTTATAGCTTCAAAATACATCCAGAATCAAACCTTTTCCCACTATCTCTATTGTGACAACGCTGGTTAGAACCATTATCATTTCTTGCCTGAAATCTGGCAAAGTCTCCCTTCTCTTATCTTTGACTTCTATAGTTAATTTTCAACAGAGCATCCAGAGCAATGTTTTTCTCCTTTAATTTTTCTATTTTGACATAATTTCAGATTTACAGAAAAGCTCCAAGAAGGTACAAAGGGTTCTCTTAAGTCCTTCACCCAGATTCCCCAAATGTAGACAATTTATCTCATTTACTTGTTTTGTTTAATATCGCCACATTTAACATGTGGCAATTCCAGAGGGATTGCATCATTTTGCATTTTTACCCAAAATGTATGACACGTTCTAGGTCTGTTTCCCCATAGCCTTGCAAACAGTGTGGTGGTATTTTTTTCACCAATCTGCTTAGGTGAGAAATGGTATCTCAGAACAGTCTTAATTTGCATCTCTATTACTATGAGTAAGGCTGAATGTCTTTCCATGTGTTTAAGGACATGTAAAAAATTTTTTTGGATTGTCTATGACTTCACCGATTTTAAAATTAGGATTTTGGTCTCAGAATTTTAAGAATTTCATATATATGAGTATTATTGGCTCTTTATACTGTGATGTATGTTGCAAATATTCTCTCCTAGTATGCTGTCTTTTGACTTGCTTTTTGCCATGCAAAAGTTTTTTAAAAACACTTTCATGAACCACAAAAAAGTAGTCAAATTTGTCAATTTTTTACTTTCTCTGAGTTTTGAGTTAAAGCTAGAAAATCTTTTCCTATCCCTAGGTTTTACAGGAATTCGCCCCCATTTTCTTATGGTACTTTTGTGGATTCATTTTTTACATTTAGATTCTTGACCAATTTGGAGTTTATTCCTGTGTGTTAAATGAGGTATAGATCTTTTTCTCAGTATCAGTTACCCCAGCACTATTAAAATATCCATACTTGCCCCCTGACTCGAGAATTTACCTTCATCATATACATTAAATATGCACTTTGTTTCTATTTCCAGACTTTCAATTTTTTCTCCACTGGACTTCCTACCACCATGGGCTAATGGAACCACACTATTTTAATTATAGTGGTGTTATAGTGTGTTTTAATGTCTTATAGGACTAGTAGCTTTCCTTTTATGGTATTTTTCTGGATATTCTACATAAAATATGTATTACCTTGTCTAGTCTAGATACATTGGAAAATTTGCTGATATTTTTCTTGGGGTGTATTTATAACTTAGGGAAAACTGGTAACGTTATGATATTGAGTCATTTTATCCATGAACTAGGAATATCTGTCTATTTGTTCAAGTCTAATATTATGTCTCAGGAGTGTTAAATTTTCTTTATGTAAAGTTTGTATATTTCTTGTCAAAGTTATTACCAGTATCTTGTTTCCTTGTTGCTATTATAAATGAAGTTTTCTTTGTTGTTAAACTTTATGATAATCTTTTGTGTTTATAAAAATAGTTAATTTCTGCATGTTAATTTTATGTTCTGCTAACTGAATTTTTTTTATTAAGTTACCTTTATCATTGAGTACTTAGGTATATGGTCATATCTTCTGCAAATAGCAATAGTTTTCTTTGTCTTTTTCAACTCTCATGCCTTTTACTGGTTTCTCTCATCTGATTGTGTTGGCCTATGATAAATATTAAATAGTGGAGTTAATGAGCATCCACTAATATTTTCAGTATCTATTTTAAGAAACTATACATCAACTTCTATTTTCTTGGGTGATTTTTCCAAGAATGAATATTTATAAAAGTATTAAAAAAGTTTTTCTCTTTACCTATATTTTCTTAAAATAACTTTCTAAAATTAAGTATACTTTACATTCCTGGAATAAATCCTACTTGGTCATGGGTTATTGTTTTTATATTATTGTGTTAGATTCTGTTTATTCATAGCTTAATGTAAAGCTTTTGGTTGTATAGTCTTTATCAGGCTTAATTATTAATCCTATTCTTGCTCCATAAAAATAATTAGAAAGTTTTCCTTTATTAATCCTTTTGTTTTCAATGTTTTAGAACAAATTGTGGAGCATTGGTGTTATCTCATCATTAAACATTTGGTAGGACTCCCCTGTGAAACTATTAGGACCTGGGGCTTTTTTGTACAGTGGTTCCTTGTTTGCTTTTTTCTTTCCATGGAAATTTGTCTACATTTTTTATTGCTACTGGGATCATTTTCATAAATTGTATTTTCCTAAAAAATCTATATCATCTAGGTTTTCAGATTTATTTGCATGGCGCTCTGCAAAACAGACCTTTATGAATTAAAATTATTTCTGTTTCAATGATTTTTTTCCCCTTGTCATTTCTCATTGTGTGTATTTGTACTTTCTATTTTTTCTGGATTGTTAACTAGTGATTTGTATATTTTGTTATTTTTAAATAAAATTTTGTTTTATTCAATGTGTTTTTCAATTCTCTATCTTATTTTTACTTTTATCTTTAGTATTTCCTTCTTTGTGAGTTCCGTTGATTTTCTTCATTGTCCTCTTTCTAGTTTTATGAGATAAGAATTTAATTAAATTTTTTTGATAAAAGGTTTATAACTCTGAATTTTCCTTGGTTCATTGTTTCAAATGTACTTCACAGATTCAGCTAGGTAGTATTTTTTATCACTTTCTAAAAGAGAAATTCTAATTCTGGTTTCTGGTTTTCTTTTCATCTAAGAGTTATTTAATAGATGCTAATTTTTTTTAGTTTCAAGAAAATGTTTTTATTCTTTTTTTGTAATTTACAACTTTATAGCATTGTGATCTATAAGCAACAATCTCTTGATTGTTGCTTATAATATTTATACTTTTTATGGAACCTTATTTATATTTTCTTTGTGCCCTAATATAAATACTCATTTTGTGAATATGCTGTGTGCACTTGACAAGGCAATGTATTCTGCTTTATGGGGGTATTAATTTTATATATATTAATAAATTCATCTTGATTTGCTTAAATCTTTATATCCTTTCTTCCTTTTTGTCTACTTTGTCTTGTACTAAGAATGGTATTTTAAGATCTGCTGTTTTTACTGTTTCTACATCCCCTTGATTATCTTGTAATTGTGCATTATAACGGTGGTTTCTATGTTATTCCATACGTAGCTACACAGAATAATTATATATTTGTTGTAAATGGTAGGCTTTGGGTTAAAGCTTATTTGTTCTAAGTAATGATTTTTACTTTGAATTTTATTTTGTCTGAAATCAGAACTTCTACCTTTGTGTTCTTACTGTTTCCATTTGCCTGTTAGGTCTTTGATTATCTCTTTCTTTTTAGCCTTTCTGGACCATTTTGTTTTGGATATGTCTCTATATACAGCATAGAATTTGAATTTGCTTTGCTAGACAGATTGAAATCATTTTTCTTTCATTAAGTGGGTTAATATTCACTATTTTCTTTGTTAATAAACTTAAATATTGAGGACAGTTTTAGATTTACAAAAAAAGTTGCAATGATAGTAGAGAGAGTTCCATATAGCCCACAACCTGGTTCCTTTATTATCATCTCACATTGGTATGGTATGTTTGTCACAATTAATAAACTAATATAGATACACTGGTGCTAACAAAGGTCAACTTTATCCAGATTTCCTTAGTTTTTACTGAATGTCTTTTTTTTTTTTTTGTCCCGGGATACCATCATACAGAATGTCACAGACATTTAATCTTCATGTCTCCTTAGTTGTCTCTTGGCTGTGCCAGTTTCTCAGATTACTTTGTTTTTCAAGACTCTGACAGTTAATGAGGAGTACTTATCAGGTACTTTGTAGAATTTCCCTCAAGTGGGATTTGTATGATGTTCATCTCACAAGTAGACTGGGGTTGTGGGTTTAGAGGAAGACCACAGAGGTAAAGTGCCATTCTCACCACATTTCAAAGGTACATATCATCAGCATGACCCATCATAGTTGATGCTGACCTTGATCGCCTGTCTGAGGTAGGGTTTGTCAGGTTACCGTATTATAAATTTACTTTTTCCCCACTTTTCCATACTGTATTCTTAAGAAGGAAGTGACTATATGCAGCATACACTTAAGAAGTGAGGAATTAGGCATCCCCTGTTTTTAGGGTGGAGTATCTACTGAAATTATCTGGAATTTTCCTGTACAGGAAGTCTCTTCTCTTCCATTTATTCATTCATCCAGGCATTTATTGACATCACTGTGGACTTGTAGATGCTTTTTATACTGTTTTATAATCCAATACTGCTTAATTTTATTGCTCAAATTGTTTGAGATTTGACCATTAGGAGTTTTCCAGTTGACTCCTTTGTTTCTTTGACATATTGTTATTTATTATTTTTAGCACTTTCTTCCTTTTTGGCACTACGATAGGTTGCAGCATTGTCTTGTGTATTTACCAGCTTTGGTCCTAGAACCAGCCATTTCTCCAAAGAGAATACAAGCAAATGTTAAAAAAAAAAAAAAAAAAAAATTCAGGAGGTCAGAAATCCTAGGATGGAATGCAGGATATATTTAACTGTATTACAAATGTATGAAACAACTTTACTGAAGGGAGTGAGGGTGAGGGGGAAGAGAAAAGGAGGTTCTGACCTAAGTAACTTTGGAAACGAGGTGGATATAATGTACTGTATAACAAAACCAATTTTGCCATAGACTAATTAATATTAACAAGAGCTAAATCCCTACAGTATGCAGGTATTAGCTTATAGTCACATTTTCGAAGAACCTATTGACAACATTAAATGAGGGCTTAACTGTGTGTAGCCTTTTCATACTGACTTCTTCCACATAACTGTATGCATCCATGCATTTAAGGTTCATCCATGTATTTGTGTGATTTGGTAGCTCATTCTTCAATTGCTGGAAAATATTCTATCGTATGGATATACCACAATTTATCCCCATTCACCCTATTGAGGGACATCTTGGTTGCTTCCAGTTTTTGACAATTATGAATGTTTTTTAGTCTACAAACATTCATGTGCAGGTTTTGTGTGGACATACGTTTTCAAATCAGTTGGGTAAATATATAGGAGTGTGATTGCTGACTTGCGTGGTAAGACTACGTATGTTTAGCATAGTAAGAACCTGCCAAGTGTCTTCCAAAGTGACTGTATCATTTTGCAGTGTCTTATTGTATTATTTAGGTTTTTCAGTAAATGGCTAAATAAGAGTGCTGATCAGTACACATCTTTGTCTTTTTCATAATTTTAAAGAGAATATCCCGAATGTGCAGTAGGCTCTTTGTGATACCTTATCAGATTAAGAATATTCCCCATTCCCTTGTATCCCTAGTTCCCTGAATTTGTTTCCAAAGCAAATATTGTATTGAATCCAATTGATGCTTATATTAAAATGGTACAGGATTTTTTCCTTTAACCTGTTAATGTGGTGAATTACATTTATACATTATTTCTAATATTAAATTATCCTGTGTAATGAATGCTACATGGTCCTGTTAATTATTTTGTACATTGCTCTGTCCTATTTGTTAATACAGTATACTTCAAAAAGTTTTTAAGCTATACAATAAATGAAATTTCCCTATTCTGCTTTTTTTCTTTTACTATGACTGACTTTGACATCCAAGTTATACTAGCTTTACAGATGTACTTGGGACTTACCTCCCAGTAACTTGTCTTTGATATACATTGTATAAGTTAAGACTTATCTGTCATTCAAAATTTGGTGAAACTTGCCTGTGAAATTGCCTGGACTAAGTATTTTAAACCAATTCAATTTCTTTGAGATATTAATATGTTTAAATGTTTTTATTGCTTTCTTCAGTTACTTGGGGTTTTTTCAGGGAAATTGTTCATTTTATTTAATTTTAATTTTCTGGCATAAAACTATTAAAATAGATTTAAAATTTTTAAATTTAAAAACTATCATTTAGTTGTGGTATTCTCTTTGCTGCTGGATCCACATTTTCAGAAATGTATTTAGCTTATTTGTCTTTTCATGGTAACAGATTTGGGTAAGTTGAAACTTTAGTTGTTTTCTTTCATTTCTTTTTGATATTATTTTTCTTTTTCTTTATTTTGGTATAGTCTATTTTTTTCTAGTTCTTTGAGTGGAATGTACAGCTCATTAATTTTTCCTCTTTGATTTTCTCTTATATGTGCATTGAAGGATATAAATTTCTCTTTAATACTTTAGCCTCAGCCCACAGATTTTGATAATGTTTGTTATTTTAGTAGTTTATGTCTAAATATTTTATGTTGCTCATTATGACACATGAACTATTTAGAAATGTTTACTTAAGGTTACTAAACGTGTAGGTGTATTTTTTGCTGTGTTTTTATATTGTTTTCTAGTTTTATTAAAATCAGCCAGTGGTTGTGGCCTATATGATATCAATTCTTGGTTTTTGTTGGCACTACTTTTGTGGCCTAGAACAGGATTAATATTAAAATTGTATTTGTATGTAAAAAGAGTACATATTTGCAATTTTTGTGGTGCAGGTTTCTATACATTTATCAAGTTTGTTTCTTTAATCTCTTTGAAACAGAGAAAAATTACCAATGTTATTTCACTCCTAGTTATTAAGTGGCAATTAATATTTGTTTATATTTTCCAACATATTTACCCATCCTTGTATCTTAATTCATTTTATTGGTTTTATTTGGTTTTAATTTCCATTTTTCTATAGTGCATTCTTTATTAATTCTTTCAGAAAGAGCCTATGGGTGGTAAAGTCTTCCTGAATTTTTCCTTTGTCTGAAGATGACTGTCATTATCAGGCTTGAATGATTATCTGTATGTACACAGAATTATGAATTGATAACTACTTTCCTTAAGGGATTTGAATGTATTCTACTTTCTTCTGATATTTAAAAAAGTTTGCTTTCAGTTTACTTTATTATTTTTCCTCTGGATGCTTTTAAGATTTTCTCTTTTGATTTTATGTTCTGAAGTTTTACCAATATGATTGTTAGTGTTGCTATTGTTTGTTTCTTGGAAATTAGAGTTTTTTAAAATCTGATCATTAATTCCTGTGTTTTATTTTAGAAAACTCTCACCCATTACCTCCTTAAAGCATTGCCTTTCTTGCATTAAACTTATTCTGTCTTCTTCTACTAGATATTCTTGGATATTATTTTCCTCTCCATGCCTTTTGGCTTCTTTAATAGCTTCTCATTTTCATAGTCAATAAATTTCTGTTCTGTATCCTTAAATTTCATTGAATGACCTTAATAAACACCAGTAAAACCACATAATTCCTCTGTTTAATGCCTAACAAAATACTGTAGACTGGGCAGCTTAAACAACAGAAATTTAGTTTTTATAGTTTTGGAGGCTGGAAGTCCAAGATCAGTGTCTGGTAGGGCTGGTTTCTTGTGAGGGCTCTTTTCCTGGCTTACAGACAGCTGCCTTCTTGATGTGTCCTCACATGGCCTTTCCTAGCTAAGTGGTTGTAGAGAGAGGGAGGAGGAGGGGGAGGGAGATTCTCACTCTCCCTCCTCTCATAAGCTCACCAACCTTACTGGTGGACTATGGCCCCATCCTTAAAACTTCATTTAACTTTAATTACCTGCTAAAGGTCCTATCTTCAAATATAGTCATGTTGGGGGTTAGGGCTTCAGCAGGTAAATTGTGGGGGCAGTTCAGTCTGTGACTGGGCTTTTTATCAATACCTTAATTATGCCAGAGACATTCCTGCATTAGTGTCTTTGCTATGGCTTGGCCTGGAATACTCTCCCCCCAGAACTTGCCATCTTTCGGGGATCAGCTCAACTCCTTATACAGCATTTCCCCAACCACTCTAGTAAGCATTTTAAATTCTTTTTGGCTTCCTAGAATTTTTGATTACTTTTCCTACATTTGAGGAATCACTTGCATTTTCAGATTTGGTGAGATGAGATTGTATTTTCTTCCTATTCCTGACAGCTAGGATGCAAGAGGAAAATTCATGTACACTGGACTTGGGGGTAGAAATTAGGGTCATAAAGAAGCAGGCACCGTGAGTCACACATTCTGGCAAAGGTGATGGCAGCTAGATGCAATGTACAGAGGTAGCAATAACAGGCATCCCAGCAGCAGCAGCCAGGGTGAGATGAAGGCTGCGGTAGCTGTGCCCATTGGAGGCAGCGACCACAAGGTCTCTAGCAGACTGATTCTAAGGTGTGATTGGGGACATTATTATTGGTTTTATGACCTCTGTCTAAGCCTGATCTTCTGACCCATCTTGAGATTCTAAGAGCTATTTAATATCTATTAAGTTCCTCTTTGG